>NC_136999.1:54907721-55320221 GCF_032717465.1 Coenobita brevimanus | reverse complement strand
AAAAATTAAAGGGGATGAAGGTGTTTACAGGAATATACAGAAGTCTAAACAGTGCTGATGTGAATAATGGTAAATTATTGGGTCTGTTGCAAGAAATTAGTGAATACAGTACAAAACATGAAATAGTCATTGGGGATTTCAACAGGCCTAATATTAACTGGAGCAACTATACAACACAACATAGTGAGGACCAGTTGAGTTACAGTTTTATTGAAAAGATATGAGACTGTTTCTTTATACAGTACAACATAACAAGAAATTACAAGATTTAGAGAAGCTAAGAAGGGTAATGTGATTGATCTCTTGTTCACTGATGATGTCTGTGTGGCAGATGTAGAATGTTATAACCCTCTGGGTAAAAGTGATCACACATGCATTAAATTTAGTTGTCACGTTGAACTTAAGCTAATGAATACAAAGAAGAAAGTACAGTATACTTATATGGATGAGTCAACTATGCAGCCATGAGGAGAAAGCTTTCTATTGACTGGAGAGAATAAATGAACACTACAAATGTGGATGACATATGGAATCGGTTTAGAACCAAATTTCAAGATGTGATTAATGAACATATACCATGCAAATTATTTAAAGAGTGAAGTGTGCTCAGAAGAAATCTGAATAAAGATTTACCTATGAATATGAGACTCTGGGCCAAGATTAAGATAAGGCAAAGGTTATGGGAAAGACTGAGAAAAATGAAAAGGAGGAACAGTGTACTAGGGAGAGAATAAAAGTACAAAATGGATACATAAAAATGAATGACCAAGTGAGGTAAGAACAATGAGAAATTAAAGCACGATAGAAAACCATTGCTCAGAACGTAAATAGTAACCCCAAAATATTTTGAAAATACTGGTATGTACAGTCCAAAACAAAGACTACTCCTGGAATTACAGAGTTTTATGTGGGACATGACAAGAGCAAGAGGACAAAAAATGAAAAGAAGAAAGCAGAAGAATTAGCACAGTTCCTTGCAACATTGTTTACAAGAAAGCCACCATGTTAACTACCAGATAGAAATGAAGCAAACACCAGTGCTGTCAACTATGGATATACCATATAAAGAAAAGATATATATGAGGCATTGAAAAAAAAAAATCCCAGGGCCAGATGGATGTCATTCAAGAGTGATCAGATAGGTATATGTGAAGCTATAGAACACGATGAAAGTTTTTTGGCCTATCGATGGAGCCAGGATTTCGAGGGCTTGAATGATGAGTGAATGGAAGTGTGACCCATTGAATTGTGCAAACTTTGTCTGTGTGGACATTGCTACTCCTCACCCTACCCTAGAGTGGGAAAGGAGGTCCAGATGATGATGATGATAATGATACCGTAATTATGATAACAGGAGTGGCTGAAGTACTGGTAGAGCGACTTTGGATCATCTTTAATTACTCACTGAAAAAGCATCAAATACCAAATGATTGGGAAAAGGCAAACATTACAGCAATATATAAAAATGGTGAAAAGAGTAATTCTAGCAATTACAGACCAGTTAGTCTCATAAGTGTTTTATGTAAAGTTATGGAGACACTTGTGAGAGAGAGAATTATAAAGGACCTATTTAGTAAATAACAATATGGCTTCTTAACTGGAGGTCGACTGTACTGCAGTGAATTGAAATACTGGATAAATGGACAGAGTCTCTGGATAAAATTTGTGCTGTAGATGTGGCTTATTGTGATTTAAAGAAGGCACTCAACACCATTCTTCAGAAAGTTACTATTAAAATGAAGTTATAATATTACTAGTGACCTACTTGAATGGATTACTTCATTTTTGTGAGTGGACGCAGTGTGCAATTGTGAATGAAGAAGAGTCAGGAATGTGGCATTTTCTGAGCAGTGTACCTCAGGGATTGGTTTGGGGTCCTCTGTTACTTGTGATTTAGGTAAATGACGTACCAGAGGTAGTACAACACTGTGATATATATTTGTGTGCGGATGACACGAAGCTGTTCAAAGAAATAAAGAATAAAGATGATTGTTAGAGACTTAAGAGGACCTAAAAAGAATGGAAAGATGGTCACTTTGAAATGATGCTATAGGCTATGAGGATCGGAAATATGAAGGAACAGAAGCCTTAATACATGATGGAGAAGGAATTAAAGGAAGTAGACTCTGAAAATGATTTGGGTGTAAGGGCTTAAGGGTAAATGCAGATAAAACAAAAGTGATGATATCTAGGGTTGGTGGCGGTACTGTCAAAGACGAGGGAGAGTGGCCATGTGCAGTTTGCCACAAGGGTGTGGGAAGTAATTCCATCTTGTGTGGTGTTTGTGATAAATGGGTGCATAAGAGATGTAGTGGTATCAGAGGTAGACTGCGAGATAATGCTGATTTTATGCGTACGGCGTGTCGAGGAGAGCGGGTGGAGATTGTCAGACGTGAAAGAATTGAACTTGCTGGTGAATCTCTTGAGTGTGTGGAAGAGTTTTGTTATTTGGGAGACATGTTGTGTGCTGGAGGTGGGGCTGGAGCTAGCTCTGTGGCTAGGGTGAGAAGTGGTTGGAAGAAGTTCAGGGAGCTCTTGCCTCTCCTGACATTTAGAGGACTCTTCCTATGTGCTAAGGGGTCTTTGTATGCAGCATGTGTTAGGAGTGTAATGCTGTATGGTAGTGAGACCTGGGCAGTGAAGGAGGAGGATATTCACCGGCTCAGACGTACAGAAATGACAATGATTAGTTGGATGTGTAGTGCGTCCTTGTGTCCAAGGTCTGGGGGGGGCTGGATTCATGATGGAAGAGTTGAGAGGTAGGATGGGACTGGAGTGTATTGGTGTTGTGATGAGGAGAGTTAGATTATGATGGTCTGGACATGTGGAGAGGATGGGGGATGATAATTGGGTGAGGAAGGTGAGAAGTGTTAATACTGGGGGTGGGGTTACAAGGGGTTGACCGAGAAAGACATGGGATGATGTCATTAAGTGTGACCTCAGGGTTAAGGGACTGAACAGGGAGGCTGCAATGGATCGTGCAGCATGGAGAGCTGCCATTAGGTGACCAAGGCTGACACATGCACGCATGTTGGAGCCTTTAAAAACAAAACGAATATAATACAAATCTAAACTTTGTGGATCATTTGGCTGAAATAATAAGACAAATGGACTAGTTAGAATGTCCAGAACTTTTACTTGCATTGCACTAGATGAAGCAATGTTCAAGGCGTATACCATACAGCTATTGTATGACCACACTTGGAGTATGCGAATCCGGTGATGTGTCCACATAAGATAAAAGTTATTGAAGCCATAGAAAAAATACAAAGAACGGCTGCAAAGTTAATTCCGGCTTTAAATGATCTATCATATAAGGAAAGAGTACTAAAACTGGATTTACCAACAATGGCCTATAAAAGAGTTTGAGGGGATATGATACAGACCTCTAAGATTCTGGGAGGAGTGTATGTGAAGGCTGTTCGTGATATGAGAGGCATCAGTACTGGCGGTACTGTACAAGAGGCAATAAGTTTTTTAAGTGGTCAAGACTGGATGAAAGGAAATATGTTTTTTGCAACTATGTGGTACCTGGAAGAGTCTACCTACAGGAGTAGTTAATGTGGAGACTGTGTTGAGTTTTGTGCAAGGACTGGACACAGCATGGAGGAATCAAGATTTAAAATTTGATTATACAGGTATTGTACGGCTGGTTCGGCTGTATCACCTACCGTATTACCAAATTTACTACAGAGCTGGTAAGATCTCATAATATTCACCGCGCGATATAAGAATGTTTTAATACCTGTAGATTTGCAATTATTTGTAATACATGATTTTCCCTTACATTTCTAGACTCGTGAATGTTTTGTCTATGGATATTAATTTCCAAAAAGTAAAGAGAGGATACAGTCATAAAATTAGGTTGAGAATAAGTAGAAGAATGGTTGAAAAATATTCATACCACTTTTTACTTACTACTGTATATCACTTTTCACTTATCATTTTTACAGCAATTATCTAATAAATTCAAGCATACGGTAAGAATTCTCAGACAGAAAATTGTCTTTATTACCATGGTCACTTCATATTTTATGATATGGTATGGCAGAATTGAGGTAGATAATTCTGCTAGGTTCATAGTGAGTCATACTCGATCATGTACGTTTATTAGATGACCTATAGGAAAATATGTGAAATTACTGTTTATGTAAAGCATTTTCTTATCTTTTAGTGGTAGGTGGTGGCGACCATCATCCACTCACTTGATGTAGTGCTGCCTATTTCTTAGCCTTTGTCATTCTTTTTCTGTGCCTACTCTCCTCTTTTCCTGTTTCTCCCATCTTTCCTGTCACTTCTTATTGCTTTTCTTTCCTTTACAGGTGGCTTTACATTGAGTGACAAGCCAAATGGTTTCCTGTAAGCCAAGAAACCATTTACAATGCTGGGTGGTAACCATATAACCAAACCGAAATGCGTGGCATACAAAATAGTGCCCCCGAAAATGAGATGAGTGACGACCAGCATAGTGCCTCCGGAAACGCACCGACACCCCCACCCGGACTCCACGGAGTAGCCGCAGCCGAACTACAGGATGCAGTGCGACAATGGCATAAGGCAGCCTGGGCCGTGCGCCCTTATAACACCCAACCGTCGCACCGTCACCCTAGTAGGAGGACACTACCTTCGGGGAGTGGGATTGCCGGATCAGCTAGGGGTGGAGCTGCCAAATCAGCCCCAGACAGCACCCCTCAGGAGACGGCCCACTGCCACTCCTGCCTTCGCCAGACGGCCGATTGCCGCTCCGAAGGTGTTCTCCCCGAGTCGGCCTATTGCCGCTCTTCCCTCCGTTAGAAGGAGACGGCCTACTACCGCTCCCGCCTTCGCCAGACTGCCGATTGCCGCGCCAAAGGTGTTGCCTCTGAGCCAGCCTATTGCCGCTCCTCCCTCCGGCAGAAGGAGACGGCCTACTGCCGCTCCCGCCTTTGTCAGATGGCCGATTGCCGCTCCGAAGGTGTTGCCTTTGAGTCGGTCTATTGCAGCTCCTCCCTCCGCCAGGAGACGGCCTGCTGCCGCTCCCGCCTTTGTCAGACGGCCGATTGCAGCTCCGGTGTCCAGAGGCGCGCTGACTCCCCCTCTCAGGACTCCCCCTCTCAGGCCATGGCCAATTGTCGGGCCTTGGCGCCTCATAGTTGCGCCCCTGTGCAGCCACGGCCAGTTGGCGGGCCCCACGGCCAAAGAGAGGTGTTACTAGTGTCATCATTCCTGCGTGAGGCAGACGTCCGGACCTCCAGTACCGGAGGAACCCAGTGAGGCCTCACGGATTCCTCTGGCCTCCGCTTCCTACGCCTGGCCTTGGAGAAGACCCACCTGACGGACCCTAGTTCAGGTCGGTGCCGCAGCCCCTCCCTGACGGCGCCCCTCGACTCTGGGGACCACAGTCCTCAGTCACCCCAGGCCCTCCCCAGGACACCCGGGCGAGAACTCTCTATGCCCACGAGGCGGCGTAAGACCACCTCCGGCCGAGACCTGAGCCAGAGTTTTCTGGACCTGTTCGGCCCCAGTCCTGAGGGCCACACCTCTGAACCTAGCCCGGAGACTGCGGGCTCCTGCGCCACCTGCAGCCCTGGACGCGAGAGGACGCCCCTGTGAGTCGTCCCGTGCCCTCTCGGCATGCCTTCCCCTGACGGTGCCCCTAACCCGGCAGAGTTGTCGCCAGCGTGTCTCCCCGCCACCGCCACGACATGAGTGAATTATGTTAAGTGTGGTGTTGCCCCAGAAATAGTGAATTGACTTATGTTAAGTGTGACGTTGCCCCAGAATCCGTGTTACAGTGATACAGTGACTTAATGTATGTTAAATATCGGGGCAAGTGAAATCACGGGCGGATGAGTAAGGACGAGCACAGAAATTAAGTTCTGGTGAATCAGACTCACAAGTGACGCCCTTGTAGAAAACCAGTAAGACTATTCCCCCGAGAAACCCTCTGTAGTAAAAATACACCCATGTCCTTTGTTACAAGAAAACAGTGGAGAGTGTTAATAATATTCCCCCATTTGTATTACCATAAACACAGTGAATTCCCAGTGCCCTCCACTCCCTCGCCTTCTAAAGAAACCCCCTCCCAGCAACAAGTGTGAACGTAAATGAGGAATAGAATCAAATGTCAAACCCCTTTGCTATCAGATGATACTAAGTTTGAATTAATAATACTTACCCTTTCCCAATATTACTATAACCCTGTTCTGACCCGTCGCGAGTCCCTCCCCCCCCCCCCATGTGAGACTCCCCGCGCTCCCACGCGCGCTTGTGTTCCCTGTATACCTGTGCACTAGAATTACTGTATTGGCATCAGTATCAGTTAAGCCAGTTGTTATGCTGAGTGTTTTTAGGTCGACTCCTCGCCCTAAAAACACTAGCGACTGAGCGGGGTCCTCTTTCCGGACCGGAAGTAAAGCACCAACAAAGGAACAGGACATAAAAACTAGGCAGTATACCTTAACACATCTATTGCCTTAATTCTAAAACCGTTACAATATGATACAGAGTGATATTTAGGATATAGGATACGGGGACACAGAGTTAGGTTGGGATGACACGAGATACAACTGTACTCAACACACGATATGATACACATATAACAATGGCTTTAGTTCTGTAAGTGTGGATGACCGTCTTTCATTTAAACCCAAAATATCTATATTCACAGTAGCAAGGGGAATTCACTAGATTAAGAGTCTGGGGGAGGAATATTACTATAAGGAAGTCAGGGTGCGGATCATGACACTCGACTCAGTTAACTAACCGCGGCGACACACTTCACAGGTGTTGGTTCTCCCGCGCACCCTGATTGTCATTCACAGTTACGGGAAGTTCCTTTATTCTGGGAGGGTGATAGTACTTTACTTATTATTACTGAATTACTTTCCTTTAAGGGACATGTGAGTTTGTTGGGTTAAATAACATTAGCCGCTGGTTTCATATGGATCACACTCTGTCACTGTTCACTGTTCCTCTTTCTCGGGTTTACTTAGGTCTAAGGGGCGTCACTGATTTACCCGTGTTTCCTGGGTTAATTCACTCTGTTCGAGGGGGAGGACCTCAGGGGTACTCTGCCTGTGGCGGGCAACACACTACCCGCAGGGGAGTCACTGCCCGGGTCCGGTCCGTCGGTGAGTTGCAGGGAGGCCCTCCTGTCTGGGGGCCTCGACCTGAAGGTAGACCCTTACCTCAGGGTCTCGTCGGTGGGGTTCAGGGAGGCCCGCCTGTCTGGGGTCCTCGACCTGAGAGGTGGCCCTCGGGGCTGGACCCAAACAGTTGGAGGAGGCGGGTCTGGCATCGGTGGCTCCGCGGGGTGAGGGGGTCAGAGTTACCCTCGCCTGTAGTCTGCTGGGCTCGCCTGGGGTTCCTGGGGCTGCTGTGGTCTGCCAGGGGATGCGCCATCAGGGTTGGACTGCAGCCTCGTCTCCTGCTGGTGCCTGAGGAAGACAGAGATCTCTCAGGAGTGGGAGGCAGGTCTGGTTTCGGACTTTGCCTCCACTCTGGTGACACCTTCGGGGGAACTCTCCCGGGTGGTGTCAAGCTAATCCCACAGGGGAACGCGGAAGGTGGAGTGCACACGGAGACTGTGTCCTCTCCTACATACAGGGAGGGAAGCACAGAGGCGACTCTCTCTCCTGTCTCTGTCACAGCCGTGGCTCCAGGTTGCTTTACCCTGGGGACCCACTTTTCGCTTTCTACTAGGGCATCCTGCCCTTGGAGTGGCGCACGATAGGGCCTCCTGCTCGGGATGTGGCGGAGGGTACTGGCCCCTCGTGGTGCACAATAGGGCCTCCTGCCCTGGATGTGGCAGAAGGTATAGCTCCCTCGTGGCACACTGTATGGCCTCCTGCCCTGGATGTGGCAGAGGGTATTGCTCCCTCGTGGCACACTGTAGGGCCTCTTGCCCTGGATGTGGCAGAGGGTATTGCTCCCTCGTGGCACACTGTAGGGCCTCCTGCCCTGGATGTGGCAGAGGGTATTGCTCCCTCGTGGCACACTAGGGCCTCCTGCTCGGGATGTGGCGGAGGGTACTGGCCCCTCGTGGTGCACGATAGGGCCTCCTGCCCTGGATGTGGCAGAGGGTATAGCTCCCTCGTGGCACACTGTAGTGCCTCCTGCCCGGGATGTGGCAGAGGGTACTGGCCCCTCGTGGCGCACAAAAGGGCTTCTTGCCCTAGACGTGGCAGAGGACATGGACACCTCATGGCTCACTGAAGGGCTTCCTGCCCTAGATGTGGCGGAGAGTGCTGGAGCCTCATGGCACACTGAAGGGTCTCCTGCCCTAGTTGTGGCGAAGGGTATTGCTCCCTCGTGGCACACTGTAGGGCCTCTTGCCCTGGACGTGGCAGAGGTAGGGACACCTCGTGGCTCACTGAAGGGCCTCCTGCCCTTGAGGGGTGTAACTATGGCCGTCGCCAAAACGTTACTAGGGACTGACTCTTGTTCAGTCCCACCCCACTGCTGTCGATGGTTGTCCCGCCTGCGAGGTTGTTTCCAATCCTGGTTCACCTGGTGTCGGGGCAGTTGCGGGGAAAAGGGGCACAGGTCAGTGGTGGGTGGGTGACCCTCTTGCCCTGGGTCATTAGCCCCCCCGTTGTCTCTTCCTGGGGTGGTGGGGTGGTGGTGGCCCGGTGGTGGGGTGGGGGGTGGCGGGGTGGGTGGTCCGGCGGCGGGCATTTTACCACCGTCGTCGTTGAAAAAGTCACGACCTCGTGACTGCAGGTGGTAGGTGGTGGAGGTGAACGTCTTGTGGGCCGGGGTGAGGTGTTGCAGGAGGTTTGTCCAGTGGTGGGTTATGATGTTTGGTTGTCGGGTGGGGTTGAGAGACGGATGGAGGATGGGCAGTTTGTCTGGTGTAGGAGACAGAGAAGCTGGCGTGTCTGTCGGATCTTGATGGGTGGCTGGTCGTAAGGTAGCCAGTGGATTCGGGTGATCCTCATCGTGGTGGTTGGTGCCTGGTGTGAGGACGGTAGCTGTATGCTGGAGAGTGATGGGGGGTTGGTGTTTTTATGGGGAATGGGTCTGTGGGAGGACCATTGCACTTTAGGGAATTGGGATTTGGGGGTTTTCCATCGTGCTTGGTGGAGAGGGAGGGTGATGGGGGAGGTGTTTGGGGGAGGGGGGGTTTGTGGTGGTGGGTGGCGGCCTGGGCGTGCAGTGGGGGGTGGTGTTGGGGTGTATCTGGATGGTGGGCGTGAGAGGCGACCAGATTTGGTAGTGGTGGTTGTGAGGGTGGTTGTGCACGTGGTGGTGGTGAGGGTGTGCGGCTGTTGGGAGGTGAGGCGGGTGGCAATGCAGTGTGGCGCGTATAGTGGGCATGGTCGCAGGGGAGGGGGAGAGTGTTTGATGGGGTAGGTAGGGGAGCGGTGCGGGTGCAGATGCCAGGGGGTTGAGAAGTGCGGTGTGAGGAGGTGGCGGCTTGAGGCGGTGGTGGTGAGGCAGGTGGTGGGGGCGACGTGGTGTGGGAGATGTTATGGGGATGGGTGGTAGAGAGAGGTGTGGGAGGCGGTGAGTGGGTGGTGGTGCTGGGCGGGGGTGGGGATGGGGGCAGTGGATGTGGTGAGTCGGGATCAGGTGTGATGGGGGGTGATGTGGTTGTACGTGAGGTGCTGGGTGGGGGTGAGAAGTAGTAGGAGTAGAAGTTTGGGGGGTAATTCTCGGAAATGTCTGTGTGGCCAGGTGTGCGGGAAGAGGTGCAGGGCGCGCAGGTGTGGGGGTGGTCATTGTTGGGTGGGTGGAAGGGTCGCATGTGGCGATTCCGATACGTGCATTGTTGGCCTTGCTGATTTATGATTACTTGATAGAGGTTGGGGACTCGGGTTATGGTGAAGGGGCCGATGAATCGGGGTGAGATCTTATTTGGGGTAGGGAGTAGTGCCACGACAACGGATTGACCAGGTTTGTAGGGGTTGGTGTGGTTGGTGTCGGGCGTAAGGTCCTGTTGTGTTTGCAGGTGGTGGAGGCGGCGTTTGAGGTGGAGAGGGTCTGTAGTGGAGGGCGGGGTGGGTGGCTGGAGGTGGTGGCGAAGGGGTAGGAGAAGCGGGGTTTCCCCAAATACTCGCTCGTGTGGTGTTATGCCGTCTTCTCGTGGGCATGTGTTTAGGCCCCATTGTACAATTTTGACATGGGCAGGCCAATCTTCATTTCCTGTTTGCATGATGCAAGTGCGGACCTGATTGAGGAGGGAGCGATGACTTCTTTCACAGATGCTGTTGCCTTGGGGGCCAGTAGGGGGATGAGTGGGAGATGTGGAACCCGAATATTTTTTATTCTTGCCAGACTTTTCCTGTGAATTCTGGTGCATTGTCAGAGTGCAAGGCCTGGGGAATGCCAAAATATGGGAATACGTGGCGAGTTAAAGCATCTGCGTCGGATACTGCACTGTGATCTTTGGCGGGGCATGCTATTATGAATTTGGAATAGACGTCTACGAAGGTGATTATGTATTTATATCCTGTTTTGGGCATGAGGGGTCCCACGACGTCGAGGGAAAGTAGTTGCCAAGGTTTTGTTGCTGTTAGTTTTCCTGAGGGGCCTGGTGTGCGGGTGATGTCTTTCCCTAAAGCACAAGCGTGGCAGGATTGTATAATGTCCTTGGCGATGGTGGAGGGGTTTGGTGTCCAATACATGTCACTGAACACTTGGATGAGTTTCTTAGTGCCCAGGTGAATGCCATTGTTGGCGTGAAGCTGCAGCATGGTGTCGTGGGCGGTGGTGGGGCTTAGAACGATGTGGCCGTTGGGGTCGAACAGGTGTTCGCCGTGCAGGTGGAGTTTGTTGAAAATGTTTGGCGGGATCCAGGTAGGGCGTTGCTTATCTTGCCACATTTGGATAAGGTCCGGTTCTGCTGAGATGGCGTTGATGGGTGATCGGGATAGGGTGTCCGTTGGGATCGAACAGGTGATTGCTGTGAAGATGGAGTTTGGCGAATGTGCTTGGTGGGATCCAGGTAGGGCGTTGTTTATTGTGCCACATTTGGATAAGGTCTGGTTCCGTGGAAATGGCATCGATGGGTAGACGGGAAAGGGCGTCGGCGTTCATGTGGAGCTTGCCTGGTCGATATGATATTTCAAAATCGTACTCCTCGAGTGCTTCTCGCCATTGTATGAGTTGTGCGTTGGTGGTGTTGGACTGGCGTAACCACTGAAGGGATTGGTGGTCAGTAATGACAATCACGTGGGTGCCTGAGATATATGAACAGAAGTAATCGAGGGACCAGATGATTCCGAGGCACTCGCGTTTGGTGGCCGCGTAATTCTTTTCCGCAGGATTTAGGGTGTGGCTGGCACAGGCGATGATATGCTCGCGGCTGTCTTGCACTTGGGCAAGGAGAGCCCCTATGGCGATGAGTGAGATGTCAGTATACAGACGGAAGGAGAGGTTGTAATCTGGGAATGCAACGAGGGGGGCAGAGGTCAGCTTGGACTTGAGGGTGGTGAATGCGGTTTTTCTTGGTTCTGTCCATATGAATGGTACGCCTTTTTTTGTCAGGTCGTGTAAAGGTTTGGCGATGTCTGCAAATCCTTTTACGAAACGCCTGTAATATGAGGTTAGGCCTAGGAAGGCTCTGGTTTCGTGTACATCACGAGGTAGGGGGATGTCGGCGATCGCACGTAGCTTGTCTGGGTCAGGAGAGATGCCTTCGGCATTGATCAGGTGTCCAAGGAAGGAGACTGATCGTTCGGCCAAAACACACTTTGTGGGTTTGAGTTTGAGCCCAGCCTGGCGTATGCGTTGGAACACCTGTTTGAGGCAGTGGAGGTGTTCGGCCCAGGTGTGACTGAAGACGATGACGTCATCCAGGTAGGCCAAACAGGTCTCCTAGGTCAGCCTGCTCAGAACAGATTCCATGAGGCGGGAAAATGTGGCGGGCGCGTTACAGAGTCCGAAGGAAGTACGTTAAATTCGTAATGATTCCCGTTTGATGTTGAGAAGGCGGTCTTGTGCTTGTCGTCTGGGTGGACAGGGACCTGCCAATAGCCTGATTGCAGGTCTAGGGTAGAGAACCATGTCGATCCGTGCAGGGAGTCAAGAGAGTTGTCGATCCTGGGTAGGGGCGTAGCGTCTTTGATAGTAACGTCGTTCACTCTGCGGTAATCGACGCAGAAACGCATGGTTCCGTCTTTTTTACGCACGAGTACAACAGGTGAGGACCACAGGCTAGTGGAGTTAGAGATGACACCGGCATCAAGCATATCCTGGACCTGCCGGTCTTCTACCCATTGTTTAGGATTTTTTCGGCGTGATGGTTGACGAATGGGAGGTCCGGTAGTATGTATCTCGTGGCTGAGATAAGTAGTGTGGCCAAGGTCTGTTGGGCCAGAGGAGAATAGGTCCTGAAAGTCCAGGAGTAGTTGTCGGAGGCTGTTGGTTTGGGAAGGGGATAGATGTGATGGTAGGTCGGGGAGAGTGGGGTGATTAGGGGGTGGTGCTTGGCATGGTTTGGCTTCTTCCGTGTCGCCAATGATGAGTCCTCGCGGTAGAGTTAGTGGTGTTGTGGCGAGGTTTGCGATACGAATCTCTTGGGCACAGGGGGAAAGGAAGGTGGGGGACACTAAACAGGACGAGAGGGGTCCGGTGGGTAAGGATGGTTAAAAAGGACGGAGGTACCTGAGGGTCTGTTCAGTTTCACCCAAGCTTCGTGGTGGGGAGGAATGGTGATTGTGGAAGCGATAGTGGCAGGAAAAGATGGAGAGGGGGCCAGTAGAAGTGGAGTGGGGGATGGGGATGGAGGGGGATGAAGTGAGGCGTTGAGTGAGGTCAGGGGTGGGGTTACATGTACAGGTGGGTTGGGGCAGGTGAGTGTCCGGGGAGTGTGTGTGTGTGGGGGTGGTGTGGGGGAGGTGGTGTTGTTTTTCTTTTTTCTTCTATTCTTTTTTTTCCTTTGTTGATTGATGCTTGGTTGGGGCGGGCTGGACTGAAGTGGAGGCGACGCTGATGACAATCGATGGTCACGTGGAGTTTTTGGAGGAGGTCCAGCCCAAGGTATCCATCATATTGATTGCATGTGGAATCAAATATGATGAAGGGGTGGTTGGTGGACACTCGTTGGTGAGTGCTGGTTTGAAGGGCCCGGGTTTCCCCATGGATGGGTAGGGGGCCATCCCCCGCGTCTACGAGGATGGCTGAGGTGGGGAGAAGAGAGCTGAAAGCAGAGGTGTGGCAGGAGTAGAAGTGGGAGTAGAGGCATGACCTGGCTGCTCCCGTGTCTACCAGTAGTCTCGCCTTGACCCCGTTCAGCCAAATCTTGTCATAGACTGGGGGTCTGTAGTTGTGTGAGGTGGCCCCCGCCACCATGGGGAGATGCGGAGACGGGCCTAAAAATCCATCTGCTGAGGTTGGCTGTGGTCATCGTGTTCCTCGTCGTCCGGTCCTGGGTAGGCTAGTGGCGGCACGTCGTCTTCCGGGGCGTCGTCGTCCAAGGAGGAAACCTTCTTACACCCTTGGTGAAAGTTCCTGCACCTCCTTGCCTTGAGCTGCTCTCTTATGTCGTGCAGGGGGCAGGTGCGACTGCAGGCCGTGAACTCCCAAGGATTAATGGTGATGAGATTGCCTTGATCCCTGGGGTTGGGGCGTTTCTTCTGTGGGTAAGCCCTGGGCACAGTAGGAGGCGGCTCCGTGGGTGACTGGTGAGGTGGCGGCTTTGGTTTTGGTGGGGGGGTTCTGCTTTGTGGGGAGTCTTGTCACCGCATGAAGAGGTTGTGGCATGGGACGGGCGTCGAGGAGATGTCGGACGAGTTGCAGGTCCTGGTCCATGTTCCCTGAGGGATCATAGATGGAGAAATGCTCCCTGACTGTGCTAGGGAGAATCCTCAGCAGGGCATTGAATGTGTGAATATCCCGAGTATTCGTGGCTGCTTCGGGATAAGCAGCGCTAACGAGGCGCCAAGCCTGGACGAAAGTGTCGTCTAGGTTACCGTCGTAGGTGAGGGCATCGAGTTGAGAGAGAGCGACAACTCTGCCCATGGAAGGCATGAAAGCCTGTCTCACAATTTGTGAGAATTGGTCCCATGTCAGTTCTGGGACGATTTTTGGTGCGACAGTGGCGATTATTTTACCCAAGTTAGGTAATGTGACTACAATCTTTTCTTTGTCCAAGTCGAACCCTATGTCTAAGAGGGGTTTAACCATATCTAAATACACATCAATGTCACATTGGTCTGGGTTGAATTTCGGCAACTGAATGTGCGGTTTGGCTGCCATTGTGCAAGTTTTCCTTTATCGTTCCTCCGTGCTTTCTTTGGATCCAGAACCACCGCTTGCCACCAGTGTTATGCTGAGTGTTTTTAGGTCGACTTCTCGTCCTAAAAGCACTAGCGACTGAGCGGGGTCCTCTTTCCGGACCGGAAGTAAAGCACCCACAAAGGAACAGGACATAAAAACCAGGCAGTATACCTTAACACATTTATTGCCTTAATTCTACACCGTTACAATATAACACAGAGTGATATTTGATATACAGGAGACAGGGACACAGAGTTAGCCTTTGACACCACAATGCACAGTCACACTTAATACACGGTATAATGCATGTACACTAATGTCATGAACTATATGTATTGATACCCGTATTTCATCTTTTGGCAGAATACCGGAATATATTTAGTTGGAAGCAAGGGGAATAAACAAGATTAAGAGTCCGTGGGGGAAATGCTACTATAAATAAGACAGGGTGCGGATCGCGACACTTGATGTAGTCACTTAGTCGCGGCGGCACTTACACACAGACATTTGACTCGCCCGCGCACCCTAGTCTCCGTTCACAGTTCCTGAAAGTTCTGTTACTTGGGGACTCACACAATTACTATAAGTTCTCTTACTGAGGGTTTAAATTATTTTCTGTTCTGCCGGGTATCAAGTTCTTATAGACTAATAGTAACTGTCACTGGCTTTACACTGGTCTTCACTCGGTCACCGTTCACTGTTATTTTCCCCTGGTTTGTTCTCGGTACAAGGGGCGTCACTATGTTACCCGTGTTTCCCGGGTGGAGTTCACTCTGTCGTATGGGCGTGAGGAGAGGGCCCTAGGGGTACCCTGCCTGCAAGGGGCAATACACTACCCGCAGGGGAGTCACTGCCCGGGTCTTGGTCGTCGGTAAGGTGCAGGGAGGCCCTCCTGTCTGGGGGCCTCGACCTGAGAGGAGGCCCTCGTATTGGAGCCTCGTTGGTGGGGTGCAGGGAGGCCCTCCTGTATGGGGGCCTTGACCTGAGAGGTGGCCCTCGGGACTGGGGCCAAACAGCTGAAGGAGGCGGGCCTGTCGTTTCTGGCTCCGTGGGGTGAGGGAGCCTGGGTTGCCCTCGTCTGGAGTCTGCTGGTCGGGCCTGGGGGTCCTGGGACTGCGGTCGCCTATTGGGAGAGGCGCCGACAGGGTTGGACTGCGGCACCGTCTCCGTCTGGTGTCTGGCAGGAACAGAGATTTCTCAGGCGTGGGAGGTAGGTCTGGTTTCGGGTCTTGCCACCACTCTGGTGACACCTCCGGGGCAACACTCCCGGATGGTGACGAAGGGCTCCTACAGGGGGAAGAGGCAGGAGAAGGATTCACGGAGTCCGTGTCCTCTCCGGTACATACTGGAGCCGGAGCCTCGGGTCGCCTTACCCTGGTACGTACTTTGGCCGTAGCCGGGAGCTGATCTTCCTGTAGAGAAGCAACCGAAGGGCATACAGTGGCCGCTCCTTCCCCGCCACGTACAGTGGCCGTCAGCGCGGTGTTGCTCCCGTAGGATAGAACAGCGGGAGAGGGATGCACAGAGGCAACTCTCTCTCCGGTGTATACTAAGGCCGTGGCTAAGGGTCCCCTTACCCTGGTGCACACTTCTGGCCGTAGCCTTGGGCCTCCTCCCCTTGAGGTGGTAACAATAGCCGTCAACACGGTGTTACCTGGGACTGAAGCTTGTTCAGTCCCACCCCAGTTCTGGCGATGGTTGTCCCGCCCGCAAGGTCGTTGGCTTTTTCCGGTCACCTGGTGTTGGGGTAGTTGCGGGGAAAAGGGACTGAGAACAGTAGTGTCCCGGTGACCCTCTTGACCTAGGTCACTAGCCCCACCGTTGTGTCCTCCTGGGGTGGTGGTATGGTAGCGGCCCGGTGGAGGGGTGGGGGGTCCGGCTGCGGGCATTTTACCTCTGTCTGTGTGTTCGATTTTTTTAGTGAAATATTCATGCATCAGAACTGAATTTTTGGCACCGATTCCAGGAACTGTAACCACAGTTATGAGGCCATTATAGTTCACCTGAAAGATAATGATATTGATATTTGCAAGTGCATGGGTTTTTATAGTGATGATGCCAATAACGTCTGTGGAATAAATAAGTCAGTGCTGTCTGGACTTCGAGAGAAAGTTCCAAGGTCATATTTGTTAAATGCACATGTCACAGCCTTGCATTATGCTGTGAACATGCTTTCAAGAAGCTCCCTGCAAATTTGCATGATTTCATGCTTTCTAAGAGTGCACGTTGGTTCAAGCTTAGCCGTCATAGGAAGGAACAGTTTAAGGACATTTTTATTATAATGAATACTGACTGCATCCAACCCTCATGTTTCATCACACCTATTAAAAAAAAAAAAAAAAAAAAAGGCTAGTTAAAGGGAACTGTGTATATAATGTTTTAACACAATGATATGAACTGAAAGCTACTTCTCTGTAACTGCAGAGAGGAAAAGAATTTTCATGCACGCATTGTTCATGAAATGATCTGTGAGAGAGACATTTCTTGTACTTGGCATTTGCTGTACCTGCCAGTCAAGATTTTGAAGCAGTTAATGCTGCACTTCAGGGTACTGATGTACAGGCATTAAAAGTGTTGGTGAACTGAAACAGCGACATCACGCTCTTGTTCAAAGACTATGTGAAGAGGAGTCAATGAAGATGGCATTCTCCATGAATAAAGTAAAGTATGGAGATAAATTCAGCATGAACTTTAAAAATCAAGTCTGTCTGAACAGGTAGTAAACATTAAACAGAGCTGTTTTAATTTCCCTCTTGAAGCTAAAAGTAATTTGGATAAGAGGCTAAGTAAGGATATTGACGCCATCGGGAAACTAAAGTATTTTAACTCAAAGGAGTGTCTAAGTCAGATGCTTAAGTCTTTCCCAAGTATTTCAACATTTGCTCACCTCACTAAAGACATCACTAATGCGAATAGGAGCATAAGTTTGTTGCAGCTTCAGTATGATACACTTCTTTCCGTGGACTGGAAACAAAAGTTTGCAGGTGGTGCAGTACCAACAGATTCAGTTACATTTTGGGCTACTGTGTAGAAATACGAAAATGTTGCAGGAGTCAATTGTATTAGAGACGTTACCCAAATGGTGCTGAATGCTCATGCACTGCCATTAAGCATTGCTTTCATGGAAAGAATCTTTTCCTATGTAACAAGTATCAAGACAAAAGTAAGAAAGTCTCTCCTTAGAAACAATGGAAGATGTGTTACGAAAAAGAACTCATCTTGCTGGTGAGAAAAAATGCTGTAACAACCTTCAGGTAACAGACAGAATGCTCAGTTTGTTTAATAACTGGATGTATAAGCTCCGAGCTGAGCACAGTGAAGGGCCATCCACAGAACCATCAACACCAGCTGGCAGTGCAGCATCATATCTAAGTGAACAAGAATGCCAAGATGTTTAGGAAGCAATGCAGGTTGTCTTTTCAAGAAAAAGTGCTGTTATTCATCAGAAGTCTTTAAACAGAATAACAGGTTGGTGAATAGTGATAATTATTATACATAGGCCTGTGTAAGTAACAGATGTTGATATATACCTGCACCATCCATGCACGTGTTCGGCCATTGAGCCGTGTTTTTTTATTTATTATTTTTTAACTGTTACTTTCATAGCACTTAGTCGTGTGTTTTATTTGTTTGAAAACTGTGACTTTCGTACCCTTATTTCTTGTATAATTCACCTTTTGATTTCATTTGTTCATGGACATTCTAGTTTGTCTGACCTGACCAACAAAAGTGCACCTCAATACTTTATGAGGTTTAAGGAAGTAACCAAAACTGACAGGCATTTGATGACACTATAACCAACTTGTTAATTTATATTATGATTTTTTGAATTCTATTAGACTTGAGAATGTCTTTTTTTTTTTCTTTTTTCTTTTTTTTTGGGGGGGGGGGAGCAATTTGCAGGCCCCAGGCCTTTGGTTCCCTCTCCACTGCATGAAAAAAAAAAAAAAAAAAAAACTACTGTATGCTAAGGCATGTGACGTAGTAAACAGTAAGGTTTTCCTAGAGTCCTCATAATGAATGGCAGCTGTGCTCTGCCATTTCTGTTGTGCTTGTAGGCTACTGACGTGGTTTATTGTGCACGCATGTTGAATTTTTCATATAATCTTGATTGATTACATTGATATTGGCAAAATAAGGGTTTGGCCTTAATATTGACCTTTTTAGAATAATGTTTGACCTGTTCTAGGGCAACCCTGGGCCCGGGCCCTCCCGTGACGCGCGGCGGCGGGAACCGGAGCCCGCTCCTCAGTCCTCACTCCTCAGACCTCAGTCCTACTTTGTCACTGCTTGTGTGAGCATCATGTCGCACCGTGGTCTTTCCCAGCCTGAGATTGGTGCCCTTTTGTTCGTCCCTCATGATGGTGAAAGTGATTCGCCAATAGACTACGATGTGGCTGATAAAGACTACGTTCAACCGGACGTGGAAACAAGCAGTGATGATGAAATACCATCGCCAAGATATATGGCCTATAGACTAACCACTTCCCAACCAAGTGCACCACGAGGTCAACCACCACCACCACGCCACCTTCGCCCTTTGGATGAATCATCTAGTGATGAAGAACATAAGAACATAAGAAGAGAGGATAACTGCAGTAGGCCGGTTGGCCCATGCTAGGCAGCTCCTAGAAGAGTAACTGAACTACTAGAATGAGATAAGGATAGCAAAGAAGAAGGCTCTCCCCCGCCCTCCAAACCCTCCAGCCGAAGCCGGCAGGAAAAAGTCAGAAAGAACACCACGCCGTATAGAAAAACTGGCGTGGACATTTTACAGGAAAGTGTGAAAGGAGAATAGAGACTATCATAGTGTAACCTGAAAAGAAAATTTATTTTTGAATTAGTATTGGTTATAATATTTTCTTTATTCTATATCCACCCCTTATTTGTCATATGCTTATCTAGCCTATGCTTGAAACTCTCAATGGAAGAGGCAGCAACTACTTTACTAGGTAGCTTATTCCATTCGTCTACTACTCTATTACCAAACCAATTTCTACCGATTTCCTTTCTGAAACGGAATTTTTCTAGTTTGAAACCATTATTTCTAGTTCTATCCTGTATGCTCACTTTAAGTACCTTGCTAATATCTCCCTTATTTATACCATTCATCCACTTAAAAACCTCAATTAAGTCTCCCCTTACTCTACGCCTCTCTAGCGAATGCAGATTTAGTCTTTTCAGTCTGTCTTCATATGACAGGCTCCGGACGTCATGTATCATTTTAGTCATTCTTCTCTGTACATTTTCTAACGAATTAATATCCATTCTATAGTAAGGACACCAAAATTGTACTGCGTAGTCTAAATGTGGCCTTACTAATGCTAGATAAAGTTTCAGTATTACTTTAGATGATCTATTGCTCACGCTTCTCGAAATAAATCCTAGGACCCTATTTGCTTTATTTCTCGCATTAATACACTGTTGCCTAGGTTTAAGGTCGTTACTAATCATAACTCCTAGATCTCTCTCGCATTCCGATTTGCTAATTTCTTTGTTATCTAAGCTGTATTTAGTATCTCCAATGGTCTTGCCTACGTTAAGTACTTTACATTTTTCAACGTTAAATTCCATTTGCCAAGTTTTAGACCATTTGGACAATGTATCGAGGTCTTTTTGTAAGTAATGGCAATCGTCAGTCGAGTTAATGATACGCCCTATTTTTGTATCGTCGGCAAATTTGCTGATTCTGCTATTGACTCCTAAGTCTAGATCATTTATATATATGATAAATAATAAGGGACCGAGTACTGAACCCTGTGGTACACCGCTAGTTACTAATCCCCAGTCCGACTTAGTTCCATTTATTAATACTCTCTGCTTTCGTCCTTTCAGCCAGGATTCTATCCATTTTAAGATATCGCCGTCTATACCGTGTGCTCGAACCTTTCTAACTAACCTTTCGTGTGGGACTCTATCAAAAGCTTTACTAAAGTCCAGATAAATAACATCGTAAGCTTTATCGCTATCTACTGCCTCATAGACCTCCGAGTAGAATGACAACAGATTTGTGAGGCAGGATCGTCCTTGCCTGAATCCGTGCTGACTTTCGTTTATAAGATTAAATCTTTCTAAGTGTTCTCTAATCTTATTTGCCAAAATTGACTCTAACATTTTTCCTACTATTGACGTTAGACTTATCGGACGATAATTCGACGCAGCTGATTTATCACCCTTTTTAAAGATGGGCACTACGTTTGCGGTTTTCCACGCCTCTGGAACTTCTCCTGAACTTAAAGAGTCATTAAATAACGTTAAAAGTGGCTGACATAATTCTTCTTTGGTTTCTTTTATAATTTTTGCATATATATCGTCCGGACCTGGCGATTTTTGAGGTTTTAACTTGTTAATTTCTTTCAATACGTCCTCCTTACTAATGGTTATTTTACTAAGAATATTTTCCGTATTCTCATGGTAAATATTTGCTGCTTGAGGGACCAGGCTTAGATTTTCCTTGGTGAATACTGATATGAAATAATTATTTAGGATGGAGCACATTTCTTTATCTTCACTGGTAATGTCACCTGATTCTGTTCTGAGTGGTCCTATCCTATCTTTATTTTTCGTTCGGTACATTTGATAAAAACCCTTGGGGTTTTCTTTTGATTCACTTGCAACCTTAATTTCATAACTTCTCTTTGCTTTTCTTATCTCCCTCTTTACTTCTCTATTTAAAATTGTGTACCGGTTACGTAAGTGTTCCTCTCCACGTTTTATTTTTCTATATATTCCTTTCCTTTGGCCTATGAGAGATTTTAATCTGTTGTTTAACCATCTTGGTTCTGAATTGTTAGTTCTAAACGGTTTTGAAGGAATATATCTATCTTGGCCTCCGTATATTATATTTATTAACTCGTTATACTTCTCACTGGTCGAACGTCTGTTTGGTACTGGAGCTGAGTTAATTTCCGTCACCTGGACTACATTCCTATCTACCCCCGTCCCCCTCACAGACACCTGACGGACGTCCCCACGTGCTTCCTGCGCCTGACCTATGACCTGGGGATCCCCACTAACCTGACATTCCCTCAAATAGCTAATCTCCCTGTGGAATACCGTTCGAAAATAAGCTCTTAAGCCATCGAAATCTCCTAGACGAAAATTAGGAACGGTGGAGGTATTTTCAGTGGAACAGACATCCCAAATAAATTTGAACTTAATTTCTTCATGATCGCTATTACCAAGTCGTCCACCAACCTCTATATCGCTAATGATATTTTCTTTATTAGCTAAAACCAAATCTAGTATATTATTACCTCTGGTGGGCTCCCTGATATACTGATAAAGGAAATTATCCTGTACTACCTCTAGAAATTCCTCTGACTCTGCATCTCCTGTCTGATTTCTCCAATCTATCCTTGGCAGATTAAGGTCCCCAACAATTATTACTAAGCTGGACTGTGATGCTTTCCTAATTTCCTCCCAGAGGTATTTACTATCAGCTCTACTTAATTTTGGAGATCTGTAAATTGCTCCTAAGACTAATTTCTCCCTATTGTTACTAATTTCAACCCAGACACTTTCTGTGTCCCTATTTACTTTAATGTCTGCTTTATTGTAACAGTTTAATGAATCCTTTACATAAATAGCTACCCCTCCCCCTTTCTTCCCTGACGGTTTGACACAAAAATATTATAGCCTTTTATCTGATATTCTGCTAAAAATTCTCGAGTGTCTGTATTCATCCAAGTTTCACTAATAACGGCAATGTCTATTTTCTCTGTACAAATTAAAGCCCTCAGTTCATCCATTTTATTACGTAAACTCCGGCTGTTTGTGTAGTACACTTTCAGATTATTACGAGTAGTTATGCCTTTACCTTGGCATTTACTGTTATTTATTTTATTACTAACTGGGAAACTCTTTACTTTACTAATATAACAATTTTTTGTACTATCGCTTATCGCCCTTCTATCATCGCTTGTTCTATCATCTATCATCGCCTGCTCAATTTGAGGTGCCTGAGTGGATGTATCTACACTATTGGTTGAACTTTTGTTCTTAATTTTGCAAGTATCGATGCATCTATCCAAACATGGTAATAATGATTTCTGACTGTAGTTGCTGCATCTTCCTGTACACCCACTTCTCAATCTCGAAAAAATCCCTCCAACTCCCTATCTATCATTCCAGCTAAAACAGTAACTCCTTGCCTGCTAAGATGAGTCCCATCCCAACTATACAAGGCACTTCGTCCATAAAACCGGTCCCAGCTGTCTATGAAAGGTATTGCATTATCTTTGCAATACCTTTAAAGGGGGCAAATTAAACCCTATTGCCCTGCTCAACCATTCCCTTCCAACCCGCCACCTTGGTAAAACACCAAGCACTACAGGGGTTCCTCCCCTCTCCCTAACCTTTTCTAACATCAACTTGTACCTTTTCCACAGTACCTCACTCTTACGGCTACTAATATCATTGCCTCCTACACTGAGGCACACAGTGGGTTTGTCACCACTTTCCTTTACGATATTTGAAATTTTATCTACCACATTAGCCACCCTGGCCCCTGGAAGACACACATGTTTAGCGAGTGGAGTATACATGGCCCTGTTCAGATATCTCACCTGGGAGTCTCCAACAACAACAACATTTTTCTTACCTTTCTTGTTCTGTTTATACTTACCTGTACTGGAAGTTCTCTCACCGTCCTTCTCCTCTACTTCCCTCTCTGCCTTCCCTTCACATTCGTCCCGTAGTGTGTCGAATGTATTAGTTGTCTTAATTTCCGTTTGCTTTTTAAGAGTGAACTTCGTTGCACCCTTGTTAACAAGTGTCCAACCTTCAGCCTTTTTCTCTTTCTCCTCCAACATCTCCTCCAACAATTCCCTCATTTGTGCCTTCTCCTGCCTGAGAATTTGTACCTCCCGCTTCAGTTCGAGAAGTTCCTCCTTTAATTCAAGGTAGTCCTTTTCAGTACCTGCAGTGGGGACACAGCTCTCTGCCGAGGAAGCCATTACGCACTAGTTCACACAAGGTAGCACACACTATCACGGGTCACTACGGGTCACCACAACACACACACTCACGGATCACTAGCACAGCACTATCGCTGATCACTACAACACACTAACACAACCACTATCACAGATCACTAAAGCACACTAGCCTGCCTGAATGGGTGACCTCACCCAGGAAAACAAAAAAAAAGAGTGAGGAAGGCAGCCAAGGGAAAAAGTACATGATGAGTACTTTGTTTTATTCATCTGGGTCAGGTGGCGCGAGGGCGAGGCCACCACGCCGCTCACCCTCACCCCAGCCCAGCACCTCCGCCACCCTGCCACCACGTGCTGTCTCGCCTCTGCTTCACAGTTCTGCCTCACCTCTGCCTCCCCGTCCTTCCTCCCCACAGCCTCAAACGGTGGGGAAAGGAGGAAAGAGGAAAGGCAGGGGGAAGAAAAGCATAGGTCGTGGAAGCAGTGTGGCTGCAAGTCCTCCTCCCCAAGCTACTCCTCAACTTCCCTCCCATCCTGACGATGGTGACGGTGCCCCTAATGCTGATGAAGGAGCCATGGAAGGAGGCGACGAGGTGTCCTGGGAGTGGGAAGATGGGAGTGATTTTTCCCCCATCATTCATCCCTTCACTGCCGGGGACAGGGCTGGCTGTACTGCCCCTCACCTTACTCCAGCCTCAAAGAGGATTGATTTTTTCAAGAATTTCTTCTCAAGAGAACTAGTATTGAAAATAGTTCTCTTGACGAATGCCTATGCCTCCTCCTGCCATGGGGGAGCAACACAAACACGCCACAGCCGCCTCTTCGACGCCGATGTCTCTTTGGATGAGATGTACTTGTTTCTGGCCCTGGCTCTCCTGATGGGGCTAATCAAGAAGAGCAGACTGTCGTCCTATTGGACTACTGACCCCCTGATGGCCACGCCCATCTTCGGGAAAGTTATGGGCAGAAACAGGTTCCAGTATATCCTAAGCCGCCTGCATTTCTTTGATGCTCTCGACCCTGCTAACGTCAACAATATCGACAAGATGCGAAGGATTCGGTTGGTTTTTGATCACCTGAAGGAGAGGTTGACTTAGGAGTCAATAGCAGAATCAGCAAATTTGCCGACGATACAAAAATAGGGCGTATCATTAACTCGACTGACGATTGCCATTACTTACAAAAAGACCTCGATACATTGTCCAAATGGTCTAAAACTTGGCAAATGGAATTTAACGTTGAAAAATGTAAAGTACTTAACGTAGGCAAGACCATTGGAGATACTAAATACAGCTTAGATAACAAAGAAATTAGCAAATCGGAATGCGAGAGAGATCTAGGAGTTATGATTAGTAACGACCTTAAACCTAGGCAACAGTGCATTAATGCGAGAAATAAAGCAAATAGGGTCCTAGGATTTATTTCGAGAAGCGTGAGCAATAGATCATCTAAAGTAATACTGAAACTTTATCTAGCATTAGTAAGGCCACATTTAGACTACGCAGTACAATTTTGGTGTCCTTACTATAGAATGGATATTAATTCGTTAGAAAATGTACAGAGAAGAATGACTAAAATGATACATGACGTCCGGAACCTGTCATATGAAGACAGACTGAAAAGACTAAATCTGCATTCGCTAGAGAGGCGTAGAGTAAGGGGAGACTTAATTGAGGTTTTTAAGTGGATGAATGGTATAAATAAGGGAGATATTAGCAAGGTACTTAAAGTGAGCATACAGGATAGAACTAGAAATAATGGTTTCAAACTAGAAAAATTCCGTTTCAGAAAGGAAATCGGTAGAAATTGGTTTGGTAATAGAGTAGTAGACGAATGGAATAAGCTACCTAGTAAAGTAGTTGCTGCCTCTTCCATTGAGAGTTTCAAGCATAGGCTAGATAAGCATATGACAAATAAGGGGTGGATATAGAATAAAGAAAATATTATAACCAATACTAATTCAAAAATAAATTTTCTTTTCAGGTTACACTATGATAGTCTCTATTCTCCTTTCACACTTTCCTGTAAAATGTCCACGCCAGTTTTTCTATACGGCGTGGTGTTCTTTCTGACTTTTTCCTGCCGGCTTCGGCTGGAGGGTTTGGAGGGCGGGGGAGAGCCTTCTTCTTTGCTATCCTTATCTCATTCTAGTAGTTCAGTTACTCTTCTAGGAGCTGCCTAGCATGGGCCAACCGGCCTACTGCAGTTATCCTCTCTTCTTATGTTCTTATGTTCTTATGTTCTTTTTATCCACACCGAGATCTGGTCATAGACGAGAGTATCGTGCTGTGGGGAGGAAATATTTCCTTCAGGCAGTATATGCCGAGCAAGAGACACCGTTTTGCCTTCAAAATCTTCGTTATGTGTGACTGCAAGACTGGATATGTGCAGGACATAGTCCTGTACACCAGTTCACAAACGGAGATTGTGGAGGAGAGAACTCTTGGACTTTCAGAGGCCGTGGTAAAGACGATGATGGAGAAGCATCTTCATCGTGGGCACGTACTGTACCTGGATAACTGGTACACCAGTCCCCTTCTCGCTCGGTTCCTGCATCTGCAGGAGACGGGACTGTGCGGTACCGTCAAGAAGAACAGGCGGCATATGGTGCGTGTGGGCCGGAAGCTGGCGAAGAAGGAGGTGGTGTTTTATAAGGCCAATACTATCCTGGCCACAGCCTGGCACCACAACGGAGAAGTCAACCTTCTCTCTACAGTGCACCGGCCTCTGATGCACCGCACCAAGTCCATTGCCTACCAGGGCAAGAGTCGGGTGCCAGTGTGGAAGCCTGAAGCTGTCCTTGACTATAACATCAGTATGAGGCTGGTCGACCAGTCAGACGCAATGATATCCAGTGTTGAGTGTGCCAGGCCCACCATGAAATGGTACAAAAAGTTGTTCTTTCATCTTCTTGATATCACGGTCCTGAATGCCCACATCCTCCACGCCAGTACAACGGGAACCAGCGAAACCTTCGAGGCATTTATAACAGAACTGTGCAGGGAACTCATCGGCACCCATGGGCGTGATTGTGCGGCTTCTCGTCAACCCCACGGCAGTGACACCCTCCTGCGACTCACCGGCCGTCACTTCCCCAGCACGATCCCTGCCACAGAGACGCGCAGGAATGTGCAGCGGCGCTGTCATGTGTGTCAACACAGCACCGTCAGGCCCCGTACACAGTGGAAGGACTCACGCTACCGGTGTGTTGAGTGTGACGTGGGTCTGTGCGTCTTTCCCTGCTTTGAGGAATACCACACCCTCCTCCACTACTAACAAAACAAGAGTGCGAAAAAAGACGCAAGTGAAATGTATATAATTGTAAATAATATGTAATGGTAATTATCTCATAAGTAAATGTAATATGATAAGAAACTAGTGTTAGTGATATTATAATAGTAAATGACGTAAAATAAGTTACCTGTGTGTGTGTGTGTGTGTGTGTGTGTGTGTGTGTGTGTGTGTGTGTGTGTGTGTGTGTGTGTGTGTGTGTGCGAGAGAGAAAATATACTAAGAGAAATGCCACGGCGCGAATATCTTGTCATGTGAGAAAAGAGAATGGTAGTGCGTTGAGTGTGAGAAAAAAACACCAAGAGTGCGCAGACTATGAAAAGAATTATGTTATGTGGAAAACAAATATAATGTACAGTATAACACGTGTGGGCACAGACATTCTACCACAGAAAAGTACAAGACCTATTACGAACATTATATGGGCAATCCAACTCACCCACTCGCTTGTCACAATGCATCAGCGTACGTAACTATGCTTGGGGACACTTCCTATATCATCTGTATACCCAACAAGAGTGTCCTTGGCTCGAAAATCATAGTTACCGATGAAGAAAATGCAGAGCTCCTGCCCCCTCTCTCTGTGGCGGCGGCCGGTGAAGTCTACGGCCATTACTCCGAAATTTTCAGCCGCCTGCTCGGGAGAATCGACCTCAAAATTGACCTAAATGGCTTCGGTGAGTATTTTGTGGTTGTTCTCCATGTTTTCTCATTTCTAACCTATCTAGGAAAAAAAAGAGGTCGAAAATTGGCTGGCACCACGGCTCCATGAGGGTCCAAAGTCTGGCGGCACGCGGCGGGTTACATAAGAACATAAGAAGAGAGGATAACTGCAGTAGGCCGGTTGGCCCATGCTAGGCAGCTCCTAGAAGAGTAACTGAACTACTAGAATGAGATAAGGATAGCAAAGAAGAAGGCTCTCCCCCGCCCTCCAAACCCTCCAGCCGAAGCCGGCAGGAAAAAGTCAGAAAGAACACCACGCCGTATGGAAAAACTGGTGTGGACATTTTACAGGAAAGTGTGAAAGGAGAATAAAGACTATCATAGTGTAACCTGAAAAGAAAATTTTTTTGAATTAGTATTGGTTATAAGATTTTCTTTATTCTATATCCACCCCTTATTTGTCATATGCTTATCTAGCCTATGCTTGAAACTCTCAATGGAAGAGGCAGCAACTACTTTACTAGGTAGCTTATTCCATTCGTCTACTACTCTATTACCAAACCAATTTCTACCGATTTCCTTACTGAAACGGAATTTTTCTAGTTTGAAACCATTATTTCTAGTTCTATCCTGTATGCTCACTTTAAGTATCTTGCTAATATCTCCCTTATTTATACCATTCATCCACTTAAACACCTCCATTAAGTCTCCCCTTACTCTACGCCTCTCTAGCGAATGCAGACTTAGTCTTTTCAGTCTGTCTTCATATGACAGGTTCCGGACGTCATGTATCATTTTAGTCATTCTTCTCTGTACATTTTCTAACGAATTAATATCCATTTAGTCATTCTTCTCTGTACATTTTCTAAAGAATTAATATCCATTCTATAGTAAGGACACCAAAATTGTACTGCGTAGTCTAAATGTGGCCTTACTAATGCTAGATAAAGTTTCAGTATTACTTTAGATGATCTATTGCTCACGCTTCTCGAAATAAATCCTAGGACCCTATTTGCTTTATTTCTCGCATTAATACACTGTTGCCTTGGTTTAAGGTCGTTACTAATCATAACTCCTAGATCTCTCTCGCATTCCGATTTGCTAATTTCTTTGTTATCTAAGCTGTATTTAGTATCTCCAATGGTCTTGCCTACGTTAAGTACTTTACATTTTTCAACGTTAAATTCCGTTTGCCAAGTTTTAGACCATTTGGACAACGTATCGAGGTCTTTTTGTAAGCTATGGCAATCGTCAGTCGAGTTAATGATACGCCCTATTTTTGTATCGTCGGCAAATTTGCTGATGCTGCTATTGACTCCTAAGTCTAGATCATTTATATATATGATAAATAATAAGGGACCGAGTACTGAACCCTGTGGTACACCGCTAGTTAATGCATTCATTCTATACTGAAGACTTGGCATTTGGTCCCTCGGCACTACAGTACTTGGGTACAGTCTATTATCACCCAAAAATGCAGAAATAACTACAGTACTTCTGGACACAGGCCTTAGTACTGTAGTTCACAAAGCTACTGAAAACTGTTCTCTGATTTTGAGGGGCTTCTACACATACACCCAGTTAATATTTCCACAATCATTCATCCTTAAGTCAGCCCATACACTCTCTTATAATGTTGTTGCAATTTTACATGTGTGACACATTAATAAATACTCGAAATATATGCATATACCCCGTTCACCATCCAACATACACTATGAACTGGATAACAATTCTTTGCTATCCTTATCTCATTCTAGTAGTTCAGTTACTCTTCAAGAAGCTGCCTAGCATGGGCCAACCGGCCTACGCAGTTATCCTCTCCTTATGTTCTTAAATGAAATTCACCCTTGCTTACTGGATTTCTGTACATTCTTTGGTCAGGCTCATACTCACTCAGGATAATATTTAATTTTTGTTTCTTGTAATTCACCTGTAAGGCAGTTCTGCTACTGCCACTTACAACGATGGGTGGGAACCGTAACACCAAATAACTGGGTTAGTCACGGTGCTCAAACTGCTTACCTCTGAGTCGAGATCGTCAGTAAACACGCTGTCACGGGCGAACTGGTGGTTTCCCGCAATATCCAAATTAGGCAGCTGTATTTTGTTTGTCCTAATCACTTTTTGTAATATAAAGTCAACAGTCTTATTGTAGTAATATTACTCCATAAGGTCGTGAGATTGTAAGAATATGACAGCATCATCGTGACAAATCGTTACCGAATGTTTGATGTGTGCTTGGAGACACGAGAGGTACTAGAGCACTCTCAGACGACGTGTTTTGTGTCAGTGTATAAAGGCAGGGGGACAGGATAGAGGGTTGAAAGTACGGAGAAGGAATTCCCGATGTCACTAACCAAGGAAAAACTGCCATTCTTCACCAGATTATTTAATTTTGGACATCAAAGTCGGTCTACTAAACTCCGTTCATTTTATGTGCCCTCTGTGCCACTAAAAGGAAGGGAGAAATTATAACATTATTTTAGTCACTCCTACAAGGAAGAGAGGCTGTATTATAGTCAAGGAAAATAAAGAAATGATGGGCTGAGTCTACCATCTCGGTTTGGGGACGGTTATTATTCTTTCCCTCCATAAATACCGATAAGATTTATTTTACACTTATTTCATGTATGTGTCAATCAAAACAAAATAAACATTGTTATGAGAAACGTAACGATTCTTCATTAAGAAATATTAGCATGACACGGCTGAAGATCGTACGTTAGGATTATAAACAATAACAAACTCACGTGTGTCTACTGCCCTGCTGGACCTACTGTACAAAGACCATTGAAAACCATTGCAGAAAAAAATGGACAGTGCCTAGACTGAAGTATTTCCTGAAGTCTAGAGGAATACCCTGTTCAGGGTACACCACTGGCGTGTTGTTTTGAGTTTTTGTACGGTATTTTGGAGCCCTCGGCATCGTCGAATTTCGGCCGGCGGTCTCATCTCTGCACGATTTCGGCTTTAAACATTGTACAATTTTCATATGAAAAACTTTGTAGATATTCTTCAGCATTTGGAGATGAAGCATTGTTCTTTTAGAAAGTTAAATTATATGGGTTTCAAACAAAATGTGCACCTAGAGACTTGTAAATATGTGATGAAAGCTGTCACACCCGGTGTGCTTTCACGGCGGCTACAGTAACGTTTTCCTACATTTACTGCATTAAAGCATATCTAGGAAATTAGTATAACTACTAAAGCATATCATGAAAAACTTAAGTACAATCAATCAATCAATCATTTCCTGTGGCACCCTCGGGGATGCATAGGGCCTCGATGAACTCACACCACCACATCCTATCTTGTGCTAACTCCTCAAGATCTCCCCAACACTCATCTCCAGCTTCCCGTCTCATTGTCCTCACCCACGTCTCTTTTGGCCTTCCTCTACCTCTCCTACCAAGTGCCACCCACCCTGGTGTACCTCGTACTATTCCCTGTCTCCTATACACATGTCCTAGCCACTTCCATCATGAGAACCTAACATATTCATCGACCGGCTGCACTCCCGTTATTTCTCTAATTCTACTATTTGGTATCCTTTCCCACCACTTAACTCCTAATATTCTTCTAAGTGCTTTGTTTTCAAACACCAAGAATTTATTTTCCATAGTCACTGTGCTGTACCAAGACTCGTGTCCATAAATTAAGATACTCCTAACCATTACCTTATAAAGTTTGATTTTTGTATGCACAGAAAAATTGTTATTATTCCAAATATTTTTAACCCGCCCCATCCCGACCACTTTTTGACCACTGGTACCCCCCAATCCCGACCATTTTTCGACCCTTTTTTTTTTTTGCTAAAACTTTCGCTTTTGGTGAGAAACATCGAAAATTCATAGAGAAATCGCTCACCTGAGGTTTAAAATACTCATTACAGGTAGGAGAGCCTCCTTACCTTACTGGGTTTTCTATCAGGCTGGCACCAAAGAAAACGAGTTCTATGGGAGGATAACTATTTCACACCACTCATAAACGGTATTTATTTATTTACTGTTACGAATTTATATGTAGTACAAGAGTATATTGGTTTTCAAGCAGTAATATAGGCATTACAAGCATTGTTTCACTCACTAATACCTGACCTTTTTTTGCCACATTACCTGATCATCATTTCTAACTGTTTCTTCCTCTAATGCTATGTAAAGTTTGTCCTCCACATTGTCATTGATTGGGGAATCACTCTGGCCCTGAATTTTGTACCGTGGCATGACATGGCTATACTGGCCAGGTCACTGATAACAGGTGAATTGCTGAGAAAAGGGCATGCAGGGGGGGGGAGGAGGTCATGCTGGGTAAGGCATTGTCTCTGCCTGGCATCTTGTTGAGGAAGGTGTCCCGTGTATACGTACCAAAAATGACTCGCGAAAATTGAAAATTGTGGAAATTATGAACCTTGCAATTGCAGGACGTTGAAGTACGTCCTCGGGATTAGCTGTGACAAAATGTGAGGACGTGGAAGTACGTCCTCGGGACGGCGCGGGCATTCCCATTGCCTGATTAGCCTTCTTTAACCTTTCCTCGAATTCAAAGTTCAAAGAACCATCCTTGGCTAAATAAGTACCTAAATATTTAAACCTATCAACTTGCTTTACAACCATACCTCCAATTACACATTCCTGCGCATTTTCCATATTCATATTGATTATTTCAGTTTTTCCACAATTAATAACCAAACCCACCTTGCGACCTTCACTCACCAAACAGTCCAACACTCTCTGCATCTCTTCTGGCCCATCACAAATCAAAACTATATCATCTGCATAATCTAAATCCAAAAGTTTCCTGTTCTCTCCCCAAAGTATACCTGCACCGGTTTCTGTTCCAACGCGTTTCATAATGTAATCAATGACCAATATAAATAGTAAAGGCGATAGAACACCACCTTGAATTACTCCGGACTTGACTTCAAACGAATCACTCAGACAACCATCAACCATCACTTTACAAAATGTTTCCTCATGCATGTTCATAATGACCCTCACAAACTCCTCTGGTATTCCATAATGTCTCATGATCTTCCCCATAGTCTCTCTCGAAACACTATCAAAAGCCTTTTCAAAATCAACAAAACAAAGACTTAACGGTACTCTCATTTCATTAACTTGCTGCATCAAATGCCTAACTATAAAGATCTGATCATTGCAACCACGTCCCTTTCTAAAACCAGCCTGTTCATCCCTCAGAATACCCTCAACCACCGGCTCCAACCTATTTAACAACACTCTACTGAAAACTTTCAAAGCTATCGGTGACAAAGAGATTCCCCTCCAATTACCACATTCACTCAGGTCTCCCTTCTTCAGAACTTTAACAATTACACCATTCTTCCAAACTGATGGTAGTAACCCCGTCACCCATATCTTATTGAATAGCTTGGTCAAGATCATTATTAATCTATCCCACTCCACTTTAAACATTTCCGGAAACAAACCATCCTCCCCTGGTGCCTTATTATTCTTTAACTGTTTTACTGCTTTCTCCACTTCTGCAAGCCTCAACTCTCCTGTTTCTATATTTAAATCTTCCTGAGCAGACGGTATATCCTCTTCTGGTGGTATTGGTCTATTAAGAACTGTCTCAAAATGCTCTTTCCATCTATTTTTAATATCCCCATCTTTGGTCAATAAATTTCCTTCCCTGTCTCTAACTGGTATTTCCTTGCGTTTACCTGCATTACCACTCAGTTCTCTAATCGATTCATATGCTATTCTTTGACTCTGTCCATCATTTTTGTTTATTAAGATTTCAGTCTCTGCAACCTTTTCATCCACACATCTTCTTTTATCTCTCCTAGCTAACCTTCTTACTTCTGAATTCAAACTCCAGTACGCAGCTCTTGCTAATTCAATCTCTCGTTCATCAACGCATTGCATCTCACTCCTCAATTTAGCCTCACCTCTCTTTTTTTATCATATCCCACGTTTCCTCTGATATCCATTTCTTTCTCCTGAATCTATGTCTCCTTCCAATCGTACATTCAGCAGTCTCATGCAAAACTTTGTTCACATCCTCCCAGATCTCATCTACACTTCTCTCCCCCTCTTCCAACGTTTCCAACACCAAAAACCTATTTCTGCATTCTAATCTGAATTCCTCCTTTTCTCCTCCTTCCCTTCTAAGCTTAACAATATCGTATCTACCAACACCAGATTTTTCCTTCTTCTGATTTTTAAGTTTAAACCTTATTTTTGCAATGCTGAGTTGATGGTCACTACCAATATCCGCTCCCCGTTTAACATGAACATCTAGCAGAGAACTTCTATGCCTCCTACTGATAATGATGTGATCAATCTGATTTTTATATTTTCCACACGGCGACACCCAAGTTGTCTTGTGTATATTGCAATGCTGAAAGAGTGTGCCCCCGATGACTAAGTCATTTGCTAGACAGAAGCTTCCAAACCTCACTCCGTTTTCACTCATCCTACTACCAACTCCCATCTTACCCATACATGCCTCAAATCCCTCATTTGAACAGCCCATTACTGCATTAAAGTCTCCAACGCAGATCAAAACATCATGTCTAGGTACCCTTCCTACTCCTTCTTGCAACTTTTCATAAAATGTGTCTTTCCTTTCATCGAGTGCATCATTAGTAGGTGCATAACACACAAACAGACTGATGTTGCCATGATTTGATTTAAACCGTGCATATAACAATCGCTCATCTATAGGATCCCACTCACATAAAGCCTTATTTGCCTTACAACCCAGCAACAATCCTACTCCCTGATAATGCATTCCGTCCTGTCGGCCAGATATCAATAAACGTATACCATCCTCCAAATCCAACTTATCGACTCCAGTTAATCTAGTTTCTGTCAGAGCACAAATATCAAGTCCGTAATTTTGAAAAACCTTCACTAACTCATCGATTTTACCGTCATGATTTAGCGTTCTCACATTCCAGTTACCAATTTTAATTGTATTTTTTGCATTAACAAAGCAATTGGATTGTAATTGAGGCAACCGTGAGATTCTTAGCACCCCCTGCCCATTTAAGGGCTGCACGGGACTGGGGGCCATTATTGTTCTTTCAGAGTCCATCAAGGTTTCTTTGGCTAACTTCCTGAACACCTCGCCATTGTGTTGCAGTTGCAGTAGGCAGCTAACTTGCCTGATTGCCCACACCCGAAAGACCCAGCTATGCTGTAGCCAGTCACGTGCCGGCATGCTTCCCAGCCATTTCACTCTCAAGGAGTTCCTCTGCCTGAGAAAGCAACCACCCCCCTGCTCCCGAGGGCTTTTGATCTGTGTAGGTAGAGGGCGATCACTCCCTCACTAGCCATATACAGTGTATATACAGTGTATAGGCTACACTCACCACTTAAGTACGGTATATCATTAAATATCGCGGGAGAGATTTTTAAAGATGTGCGATTTCTGTGGTCTCTGCATGAGTAGCCCGACTTCTATATTGAACTAGCTGGCGATCAGTGGCAACTCTTGAGTTAGTGACGGTGGGAATTAAATTGAGTGCAGTGATGCCAGATATGGGGATTTGTCCCTAGGTTTGGGGATTTTGGGGCACTGATGGGGACATGGGGACATTCACTCTCGATTTGGGGACTTTTGAGGCTTCTGAAAAAATATGTATTTTATCGCTTAAAATAGTATTATTAATATGAAGGTTGAAAGAAAACATGAGGTTAACCCTTTAACCGCGGGTATTGTTTTGGTCTGACTGTCCTCTCCCGCAGGGGTTTCAGCCAAATGTAAACAAACCTTTAAACCTTAATAACTCTGCACAGAATAAAGCTAGAGAAAAAAATAAGGTACCATTAGAAAGTACTAACCTTCAGCTTTCCATTGATGTAGGTTTCATGACTTTGTTGACTTTCACAGGACGGGCAGTGCCGTTAGAAGTGAGGGGTGTAAAATCACTATTTTTCGCTCACACACCATTACCTTCTCTCATACACCATTAGCAAATGCCAACCTCATTCTGATAATAATACTATAAACATATATGAACACTGCACATACGATAAACACCCACTCTGTGTTCACTGAGGCAGGTAAAAGGCACTGTAATTACCCGCACTTCACTGCCACATCAGCGGTGTTGTAATCACTATTTTTCGCTCACACACCATTAGCAAATGCCAACCTCATTCTGATAATAATACTATAAACATATATGAACACTGCACATATGATAAACGCCCACTCTGTGTTCACTGAGGCAGGTAAAAGGCACTATAATTGCCCGCACTTCACTGCCATATCAGCGGTGTTGTAATCACTATTTTTCGCTCACACACCATTACCAAATGCCAACCTCATTCTGATAATAATACTATAAACATATATGAACACTGCACATACGATAAACACCCACTCTGTGTTCACTAAGGCAGGTAAAAAGCACTGTAATTGCCTGCACTTCACTATCACATTAGCAGTGTTGTCACTCACACAGCTGGACAGATACTGATGCGTGTTTGGTCCGGGGTGGGGTGGGGGGCCCTGGGGGTGGGAGGTGGGGCCCCAGGGGGGGGAAGAGGGAGGTGGGGGTTGGCTGGAGTGAAAGAACTTAATAGCTACTCTCCCTTGAAACAATTGGCGCACGGAAAAAACGCGGGGTATTCAAAATATTCACAAACATTCGAGAATGACACCCGCGGTTTGGTCCAGTTTTTGCAACGTCATTCTGGAATGACACCCGCGGTTAAAGGGTTAAACCGACGGCTAGGAAGAAGTAAATTTATGAGGACACGGACTGAACGCGAATGAGCCAGAGCTGAAAAAAAAATAGACGGTAAAGTTGCCGACTTCGGGATTTTTCGACGTTCAAAGGTTCAAGAAATCAATGATTACCATGAGTATTTGGACGATTGTAGAACCTGCATGTATGATAATGTTATTCGTGCCCTATAGTCATTACTATCAACACCAAATCTCCGTCAAAATCGCAACAAGCGATTAGTAATTTGACAGATAAAGTGGCATCACCACTGCTGACAACACTCTCCCCTCACTCCTCAGTCCTCAGAACTTGCCACGCCAGCTGCACCACGTCCGTGACGTGACACCATCGTAAATTTCCAGCCTCCAGCCATAGCCTTCAGGTTCCTATCTTGATACTGTATCGAGCATTTAGCGCATACACGCCTTCCATCAGGTAAGCAGTAAGCTGAAGTTAAAGTTAGGTTATAAGATACTGTGATGCCTATGAATGCGAATACCATAGCATTTTAAAAACAATTTTGTTGTAGATTACACGCCCAACGACAGCAATTTACTCTATATGTGATAGTAGTTTACACATGTACAACTGTAAATCCTCACGAGGCGTTTGTTATTATAATACAGTAATCACTCTAATATCCGGACGCCCAATATCCGAACATCCCCACTATCCGGACATAAGAATGTTTCATACTGTACTTTTTTCCATACCATACTTACCTCATTTCACTCTTTAATGTCCTTTACTGGTGTGAATAGGGTGTTAGGAGCTATGCATGTGCAGTAGGAAAGTGTTTTTCTGAGTTAGGCTAGGTTAGGGTCCATAAGGACCAGTCCAGGAGCCAGTCACCAGAATGTTTATTATTGTATGAACCTACTTCTAAACCCTCATTTTATGTTTCTTTTGCATTTATTTCAGTCATTTATGTGCCTTATTGGTGTGATTTGGGTCTTAAATAGGTGCTATGCATGTCCAGAGGGAGTTGTATAGGTGTTTCTCTGAGTTAGGGTCCATAAGTACAAGTCCATAAGCTGGGGCCCAATATCCGGACAGAACCAATATCCGGACCTACCTATGGCTCTATTACGTCGGATATTGGAGTGATTACTGTACTATTAAGACGGCGTAATGGTGCGGTACGTATAAATTATGAGGGATGATGCAATGGCGTGGTGATGGCCCCTGTGAATGACCTTGCTGTGGACAGGATACTTGACTGGCTGGAACAATATAATTGGCATTGAAGCTTGAAGGTGTAATTTTGTTGCATAAATGAACCGAATCGTATGAATCGTAGTGAGTTTCAGTGAGTTATGAAATAAATACTGGCAGCGTCAGTGCAGAGACCAAATTAATAAAAATTTGGAAGCTTTTCAGAAGCGTTGCTTGAGTTTCTTAATTGAGAGTGTACATCAGATAAGTATGAGATTTCCCTTCAGAGAATTGACATTCAAAAAATTGAGCTTCATTGATCCCAAAGAAGTGGTCTCCATTGGTCCATTGGCAAGTGTATTTCCTGGAATTGTAGGTCTTGACAAAATAAATGACCTAGACAGAGAATGGAGAGTACTAAGAAACACCGATCTTGCTGATTCAGAAATCAATGATGTTGAAGGCTTCTGGGAGACAGAAATAAAGAGTGGTGATGAAACCCCCATGTTTCCAAATTTGTCAAGTTTTATTTCTGGGCTATTGTGTCTTCCTCATTCTAGTGCCACAGCAGAAAGGATATTTTCATCTGTAAACAATTTAAAAACAAAGAAACAAACTCAGAACTCTAGTTGGACTTCTGCATTCAGAGCGGTATTTGAAAGGCCAGGAATGTTTCAATTTTGCTGTAAATGATAAACTAGTCAATATGATGACTTCAGATATCTACAAATACCATGAAAATGATGATTAGAGTGATGATATTATTCAGTATGCAAATGTGTTATTCTATTCTTTCTTTCTGGTTTAGTACAGTATGTGCAGAATATTAGTTGGAATTTTTAAGCTCCCCAAGAAGCTAAGAGCATTAATATTTTCATTTATTTCTGTATCATATTTCTAAGCAATTTAAGGAAATATATCATCCCCATCAGCCTAATGTATAAAATTTTATTAAATGTATTTTTTATTAAATGCTCATGAGGCTGTATCCCATTACTGCCTTTTTTTTCAGTCCTAGTGATGATTATAATAAAAAAGTGAATTTTGCTACTTCATGTGTAATGTAATATATTGTGTAAAACAAAGCATGAATTACTTGTACATTAAAATCAACATGGCAATTTTAATTTACATGTGGAGTAGCTATGTAGCATATATTTCAGCATTTTTATAACAAGTATGGAAATATATGAAATGGGGATTTTTGTTTTTTTTTTCAACCGAATATTTAGGGATTTTGAGACCAGACTGTCTGGCAACACTGATTGGGTGATAGTGGACAGAATGGTGCGAGTACAGATGGGGTAATTGATGCTGTGGTGAGGAACAGGGTGGGTTCAGGAAAAGTAGGATGTGTGTGGGTCATGTGTCCGCTTAGCATGTGTGATAAATAATTATGGGGAAAAAATATCACTAGATTTTTTTTTTTTTTTTTACAGAAGATGAACAGAGGAAGGAAAAACATTTAAAAAATAATCCATACACCAGATTACAGGTGTCGTCCCTTCAAACAAACGAGATGGAAATAGAGAGTGTGATATCTAATGTGCATGTGATATGTAGACAGTTCGAGGTATAGGTGCAAGCAGAGATTTGTGAGAGTATGCTGGCCTACCCTGTGTTCATGAAAACACTGAAAAGGTTCAGCAGAGGGAGATGGTCAGGAACAGGATGAAACGGGAGATCCAGCTCTCCGTCACTAACTTGCCATCCACCTCGGGGGTGCCTCTCTGTTCGACTGGTGCTACAGTATACAGATTGCTTTAATGGTCTTTGATAAGGCCTGTGATACGGTGGGGCGAAAGGCCTTGTCGGAATTCCCAAATCATGAGTCTGACAGGCTTTATTTGGAAAATTCCAAGTTGTTGGTTAGGTAAGTTTGAGTCCGTTTGGGTAAATCTAATTCCTAGTCAGGTAAAAGTAACTGATGAATTGAAATGCTTATACAAAAGGAGAGCTTTGTGAGCTAAATACCCAGCCTTTTCAGTGAAGGGTATCCCAAAATGGAAAGGAATCCATGTGGTGACATTTAATCTTGTTTTTGTTTCTTTGAGAGAATATACTAAGCTAATTTAGTCATGGACATTGAAAGCTGGACACTCTGGGGCTGAGCTGATAGTTTCTTTTTCCTTTTCGATTTTTCCACTAAATCTTCGTCCATATCAACCGTACCCCTCCATCCCCATCCTTCCCACACCTGCTGTCCCAGGGGGCAAGTTCTCTCTCTCTCTCTCTCTCTTAACCCCTGCTTCCCTCCTTTCTTCTCTCCCTCCTGTCTCCCCCATCTACCGTCTGTCTGTCTGTCTGTCTCTCTCTAAACCTCTGCCTCCTTCCTTTCTTGTCTCCCTCCTCCCTCCCCATCTACCCCCCCCCCTCTCTCTCTCTCTCTCTCTCTCTCCAGCATGCAGACCCAAACTTATAACGAGTTGCCCAGCATAGCCAACCGGGCCACTGCAGGTGTTCTTTTTAAATATGTTCCAGTGTTTTATTTATTTTTTTTTTTTATAATACTTATTTCACAGTAAACGCAGACTTTGCACTGACACTATTCACTCCAACAGAACCTTGAGAGAGAGAGAGAGAGAGAGAGAGAGAGAGAGAGAGCAGCAGCAGCAGCGTTTATGAAGAATGAAGATTAGCTTCTCAGGTGTGTGTGTGTGTGTGTGTGTGTGTAGTGATAGCTGAGTAGGGAAGAGGAGGGATAGGATTAACGGGATGGGGGGAGGGGGATGAGGGAAAGGAGTCGTGAACGAAGAGTGACGGACAAGCTGAGGGAAAAGAGAAAATATGACATTTGCCTCAACTCACCTGTCCAGGTTTCTCTGTCCATATATAATACTAACTTAGTAAGATATTACATAAAAGGATATAAACGCACTGAAAACCTCATATCTGAGCACGTGCAGATGGAACAAGCCAAGAAATTTACGGGAGTCACGTTCATCAGCATAGCCTATATTCAGCTGCCTTTCTCTAACTTGCCCAAATTTACTTGGCAGTAAACTACAAAATGTGTGTCTTCTTTCAAAACTGAAAGTGAAGATTTCTTCTTTCATGAACTCAGCCTAAATTTTGCAACTTTCTACCTCAGTTTGACCTCAGCTAAGTCATAATATCTAGATTCTCTGGGGGTGTAAAGAACACTTCCCCAGTATCCCTGTTTATCGTAAGAGGCGACTGAAAGGATCCTTTTTGTCTCTAGTCTTTCTCTCCTTAATATCAACATCTCTTCTGTCATACCTCTCTTGATAGTTCCGTGTTTCTTCCGACCTTTATTTTTTCCTTTTTTTCCTTTACTCTTGTCAGGTTAGACATTTGGTTTCATGACATGACCACTTTGTTGGACCTCCTATTGACGTCGGCGGTCGACCCTTTCTCCCTTCCCGGGTCAAGCTTTTCAGCCACTTCATTGCCAAGTCACTTCAGCACTAAGACCTCTTCAGCGTCAAGATCACTTCTACGCCAAAACCATTTCTGTATCTTCCTCAGTTTTATTCCATTGCTAATCTTATACGTATCTTTGCCTTGAATTAGTTCTATATGGTCTTTGATACCTGGCGATGGTAATCTATTTCACTTCACATCATTTATATCTAGGGAATTCGTTGTATTCATAACAGGGACTCACATCACCAAGAAAGCTAAGTGTTTCGAAGTGGGTTTTACTTAATCATAGCCGTCTCACCAGGGTTTTATGACAGGCATTGTGGCAGGTATAACAGGTGCGTGGGATGGAAAGGAAATTGTTAGCGGCAGTAGAGTTTTCGCGGGGGTAGTCAAACATGTGTGAGGAAGGGGAAAAATCCAGATGAAAGTAGACCAGAGACAGCAACACGGCTCTGTTTGCCGTGTATAGATAGGGTCGTGAGAGGTAATGCGAGGGTGATGGTTCGAGGTGTACAAGGCTATGTGAAAGGGGGGAGGGGTAGAGAGAGTGGGGTTAATCAACCGCTGTTTGTAGATGACAGTTCTAGTGGCAGACACAGAATACAAAATGGAGGGGAGTGTGGCAGGGTGTGTAAAAAGAGAAAGTTAGGAGTGAATGTGGATAAGTGCAGGGTGACGAGATGCGGTAAAGGGGAAGTGGGTAATATGAGGGTATTTGTAGACTACGAGGAAATGCTTACACATAGTCTCATATTACCTTTCCCTTCTTTTACCGCATCACGTCACCCTGCTTTTAGCCACATTCACTTGTAAATTCCTCGTCTCATATACACCCTGCCACACTTACCGCTCCTCCATCATCCACTCACCTGACTTAGTGCTGCCTACTTTTCTTCCTTCACCTTTTATCTTTCTTTTTCAGTGTCTGCCCTGTTTCTCTTTACATAAGAACATAAGAAGAGAGGATAACTGCAGTAGGCCGGTTGGCCCATGCTAGGCAGCTCCTAGAAGAGTAACTGAACTACTAGAATGAGATAAGGATAGCAAAGAAGAAGGCTGTCCCCCGCCCTCCAAACCCTCCACCCCAAGCCGGCAGGAAAAAGCCAGAAAGAACACCACGCCGTATAGAAAAACTGGCGTGGACATTTTACAGGAAAGTGTGAAAGGAGAATAGAGACTCTCATAGTGTCACTTTTTATTGCAGTTCTTTAACTTCTTTCCTCCTCAGCTGGCTTTACACTGAGTGACAAGCCTAATGGTTTTCTGTAACCCAGTAACAACGCCGAGTGATAACCATATAACCAGATAACGGGTGCTGTGGCGCCTACTACGATGCCCATGTTAACTGGGTGGAGAGACATACATGCAGCGTCCATCCAGGAACCAAACCTTCACTCTCATCCCCGCGCCTTGCTGTGGGAGGCGCAGTCTACTAAACGGGAACATCTGAAGACCACGTCCTTGCAGGGGTGATTGCTGCCTGCGGTTGATGGATCTTTTCTGCCTGACAGACCGGGAATGTCCGGTAACAAAAACAGCATGGAAAAGATTTGGAAGAAGTAGATAGGTAGTTTCAGATAACTGTGTGGATGGTAGTCAGGGTATGAAGGCGTTATGTATAGTATAGGATACTGGGGGCACTGAGGAATGTATAGTTGGAATGTTTAAGGGAACAGTAGCACTAACAGTATTATATGGATGTGACTTTTGTACCTTAAATGCAGGAGAAAGGAAGAGAACTGAGGTGTTGGAGGTGAAGTGTTTGAGAAAGATGTGTGGAGTAAGATGTCATTAAAAAAGAAATGATAGTGATAGAGATGAGTGGTAATAAGAGAGGTTTTGGAGAAAGAGCACAGCGTGAAGTACTTAAATGGCTCGCATGTAAACAACGGCCGTTGGTAGATTGGTAAGGAGGGTATAATGCTGGAGTGGGTGTAGGGGGGAGGGGTAGGCCAAGGAAGTAGTGGAGAGATGGGATTAGAGGGGCCTTGTCGAGCCGTGGCCTGGACTTCAAGAGGGTGAAGGGTATGCAAGGGACAGGATGAGTTGGTCCGGTCTGGTGTGGGGGCGAGGATACGTAGTGGATTGGACCGTATGCGAAGCGGCTGGGGTAAACTAGGAGACCGAGGCCTCGTGGATGTTGGGGGGGGGGAGCATTTCTACCAGAAATGTGCGTATGGAGTGTAGATGTGAGCGAATGAGGGAGAGTTCATGACAGGTAAATGTTTTGTGTGTTTTCATTTGTTCCCATTTTCTTCTGTGTTCACACCAGCCTATTTAGTGGGAAGAACAATAAATAATACTTGTAAATACTAGGTTTAATTTGGACATGGGTTATATATTCATTGTTTGCATTGACATGGTATTTGTTGCAGATACTGAAATATTTGCAGAGGATGGGAGGGACCTGTTCATTCTTGAGTCTGTTTGCCTAAATTCAGAGCTGAAATTTGCAACTGTGCAGTAACTCCGCTGCCAAACTGTTACCACATAATCACCATGTTTGCCACTCTGCAGTTTTTTTTTTTTTTTTTAGGTTTTATTATTGTTTGATTTCGTTCTTTCCATTCCATTCCTGTTTTTCGTCAGTCCTTTCTTAGCTGTCCTTTCTTAGCTGAGTTCCTGTCATGACTGTATGCCACATAGCTTTTCCGTGCAGCCTCTCTCTCTCTCTCTCTCTCTCTCTCTCTCTCTCTCTCTCTCAACAGTTGTCCTAAGATGACACGGCCATGCAGCTATAACGTCACCTAACATGATACAGTCCGTCGTTATTCTTCTAACACTTGTGGTACAAAACTGTCTCCCTGTGCGTGCGTCAGTATACAGAAAAAGTTGATACTTACTTGTACATATGTACCTTCGTTCGAATGTGTGTAGGTACTTGCGCATGTACAGAACGTGTAAATACATAAACACGGAAGATCCTGTGTACGCACATACTTAAGGACATAGCTACTTGAATAGGCTACTGGTACGTACTTACTGGCATATATAGGCGTACGTACCAATCTGTGGACTTACGTACTTAAGCACACGTACACACGAAGGTAAACAGATACTCCAGGGACGTACGTACTTAACCCCTGCAGTCCGATGACGTACTTTTTGTTTTAATCTTGCTACCTTCAGATGATTTATATTGAGGTCAGGAAGACTGCCGATAGTAAGGTATTAATATGGGCCATATCTCACCCATGACGTTTGAAAAGTCTCAGCTGAGGTAAATAACAACGTCTGAACACTCCTAATCACACTAGACATTAGCAAAGCTTTTGATGCCATCCCCCGCCACAACCTCACAAACAAAATACTCAACACAAACATGCACAATAACACAAAAAGATGGCTGGCAATCTACTTAGCAGGCAGATGTGCACACGTAACATTTGCCAGTCAGTCTTCTAACATCAGAAACTTCACAAACGGCGTCCCCCAAGGATCTGTTTTGTCCCCTACACTCTTCAACCTATACATGTACGACGTACCCACACACCACAGATTCACATAGCTTCCTATGCAGATGATATAACACTTACATGTAGGCACCAAAACGCAAACACAGCTGCACACATCATTCAACCTTACCTCAACACACTACACGAATGGTTCACCACAAACAGGCTCAAAATAGTCCCAGCCAAATCTATAGTGACCCTTCTCACGAACTGGACAGCAGAACATAGTCACATCCCACACCTCACCATAAACAACACTCCCCTACCCCCCAAAAAAAGAAAAAATCCTTGGTGTAACAGTCATACAATACATCACAAACATTAAAAATAAAATAACACCAAGACTCAATGCTTTGAGGTCACTTGCCCATACAACATTCCGACACAACAAAGAAACCACCACCGCAGTATACAAACAATACATACGTCCAGTGATGAATTATGCAAGCCCTGCCAGGGCTTCTAACCTCACCAAAACACACTACAACATTCTACAGACCATACAGAACAAGGCCCTAAAAATAATCACAGACTGCACAGCTACTACACCCACAGACCACCTACATCAAGAAACCAAAGTCCTCAAAGTCGAGGACCACCTCGACATGAGAGGCACCCAGTTTCTTGCTGCATCCTCCACAAACCCACAACATCCACTATATTACATGGCAGCACATCCACCCACACCAAGGAACATCAAAACAACACCCAGCACACGATACCATACACAAATACTGTCATCTCTCCCCTCTCGCCCACCTCAGACCAGCTTCCAGAAGCATATCCACACTCAGCTCACTCGCCGCTCCATTCAGTCACTTAAAGACAACACTCAGCTGCATGCACGGCCTCCTGACATCCACCCTTCTGAATCCTATCTTCCTCGTAAGGACAGGGTCCACCTGGCCAGGCTGAGATGTGGGCACCATCCAGCCCTCTTAACCTACCAGAAGAGGCTGGATGACTCCGTCGCTGATGCCTGTCTAGGATGTAACACAGCACCCCATACTATTAAGCACATTATGGAAGACTGCATTGCACACAATCACCTACGCCAACAACACAACATACACTCTTTGAGAGCTCTGTGGGAAAGCCCTGTCTCCGCCATGGCCTTCCTAAGGGACTCGGGGCGGGCTGTTCGGTCAGACTTCCTAGGGAACAACTACTACACCGTCTGAAGGTAACAAAAATAAAACGATAAATATTTTATCGGACTAGATGGATTCGGTGCGTTCGTCCATGCATACGTTAGTTCCTACGGACGTACATGCTTACGTACACTGTGTGTATATATATATATATATATATATATATATATATATATATATATATATATATATATATATATATATATATATATATATATATATATACATACACACACACACACGCACGCACGCATATTTCCTTTATGTACGTCCATGCGTGCTTGATTAGCATTTAGTTTAAAGAGGGGGGGGAAGAGGGGGGGACGGTGTAAGTGACAGGTGAGTGGTGTGTGTTGATTGGTCGAGCAAAATTTCCCTGACAATTCCCCACTCGCAGTGTAAAGGTGTTGGAAGGGAGGCCAGAACAGCACTGGTGAGTAAGTGTTTGGTGCTGGTGGTGGCACCTGCTGGCACATCAGGCCACGACCTCGCCACGAGGGGCGTTTGGTCCTAGGGCCTCCACAACACCAAATCCATCCTTGGTTAGCAGCATAATAAAATACGTCATCGGAGTGAAATAGTCAGTTTTATCTAATTCCGGGAAGTCTTTCATCACGATTGTGTCAGCGGGACGTTATCTGACGGCATTTGTAATTTTTGTGGCTGTAAGAACCAAAGGTTTATTACTCAGCGGTTTACTGCGTTGGGTGGTAATAACCCAAAGGACACTTTAGTGTATTAAGGTGTGTCAACCAGACGTGGTACATCAGCATTCATATCCGAGGGACATGGTGCTATTACAATGCCAGTGAGGGAAAAGCGAATGGTCACGCGCCTTAAATATGTGGACTAGGTAGCCTAGCCCCGGGACCCTACGGTTATGCTCCCGATGGGCCAGTAAAGGAGCGATGATGAATAATTACTAAACTGACATGTAATTAACCTTTTGCCCTATTTTACCATCAGCCTTTCGTAACAGTCTTTCAGCGATAAAATGAACAAGAGGATGCAACGGTCGTACTGTTTCTTTGGAGATTTCGCAACACCTCTTTCATTGTGATTAGTGCTGCACTTTACGCCTCAGTATCCTCTTGTAAAAAATCAATATTTCAGTGATTAAAAATAACTTAAAAGAGGACGGTAAAGTGTAGGATGCAAAATAAATGGCAGACAACTTCGTACAGGAGCGACTCAAAAGCACGCTCGTCTACGCTTGGAGGTGTCAAATTTCAAACCAATCTGGGGTCTACTGTACAGCAAAGACATTTTTTATATACTGATGTACCTTATTTGTATATCTTGTGAGTGTATATACATCTGTGCATGATAAAGGGCTGCAAATAAAATAACCGTGTAATGTTATGGCTCCATTGTATTTTATCTTATCTGACAGGTATCGGCCGTCTGCGTCAGTCGGCGTGTCAGCGGCACAGCCTCTACCTCCTCTAATAAGCTGCAACAAGTAAGAGCTATGGCAGAACTTCGTGAACATCATGAACTTTGGTGAGTTTTGGATATTTAACTATTTACATCTGATTAAATAGACACACCTTTAGTGTATTTTAAGAAATTTAGTCAGTGTCAAATGTCATGCCCAAATCCCCATGAGGCGGGTAACAGTGGAGGTGTAGCTCAGCAGTGCTATAGCCATACGTCACTATAAACGGCAGGACTAAGATGGGACCAAACCTTAGGGAGACTAACCCCATCAGGTGTGTTAACTTATTTTCATTTCAATTTCACAGCTGTGCTGACAGTACTACATGGTCTTAACGTGCTCAACACTCGGAATTGTACACAATTTTTAAAGTAGTGAATATATATATATATATATATATATATATATATATATATATATATATATATATATATATATATATATATATATATGTATACTAATAATTTACTAGAGCAGATTTACCGGTATATTGTATCCCCAACTAACCTGCATCCCTGCCTTGCCCTCTTGATATTGAATTTATTAGAAGCAGAATGCTCAGAATCAGACATAAGGTGTGTATTATCTTATACATGATAAGTTTCTACCAAATCCAAGGCATACTGCAACACTGTGCACCCAATTGTGTAAATTTGGGGGTTAAGGAGCTGATGAGCGGGGGGGGGGGGCATGCTGTACGCCACTCACTAGGCAGCCTCAGTGACTCACTGCTGCACACTTTTAAGCACAAGTTCCTGATAACAACCAGTGCTCCACCCTGCCACTACATACAGCCTCAAGATGGATTACTATATACAGTATATTCTGTATTCTGTTTACCAAAGGATGGCTTGGTACTCTAACCTACGTGGTGTATTGTTGATGTAGTCTTCTTTTGGTCTTTACTGGGGAATGGCATTGTTTTCTATCTACCTATTGCCAGACGTTCGGGTTGGCCACAAACGAATCTCCTCCACGTCACCCTGTCCTCTGACATATGGCTGCCCTCCCTCCAGCTCACACACACACACCCTCTCTCATCTCTCTCCGCTCCGTCCCTCCATCTCATCTTTGGTCTCAACCTCACTTTATACACTCTTCTCGTCAATCTCTCATTCTCCATCCTCTGCACATGGCTCAACCATCTCAAAGTATTTCTCAGTACTTTCAGTCACGTCCCTATCAACATCACAGCACTCCATACTTCTTCATTTGTCTGTCCGCTTCTCCATGTAACTCCACTGGCTCCTCCCAGATCATTCCTTTTCACTGGCCACACTTGATTTGTCCGTCCAGCAGGATCCAAGCTTCGCTGCCCTGTGCTAGTCATGGGGATCACAAGACTGTCTTTTGGCATTTTTTTTTTTTTTTTACTTCCATGCTAACTTCATTATTCATTATCGCTGCTTTTCGTTTATTTTCGTAAATCCCCTGAATCTCGGATATAGTGGGTAAACCATCAGTGGTGCAGCCAGAGGGGTGGCAGGGCTGGTCCTGGCACAGTACCATCCCTGCCATGGTACTTTCCCCCCTGATATATGCCCAACCTTTCCAGTGGCCAACCCAAATATCCCGAGAAATACCCCCCCCCCCCGCCTCTCCCGAAGGTCTGCTTGGGCCACCCCGCACTTAGCCCAGGCTAGAAATCGTTAGACCTTGTCTTTTAACATATGCGTAGTAGTTTTCATGACTGTTTGTAGACTATTTTTTTGTGCTGAATCCATATATGATGAGTGCCAGACATAAAACTTTGAGCGTTTTTTTTTTTTTTTAACAAAAATCCAAAATTACTGTCAAGAATCCTATGAAACGCTGAGAATGAACCTTAATGGTTATTAAAGGTGGAAATTGTTATATTTTATATTTCTGTTGACAAAACAATCAGATAATATTAGTAGATATATGGCAGTAATGATTTATCCATACATGAAAAAAGTACACAAAGACTTTATATCGTAATGGTATCATATGATGGGTTATGAGTGTTCAGTTCTATAAATCAATTCAAAGAATTAATTCTGACAAATTATAATGTTTATAATAATATATTCATACAATATATAAGCAGACTCATCGCCACTGTCATCACTCATGTTCAGTTTGAACAGGTTTTGACAGCTTGCGAAGTCTGAGCACAGAAGTGTAATTTTTGTGCATGGATAGTGTGTCAGTTTGCAGCCGCAGTTGACGAGATTAAGCACTTCCTCTGGTGCAGCTAACTGTCCAGACAGAGCATACTGTACTTTGGTCGCAGTTCTTGTCCATTCTTTTCTCAGCCATGCCTGCCGATTTCCACAGAGCTGTTTGGAAATGGGCTCGCTCACAGCGTAGCTTAATTGCACCTTGAGTAGGTGGGAGGCTGCTCAACTTTGGTGGTACATGTTGTTTACCAGCAAGTTTTCTTTAGAAAATATTAGCACTCATGTGGCCTAGTCATATCTCTGGCTTCTGCCCATATAACATGGCTACAAATTTCAAACAAAAGCTAGTGACGTCATCTGGTGATGCTGCAACATCACCTAGATGAAGCAAACCAGTGAACTTTTCAAGTGTTTTGAACACAGTTGCCTCGCCAATACCGGCAAATGAAGAGACTACATCACATCCAGTTAGGGCATGAGCACCAAGAAGGTTACGGATGACTGCAGTATGCTTATTGACCGCCTCGTTGACACTGATGACAGTGTGCTTTCAGAGCATGACTCCATGGTTACCTCAACGGTAGTTGGCAAGTCGTTGGTTCGTGCATGCACGTGATGGGCAAGGATAAGAAACACATCAGTGTCATCAGATACAACCCGAATTGGTGAAAATCCTGCAGAAGCTTCGTGAATCATGTGATATGCCATGATAACATCTGCCTCCTCATGTGTTATTGCTGTCTGCTGTGGACCAACCCCAACTTCTATTGGATGTGGATCAGGGCCAGTCACAATAAGACATTTTCCTTGTGGGACGTGGATGGAGCACAACTTTTTTACAATCATATGGATGACCTGTTCTTTGTTTGCACGTATATTCAACACGATGGCCTGTTAAGGGAAAGGTGATTCTTCTGTCAGCTTGAACACGCGACTCAATCCTTTTTGTCGTGAGGTTCGACAGGATGACTTTGTACCCAGCTTATAGTATCTGTCAAACACCACATGAAGGACTTAATCTGTCTCAGTATATTGCATGGTTCTGGACACTGCAGTGCTGATGAACGCTGAAAGCTTTGCAGGTAATGCTGACCAAAGAATTGCCCATAACAAAGCACGGCCATGTAGGATTATCGCCATTGGATGTTGACAGTGCCGTATTCCACATACCATCTGAAGTTTATTCTTGAGTACAGACTTGCTGCTTGTCCTCATTTCACCATTCTCCTTAAAGAGAGACGTTGGGTGTGGAGCCAGTTCATGAGAGAATAGTCTTTCTATGGAAATGGTCTCTGTTGATGATGCCATTACTGCAATGACGCGTGCATAGATAAATTCAGTATCAACAATGATGGGACTTTGGCCAGCCTTAGCAGTACGTGTCGTTGCAGCTGCTATGGTCTTGGCATTTCTTTTCAGCTTGTTGTGGAAGCCTGGTGGCCATTGGCTCTCATCTTCTAACCACTGGGCAGTTCCGATTTCGAGGCAACAGTGAACATTAACTGTAGGATCATCAACAACTCGCCCAGAAAATATATCAACAAGACCAGAGACTGGATGCTTATCACTGCCAAATATGTCAGTGCATGTTGAAAGAGCATCATGTATGTTCATTCTATCAGTCACATCTGCCGTGATGCGTGTCGGTTGCTCCTCCTTGTGGGAGGTGACAACGTGTTGAGCTTCATCTTTCATTGCTTCCAGGTTATTCATCAGCTGTGCACATGTGCTGTGAGAAGCTTCGGCATCTTGCTACCACATATTATGCAATCCATCACTGCAAGAAAGACAGACAAATATTTACCAACCTTATAATCAGAATTCAATTTGAATGCAACTATCAATTATAGCGTCTTCAGTTTTTTAAATAATATACAATAATGATTTATTTTGTAATAATAAGTAATAATGAAGTGTAAAATTAAATTAACTTTACAGAACTCCATACGGATTTGTCAGTCTTGGCAGAGTTCTTGCTCTAGACAGGTATACAAGGAGAAATAGCCAATGCCTTTTACCATTATTTTATATACCTACTTTAAAGAAATGTCTACAAAAACGCTCAACTTTTATCGTCTGGTACTCATCACACTTGAAATCAGCAGGTCGAAATTGTCAAAAACCAGTGTAAATAAATAAATAAGTATATATATATATATATATATATATATATATATATATATATATATATATCCAAGTGCAAGGTTCATTCAAAAATCGTACTTTCTAGCCGGGACTAACTTGGCCATCTCATTTTTTTATAATCGTAGCTATGCACCTGTATACAGACGATATATTTAATCATTTTGAGAAAATTCATACATCGCAAATGTATAACATTATTTTAACCCTGGAGAGTTAACCATTTCCTGAGGTCTCTAACCCGGTGAGGGAAAAAAAAATGAAAGAATTCATACTGTACTTCAGTTTCATTTACCGAAAACAATTTCCAACACAAGTTTTCGTCCATGTTCATTAGTTAAAAAAAAAGAAGAAAGCATATAAAAATGGTAAAACACACACACACACACACACACACACACACACACACACACACACACACACAACTGGTACCTTTTTCTATATTGCTTTAGTTCGACCATTCGCCAGGAAAACGAAGTAATATTCTTTGAATTTTGTCATATCTTTGACAACCACTGTACCCACTTTTTGTAAACAAAAGGGGGAACACAGGAAATAAAAGTACACAACTTGCAGGAGGATGAAAAATGATTTTTTTTTTTTTTTTTTTTCATGCAGGCCACATGGCCGACCTGGCCTAGTTCCACACTGCCAGTGGGTTTGGTTTAATTCTTGGGAGGTATAGCTGAGACATTTTCACACCTTTTTTTTAGTGTTACCTGAATAGAGAATTGATATTTGTTTACATTTTGTTTTCAGCAAAGACATAGAGAGGGATGATGTGAAGCAAGGGTGCAAACTACCCTCACGTGGATTAATTCAAAAGCAGCCACGAGGACGGAGGATTACGGTGTGGTCGTATTATTACTTGGCCAATGTGGAGAAAGCTGAGGTGTGTGTGGAGGCTTTGGATGAGGCGTGCCCTATGGAGAAGACCGGCTGTCCCAGACTTCACGCCACCGTCCCTTGGCACTGGCAGGTGAAGAACCACGCTGGCAACTGGTGCAACATTCTTGTCATTCAGGCAAAGGAACTGGAGAGAGCTTACCAAGACCCTGCCATTGACAAGATTAAAGTCAGTCCAATGCAGAGGAAACATGTAACAAATTATGGATGTGAAATTATTAAGCTGTTAGGAAAAGGATGGTGTGAGGCCAACTTCACGGCAATGACCATGAAAAGTTCTGATGGCTCCCAAACCTTTGAACTCAGACGTTTGTCCACTCCATCATCATCTGTCTCTGACTCAGAACATGCAACGCCTTATGAATGGTTTTTCCAAGATAGAAAGAAATGGATTCCAATGGAAAATTCTCAAGATATTGAGACATTCTATCAGGTAGAGTCCAGTGTTTTCATGACCTTTAAGCAGAACAAATACGAGTACACACTTGACTTTGAGTCCATGACTCGCCAGAATCTTGACACTGAGAAACAAACTGCTATTCGCCGCAGACCCAAGAAAAGACCAGAACTACAGCCCAGAGAACTGAAAATGCGGTCATCTCGCAAAGCTAAACTGCCGCCATCGTGGGAGGCAACCGACAACACACAAGTATCTCTTCTTGCGCCTCTTTCTTCAGGGTGCACAGAGTTTTTGGAAATAGGGAAACGCATGGCAGACTTTTTCCACAAAGTTAAAGATGTGGAGATCGTTCGGGTGCAGAATCCAACACTGTTCTTGCCCTTAAAGAACAAAGTAACTGAGATAACCAAAAGACGAAAAAGGAAGCCATTGGTGCTGCGACTGTTCCACTGGCCGCGACAGGACCAGGTGGACACCATATGCCGAGACAACTTCAGTCCTCGCCTCCAGCATCCTGCCATTACATATGAGTATGGAAGGGGAACCTACTTTGTCAGAAGGTCAGTTGCAAGTCTCGCAGATTTAACTCTGATATCGATGACACACTTTTTTACCTATTCCTGCAATCACCAGACCCTTTCATTTACATTGTAGGACAAGGGTGATCAAACTGGAAAGGTTAGATATGGCCTTCATTAACTTCATCATCTATTGGTGGCTTTGAATATCGTTTGGTAATTTTAGGAATGAAGTAAAAAAAAAAAAATTGTCGGAAAGAAGGGATCAACGTATCGAGCCTGGGTGGTGTAGTTGTTAGAATGTCCCAGTCGAAGTAACGGCCTTCCATTGATTCGTTCCCCAGAGGTGACTAAAGGCTTCTTAGTGATGCTGTTGTTGTTTCTTAACCCCCAGTCTGTCTGACCGAACAGACCCCACCGACCGCAGGTAAGCAGTTGCACCTATGGGGTTGTCTCATAGGTTCCCCATACTCTTGATGCGTCTTTATCTTAGTGTGGCATGTGCTGTGCAGTATTCGGTTATGATGCGTGGGTCTGTGATACAAGCCGGGCACGAGTCATCTGTAATTCCACTCAGCCCAAATCGAAGCTGGTAGATGAGGAGGGCTGGGTGGTGTCCTGATGTAGGCCCAGCAAGATGAAGTCTGCCATATTTTCTTAAGGACACCTCCGGTGGGTGGATGTCAGCGAGGAGGGGGGGACTTGTAATATGGTGTTGTGATGGAGGTGTTGTGTGACCCTGCTCGTGAAGTATGTAGGTGATTTGTCATTGCTAGTGTGGTAATGTCTGGAGGTGGGGTGTTGTGGAACAGGGTGTGCTAATGTTTGTATGGGGATTGTTTTATGTGCCTATACCTTTTTATTCTAACTTGAACCAAACTTGCCATCTCTTCACCTTGAATGCCGAGTTGTAACAATAGATGAACACTAAAATACGAAGCTAGTCACGAAGAAATGCTGTGGAAAGGTTAGAGAGCCGTAGTATTGCCTTTTCCTGCCACTGAGCTATGTGAAAAAGCTGCAAAAGGACAAAAATTTGAGCCAAGTTAGAGTAAAACGGCTATATTTGTACTGTGTTTCTGTGTCATGTAATGACAAGTGTGCTTTGTGTTGGCACAAATTACCATGTAGAATTGTGTGCCTCGTATCAAGATTTTCTGCAGTAGGGAGGACTTTGATTTCAAAATGTACGTGAACTGTGGTAGCAGTGGTATTGGTGCAGCTTGTGTTGAGGCGTAGAGAACTGTTCGGTATGATATGCAGGGTGTTGTAGTGGATGTTAGATAGACTGGAAGCCCTTGCCGAGGAAGCATAGGGCTTAACTGATCTGATTACAGTGGTTTTGAAGTAGGGAGTATTTCTTTTTGTAACCTACGATCTGTTCATGTGTTGTCTGGAGGTGCATCGCCTCTTGATGCCTTGTATTTGGTGCAGGGTTGTGGCACATGTATGTGGTCAAGTGTACTGTTAGGGGTGTAACTGTGCTCATAATTGCTGCTGGTGATGAATGTGGTGATGGATTTGGCTGGGGTGATCATCAGCAGCCCGTTATCCTCGCCCCGTACCCGAAGTGTTGAATGCGAGTTTTGGGCTACAAGGAAAGTGAAGATAGACATTAAAAATTTACATTAGCAGAAGTCGTGCTTGAAATACAAAAAATTAACATAATATCGAGTGTTTGTTGAGTAATGTTATGGTTCAGTTTTGCTGTAAATAAGAAAGGTACAATATCGAAGACCGTCCATCTTTTCAGTGTTTGATAAATCGCTTATTATTGTCCTTGCTCGCGGCTACGTCAAATCATAACATTGTTCAGCAAGTACTTGATGCCATGTCGAAGCTATTTTCACACATATATTTATTATCAAGGGGATTTATGTTGATTGCGAAAATTATCAGTGATGCTATTTTCAGCTTCCTCGTAGGCCAAACTTGCAATGACGGTAGCCTAGCCATGGGCCCCTACACCTGGCAGGGGGTACAGCGGGATTGGATGTTAACATTTACTGGGCGTGGGGGCATCTCTTCAAATTTTTTTCTGGTTATCTCTTGACAGGTTTAATCGTTGCAAATCCAGATTCATCTGGATGTGAACCCAATGGAGTACAGTCTGGAAATGTCCTTCGTTTAGTCACTTACAGTCCACCATCCTCCTTGGGGGACAGGGAGGGAGATGAGGGGCGTCTGTACTGTATAAGCAGGCAACTTCGGCGCTCACTTATATCAAGTATCACCGCTGGACGGCGTCTCTCTTCAGCACCTGACAATTATTTTCAACTTAGGATTTACTTTTTGAAAAGGAAGGGTTAGGTATAGCCCTAATAAACCTCTTCAGTAGAAAGGTATTTCATGAATTTATTAAATCGTCAGGAAACAGCAAGGCTTTGCAAAAAATTAACACGGATTCAGTGGGTTAAGCCTGTCCAGGCAGTTCTCAGTAGCTCTGTGCCAGGGATGTCTTGCTATGATAGCTGCATCACATTGCCACACAACTGATGCTGCACTGTTGGCCTACATGGCGGAAAACACATGACATTTTTAGAAAGACGTTTGACTTTCTCACCTTGTTGCTGATTGTTATGTAAAAAGGAATGTAGCATTTTCTATTCTGTCTATCTATCTATTGCCAGACGCCTCAATCATGTTTGGGATGGCCACAAACAAATCGCCTCCACGTCGCCCTGTCCCCCGCCATTTCACTGCCCCGCTCCCAACTCACACCCCCCTCTCCCATATACCTCTCCACCCCATCCCTCCATCTCATCCTCGGCCTCCCCCTCCTTCCCCCCTCCACCTCACTCACATACACTCTCTTCGTCAGTCTTTCACCCTTCATCCTCTCCGCATGGCCAAACCACCTCAGTGTATTCCTCCTAACGCTTCCTAACACATCCACATCCACACCACAACGCTCCTTTATATCCTCATTCATCAGCCTGTCTCCATGTGACTCCACAGGCTCCTCTTAAATAACTTATTTCCACTGCTCTCACTCTTGACTTGTGTCCTTCCAGCAACGTCCAAGCTTCACTTCCATACGTTAGGGTTGGTATCACAATACTGTCATGCAGTAACTTTTTCACTTCCATGCTCACTTCCCTGCTTCTTATCACTGCTTTCAAGGAACCAGCAACCTTTCTTCCCTGCTGTACCCTTTCAAGCACTTCACCCTCCAAACCTCCATCCTTACTCATCACGCTACCCAAGTACTTAAACGTACTCACATTTTCCAATTCCTCACCATCCAACCTCGATGTACATTCACTGACTTCACCTCTCTCAAAGACCATCACTTTACTCTTCCCTACATTCACCTTTAGATTCCGTTTCTTACACACTCTCCCAAACTTATCCACCAAGCCTTGCAGCTCTCCTTCGTCTTCACTCAACAACACAGTATCATCTGCAAACAACAGTACAGGGGGTTTCCAAACACTACCCTCTCTCACCAGGGCCACTCCAACATCCACTACCCTACCTTGTACCTCTTTTATTACCCCATCCATGTACAAATTGAACAACCATGGAGACATGACACATCCCTGTTTCAACCCAACCTTCAAAGAGAAAAATTCACTCAGTTCACCATCCACACTCACTGCAGCCTTAGCACCATCATACATACTCTTCACAGCATTCAACAACTTCCCATCTACTCCATATATTCTTAATACTTTCCACAATCCTTGTCTATCCACTCTGTCATATGCTTTCTCCAAATCCATGAAAGCCACATACAACTTCTTTCCCTTCTCTAGAAACTTTTCCACTAAAGATCTAAGAATGAATATCTGATCTACACAACCTCTTCCCTTCCTAAAGCCTCCCTGTTCTTCTCCAACTAATTCTTCTGTTCTTTCTCTAACTCTGTCAATAAGTATCCTACCATACACTTTTCCTATTATACTAAGAAGACAAATGCCCCTATGATTACCACACACTTCTTTTTCCCCTTTTCCTTTGTACAAGGGAATAGTTAAACCTGACTTCCAATCCTCCGGGACTCTACCTTCCTCCCAGGCCAATCTGCACATCTTCCACATCCATTCTACTACTATCTCACCCCCATACTTCAGCATTTCACCACACACTCCATCAATTCCTTGGGGCTTTCCCCAATTTAACTTTCTTCATTGCTTCCACAACTTCTGTCCTACTGATTTCTTCCTGTCTTCTCACCTCCCTCCTTCTCCCAGCCATTCCCCAGCCACTTATACTCGCATTACTTCCATCCTCTATGTTCAACAATTCCCTAAAGTGTTCTCTTCATCTGCTCACTTTTTCTCCCTGCTCCACTAGTAATCTACCATTTTTATCTTTCACTCCCCTGCTAACTTAACTTCCACCCTGTCTTACTCTTTTCACCTCTTTCCAGAACATTTTCTTACAGTCCCTCCACTTTACACTCAAGTTCCTTCCAAATTCCTTATCCGCCCTCTTCTCTCTCTTAATAATCTTTTCACCTCTCTCTTTCTTTTTACATATAACTCTCTCTTCCGCCTCTCAACTTCTTCCACGCCCCTATTTCTCATCCATTCATTGTATGCTTTCTTCTTTTGTGCCAGAGCCTGTCTCACCTCTTCATTCCACCACGCTGTTCCTTGCACACCCCTCCGTCTTCTCTTCATCCCACACACCACACCACATGCTGCACATATTTCTTCTGTAAATATCCTGCACACACCCTCCACGTCCCCCATCTGCTCCAATTCATAATTGCCCAATCGTTCCTCCACTTCTCTCTTATACTCTGCCTTTTTCTCATCCTCTTGTAACCTTTCCACTCTCCTTATAAATACTCCTTCTTCCCGTCCTTCCCTTCTTCTATTTCTCCTTCCTAATTGGATCTTGATTCTGGCCACCACCAAGTAGTGGTCAGAAAGTCCACTCCCCCAACCTCTATAAGCTCTTGCATCCATTACACATTTTCGCATCCTTTCATCCACACATACATAATCAATCATTGCCTTCCTTTCATTCAGTTCACCACCCACCCTTCTCATCACTCGCCATGTATACCTGTGGATCATTTTATGCCTGAAGAGGGTATTGGCTATCACCAACCCCCTCCCAGCACAAATGTCCACTAACGCACTCCCATTCTCATCTATCTCAGCAGGCACACCCCACTCACCAACAATTCCATCCACCTTCACATTCCCTACTTTACCATTCATATGACTGATCAAAAACACTCTCTCATTCCTTCCAAACTTTTCCATGCACACTTCCACATTTGTCCAGAACTCTTCTCTCACTCTGCTTGCACGATCTTGCGTTGGCGCATACACACACAATCGCCCACATTTGCATTTCAACTTTCAATCTTACCCACACAATCCTTGACCCAACTGATCCATACTCTCTTATGCTCTTCTTCCATCTGTTACTCACAACTATACATACTCCTTCTTTTACCCTCTCATTCTCACCTACTCCTGCACATATACCCCATCCATACTCCCATTCTCTCACACTCTCACCTCTCCATTTCGTTTCAGTTATTCCGCATACATCAACTTTCTCACCCTCAAGCACCTGGACAATCTCTCTCTCTTTCACCTCATCATTCGCTCCCCTTACATTCCATGTTCCGATTACCATGTCCTTTGTCCGGTCCTTGGTCGTCATCGTTTGGTCAGTCCTTGTCCGAGGCTTATTGTTTGTTTTTTTAGTTAGTTGTTTTCCGGGAAGGGGCACCAACCCTCCGCCAACCCTTTTAGTCGCCTTTTACGACAAGCAGGGATACTGGGGGAGTATTCTTGAACAAAACCCCCTTACCCCCAGGGGGATTTTTTGGTGTAAAAAAGCATATCTATCGCCAGACGCGGTAATTCGAAAGGGGTGGCTGCAAACGAGTCGCCTTCATGTCACCCTGTCCTTTGCCTTCTGGCTGCCATTTTTCCGGCTCATTCCCCTTCTATATTTCTCCACTCCATTCCTCCATCTCATCCTCTGTTTCCCCTTTCCACCCCACTCTAATACTGTACTGTCCTAGTTAACCTCAGCAGCGCCATTGGAGGGGGGAGTGGGGCTTGGGTACGTATCCTCCCGCACTCATTAGTCTTGGGGTGGTGAGAGGCAATTTTTAAAACCAGATATATAAAAACGTGTACTTTTTTTTTTTTTTTACGCTATATTTCAGGAACACAGTATTATTATTATTATTATTATTATTATTATTATTATTATTATTATTATTAGTGATTTCATTAACCGGCATTGAGTGATTAATATTGTCAACAGTTATTTTGACATGGATAGGGCGTATGTAATTATACAGCACTTTGACAAGATCAGCAAAGCTCTTACAGCAGGATTTAAAGAGTTTTAATTTTTACTTGAAGCTGTCAGGAAGACATTTATTTATTTTTTTTTACGAAATACTAGTGACCTTGCATAATTCGTAGGTAACTGTGTCACTGTAAAAAGTATGTAGTGTACGTATAATAATAATAAAAAAATAAGATTACGGGTGAAAAGTATAGTTTCAGTATATCTGTCTGGACGCTTTAATCGTTGACTGAGGAAGGGAGGGATCTTTATATCATACAGGAAATTACCCGCCTCCAGCTGATCAGCCTCTCACTCTTCATCCATTCCACATGGCCAAAGCGTATCACAGTAATTCTTATAATGTTTTGTAGCACATCATCATCAACACCACAGCACTCCTTTATTTCCTTTGGGGTCTGTCTATCCACGTAACTCAGTATGCTTCTCTCAGATAGGTCATTGCCACTGCCTTTTGATTCAGATTATAATTATTGGATTGCCAGCACCCAGCCCTCTCAGTCGTTTCTTAGTCTGTGCTGGGGTTAGTGCTGGCAAAATACTACCGGTACTTAACTCGAGGACTGCCAGGACTTCTTTCTTTTAATGTGCCACCACCAAGCGATTTTATTTATCTCCGGAGAGACTTTCCTTGTTGGGGGGGTTTTCCTTCATTGCACGAGGCCTCAAGGATATTCGTGAGTCCGCCATCGTGGAAGAGGGGTTAACTAAAACATTTGAGTGAAGCATACTTCTGGTTCATTACTGAGGGAATAATTGCATGAAAAAAAAAAAAAATCGGCAGTGACTCTAGGAAAAATTTATAATGAATCATGAGCATCTGTGGTGAGTGTCAAGGTTGAAATGAGATGAACGAATACAGTAGGAGAAAGGAAGGACAGGAGGAAGTAATTCTTACAAAGATGGTGGTAAGGTTACAAGAGAATGGAAAAGAGGCAGAAAATAAGAGAGAAGTGGAGGAGCGATTGGATAAATATGATTTGGAAAAGATGGGGGACGTGGAAGGTGTGTGCAAGATATTCACAGAAGAAATCTGTGCAGCATATGGGGTGGTGTGTGAGGTGAAGAGAAGACGAAAGTGGGTGCAAGGAACAGCATGGTGGAATGAAGAGGTGAGACAGGCTCTGGCACAAAAGAGGAAAGCATGTAGTGAGTGGATGAGAAACAGGTGTGGAGGAAGCTGAGAGACAGAAGAGAGAGTTATATGTAGAATGGAAGAGAGAGGTAAAAAGATTAGTAAGAGAGTAAGAAGAGGGTGGATGAGGAATTTGAAAGGAATTTGAGTGTAAAGTGGAGGGAATGTAAGAAAATGTTCTGGAAAGAGGTAAAGAAAGATAGACAGGATGTTAAAGAAGTTAGTTGGGGAGTGAAAGATAAAAATGGTACATTGCCAGTAGAGAAGGGAGAAAAGTGAGCAGATGGAGAGAACACTTTAAAGAATTGTTGAACATAGAGAATGAAAGTAGTGCGAGTATAAGTGACTGGGAATGGCTGAGAGACGGAGGAATATGAAATGAGAGGAAGAAGTCAGTAGGGTGGAAGTTGTGGAAGCAATGAAGAAAGTCAAAATGGGGAAAGCCCCAGGAATTGATTGTGTGGTGAAATGCTGAAGCATGGGGGAGAGATAGTAGTAGAATGGATGTGGAAGATGTACAGATTGGCCTGGGAGGAAGGTAGAGTCCCGGAGGATTGGAAGTCAGGTGTAATTATTCCCTTGTACAAAGGGAAAGGTGAATATGAAGTGTGTGTTAATTATAGGGGAATTTGTCTCTTTAGTGTAATAGAAAAGGTATACGGTAGGAGACTTACTGACAGAATTAAGGAAATAACAGAGGAATTAGTTGGAGAAGAACAGCGAGGTTTTAGGAAGGGAAGAGGTTGTGTAGATCAGATATTCATTCTTAGATCTTTAGTGGAAAAGCTTCTAGAGAAGGGAAAGAAATTGTATACAGCCTTCATGGATTTGGAGAAAGCATATGACACGGTGTATAGACAAGGATTGTGGAAAGTATTAAGAATATTATAGAGTAAATGGGAAGTTGCTGAATGAAATGAAGAGTGTGTATGAGGGGGCTAAGGCTGCAGTGCGTGTGGACAGTGAACTAAGTGAATTTTTCAATTTGAAGGTTGGATTGAAACAGGGATGTCATGTCTCTATGGTTATACAGTCTATATGGATGGGGTTATAAAAGAGATACAAGGTAGGGCAGTGGATGTTGAAGTGGCCCTAATGGGAGAGGGCAGTGTGTGAAAACTCCCTGTACTGTTGTTGGCGGATGATACCGTGTTGTTAAATGAAGACAATGGGGAGCTGCAAGATGAGTTTGGGAGAGTATGTAAGAAACGGAATCTAAAGGTGAATGTAGGGAAGAGTAAAGTGATGGTCTTCGAGAGGTGAGGTCGCTGAATGTTCAGTAAGGCTGGATGAGGAGGAAGTGGGAAATGTGAGGGCATTTAAGTACTTGGGTAGTGTGATAAAAAGTAAGGATGGAAGTTTAGAGGGTGAAGTGCTTGAAAGAGTACAAGGAAGAAAGGTAGCTGCTTCTTTGAAAGCAGTGATAAAAAAACAGGGAAGCGAGCATGCAAGTGAAAAAGTTACTGCGTGATAGTATTATGATACCAACTTTAACGTATGGAAGTGAAGCTTGGACCTTGTTGGAGGGACAGAAGTCAAGAGTGAGAGCAGTGGAAATGAGTTATTTGAGGACCATGTGGAGTTACAGGGTGAGACCGACTGACAAATGAGGAAGTGAAGGAGCGTTGTGGTGTGGATGTGGCTGTGATAGGAAGCGTTAGGAGAAACACATTCAGGTGGTTTGGCCATGTGCAGAGGATGGAGAGCGAGAGACTGACGAAGAGAGTGTATGTGAGAAGTGGAGGTGGGGGGAGAGGGAGGGGGAGACCTAGGATGATGTGGAGGGATGGAGTGGAGAGGTATATGAGAGAGGGGGGGTGTGAGATGAGAATGGCAGTGAAATGGCTGGGGACTGCGACATGGAGGCGATTTGGTTGTGGCCATCCCTTACGGGACTAAGGTATCTGGTAATAGATAGATATATAGATAATTCCACAGAAATCTGCAGGTTTTAATAACAAATTGGTTTTTAATGCCTGAGCAACTTAGTCATGAAGTAATTTTACGTGAAGCAACTTTAAACGAGGACTAGCTGTACACAGTAAAAAAAAAGAAGAAGAAGAAGAAGAAGAGGATAGAAAAAAGGAAAGAAAGCGGGGAGTTCGTACATTATGCCATCATGGACAAAACGTGTATTGGCCGTGTACCCTGGCGGAGGCTGCTTGAAATGTTAATAAAGGCATCGTTCCCCCCCCCCCCATTTTTTTTTTTTTTTTTTTTTTTTTTTTTTTTTTTTGAGGGGGTGGGCGGATGACTGATAGACCGAGGCTATGTAGGGATGGGATGGAGTGGTATGAGAGTGAATGAAGTTGGATGGAGAGCAGCCTGATAGTGGAGGCGATTTGTTTGTGGCCACTCATCCCGGGTGTAAGGCATATGGCTAAAGATAGATAGATAGACAGGTAGGTAGAGGGATAGGTAGGCAGATCGTGGGCATTACAGCACCACCTCCAAAGCGATTTATTTTTCATATTGTAAAAACTCGTTGTACGTTATTTATATATTTTAAATGTTTACATAGTTTGAACCAGTAACATACAAGAGGATACTGAGAAAAAAAAAATGCAGAATAAATCGCTAAGGAAGAGGTGTTGCGAAGAACCCAGACTCAGAGACACAGCTGGGCCGGTGAAGGAGCCGTGGGTCAACCATTGTGCCATAGCGTTATTGGTAGTGTAGATCTGTGTATCACTTTGTTGCAGCGTGTCCAGGTACAGCGATACATGCGGACCTGGGAAGGGCGAGAGGGGTGTGGTGTTTGTGGCAGACGTGCTTCTTGATGGGTACGTGGAAGGGGACAACACCATGAACTCACCACCCAAGATACCAGGCTCCACCAACACCTATGGCACCACTGTAGACTCCCAGCACATGCCTACCGTCTATGTCAAGTTTTCCAAGCGTGATTACTGCCCTAGATATGTTGTGCACTTCACCGCCTAATAGCTCTTGGATTTGAGACTGCAGCCTACAGAGAGAGGGGGGAGGGGAAGGACCCAACTGTCGTGGATATCCATTCAATCGATTATTGTCATGCGAGGAGGGGGGGATCGGGGGGACCCAACCGTCTTATTATTATTACAAGACGGACTATTGTCTTGTGGATAGAGAGAGATGGACGGATCTTGGATATGTTCACTAAGAAGGATTATTGTCTTTTGGAGAGAGAGAGAGAGGGGGGGGGACCAAACCGTCTCAGTTCTGTTCACCAAGCAGGTTTGTCTTGTGGAGTTTACAGCATTACTCCTGCGGTTCTGTTCTGATTAGTTCTTTCCTGTTAAATAGTCTGAATATTTACTGGATACAGTGAAGAAGAGCCAGTACAGGCACGGATTTAAAGAGGAGGATGTGGGGGTGTACGCCCCGCAATTTTTGCTGACCTGTGATTACGTAGGTAAGAGATGGGTGAGAGCTAGGAGAGTTAGGTGTGGCAGGGAGTTATTGAAAGTGAGTGAGTTGGATATATGAGAAAATGATAGAGTATCAGGAGAAATTGAAAGATGAGTGGAACGCAGTGAAAGATCAGGAGAATGGCAGTGTGGAGGAGGAATGGCAGTTGTTTAAGATTGCTGTGGTGGGGTATGCGGAAGAGGTGTGTGGTGTGAGACGAGTGGGTGGTGGTGCAAGAATGGGAAGTGAATGGTGGTGCGAGGAAGTAAGTATGGCTGTGCCTGAGAAGAGATGTACATATGAAGTGTGGCTGCAGAGGAGGGATGAGATGTCATATGAGAGGTATAAGGAAAAGAGGAATAGGGCGAGAAGGGCTGTGCGTGATACTAAAGTGGCAGCAGATGAGAGGTGGGGTAGGCGGTTGACTGAGAATTTTCAACAGAATAAGAAAATGTTTTGGAGGAGGTGAAAAGGGTGCGAAAGGGAGAGTCTGGGAAGGAAGAGTGAGTAAAAGCAGAGGATGGAAGGATGTTAACTGAGATGAATGCAGTAAGGAAGAGATGGGCGGAGTATTATGAAAGATTGTTAAATGTAGAGGAGGAAAGAGAGACTGAGATTGTAGCAGATGGAAGGGTGCAAGGAATAAATGTGTTGGGAGAGTTGAATGATTCTTTGATCACGATGGAGGAAGTGCACGAGGCAGTAAAGGAGATGAAAACAGGGAAAGCTGCAGGTATGGATGGTTGTGCTGTGGAATGACTGAAAGGTGATGGAGCGACTATTGTTGACTGGTTAGTAAGTTTGTTGAATGTGTGTTTTGTGAGAGGTATGGTGCCAGTTGACTGGGCAAGTGCTTGTGTGGTCCCGTTGTATAAAGGTAAGGGTGATAAGTATGAATGTACTAGCTTTAGGGGTATAAGTCTGTTGAGTGTTGTAGGTAATGTGTATGGTAGAGTGTTCATCAGGAGAGAGAGGGTACAGAGGGAGTGATTGGTGATGAGCAGTGTGGCTTTAGGAGAGGGAGGGGATGCGTGGATCAGGTGTTTGAAAAGTATTTAGCGAAGGGTAACGATGTGTTTTGGGCATTCATGGATTTGGAGAAAGCGTATGATAGCATTGATAGGGAGGCTTTGTGGACTGTTTTAAGATTGTATGGACTTGATGGTAGGTTACTAAAAGGAGTGAAAAGTTTTTATGTAAATAGTAGAGCGTGTGTAAGAGTGGGAAATGTTGTGAGTGATTGGTTTCCTGTGAGAGTGGGGCTGCGACAGGGATGTGTGATGTCCCCTTGGTTGTTTAATATTTACATGGATGGTGTTGTAAGGGAGGTGAATGCAAGAGTTTTAGGTGGAGGTCTGAGTCTGGTGAATGTTGATGGTGGAGAGTGGAATCTTAAGCAGCTGCTGTTTGCAGATGATACTGCAGTGGTGGCTGATTCAGAGGACAGATTGAGACAGTTGGTAGAGGAGTTTGGAAGGGTGTGTGAAAGGAGGAAATTGAAAGTAAATGAGAATAAGAGTAAAGTGATGAAGTATACGAGGTTGGTAGATGGTAGGGGGATGAATATAGTTTTGAATGGCGAGTTGCTTGAGGAGGTAGAGTGTTTTAAATATCTAGGGTCACATGTTGCTGTGGATGAAAGAATAGATGCAGAGGTGAAGTTTAGAATAAATGAAGTAGGAAAGGTGCTGGGAGGAATGAAAAAAGTGTTTAGATGTCGTTCGCTTAGAATGGATGTAAAGAGAAGGCTGTATGAGGGTGTTGTGGTACCGACTGCATTATATGGGGCTGAAACATGGAGTATGGGTGTAGCAGAGAGGAAAAGTTTGAATGTAATGGAGATGAGGTGTCTGAGGAGTATGTGTGGAGTGACGCGTATGGATTGAGTGTGAAATGATGAAGTGCGAAGGAGAACTGGAGTTGTTCGGGAGATGGCTGGTAGAGTTGAGCAGAGGGTGTTGCGATGGTTTGGGCATATGGAGAGAGTGGATAATGAGCAAATGGTGAAAAAAGATAACTAGATCAGATGTGGGAGGTGTAAGGCTGTGAGGAAGACCACAAATAGGATGGTTGGACAATGTGAAGAGAGCGCTGGATGCGAGAGGGATGTCAATTGAGCAAGGAAGAGTGGCTGTGCGTGATAGAAATGATTGGAGAGAAATTGTGAATGAATAAATGATGACACAGCCCTGAGGGGATATTCTCCCGATTTTGGTCTGATCAGCTGATCAGGTCAGGTGCGAGTAAGGGGATGGGTCCATTGTGGTAAACCAGCTCTGCTGTCGGGCCCAGCAGCGGATGTCACCGATTACACTGTGCAGTTGACCCTCGTGCTGTGAGGATGTCCTTTCTCCCCTTGGGGTAGGGGCTAAGATGTGAATGAATGTGTTTAAGTGGATGAGTAAATTGGGAGTGTGTCGTCCTGTCTCGGTTACCTCCCTTTCCTTGGGGGAAGCAGCCTAGGTGTTAAAGATAGAGTGATCCAAGTAAGATGGAGAAATAGAAGAAGGGAAAGGCGAGAGGAGGGAGTAGTTGCAAGCAGAGTGGAAAGGTTACAAGAGGATGGGAAATGGCAGAGTATAAGAGAGAAGTGGAGGAACGATTGGGCAAATATGAACTGGAGCAGATGGGGGACGTGGAAGGTGTGTGCAGGTTATTTACAGAAGAAATATGTGCAGCATGTGATGTGCTGTGTGGAAGGAAGAGAAGACGGAGGGGGGTGCAAGGAACAGCGTGGTGGAATGAAGAGACAGGCTGTGGCACAAAAGAAGAAAGCATACAATGAATGGATGAGAAATAGGGGCGTGGAAGAAGTTGAGAGACGGAAGAGAGAGTTATATGTAAAAAGAAAGAGAGAGGTGAAAAGATTAGTAAGAGAGAGTAAGAAGAGACTGGATGAGGAATTTGGAAGGAATTTGAGTGTAAAGTGGAGGGACTGTAAGAAAATGTTCTGGAAAGAGGTGAAGAGAGTAAGACAGGGTGGAAGTGAGGTTAGCAGGGGAGTGAAAGATAAAAATGATAGATTACTAGTGGAGAAGGGAGAAAAAGTGAGCAGATGGAGAGAACACTTTAAGGAATTGTTGAACATAGAGGATGGAAGTAATGCGAGTATAAGTGGCTGGGGAATGGCTGGGAGAAGGAGGGAGGTAGGAAGACAGGAAGAAATCAGTGGGATAGAAGTTGTGGAAGCAATGAAGAAAGTTAAATTGGGGAAAGCCCCAGGAATTGATGGAGTGTGTGGTGAAATGCTGAAGCATGGGGGAGGTTGTAGTAGAATGGATGTGGAAGATGTGCAGATTGGTCTGGGAGGAAGGTAGAGTCCCGGAGGATTGGAAGTCAGGTATAATTATTCCCTTGTACAAAGGGAAAGGGGAAAAAGACGTGTGTGGTAATCATAGGGGCATTTGTCTTCTTAGTAAAATAGGAAAAGTGTATGGTAGGATACTTATTGACAGAGTTAGAGAAAGAACAGAGAAATTAGCTGGAGAAGAACAGGGAGGCTTTAGGAAGGGAAGAGGTTGTGTTAATCAGATATTCATTCTTAGATCTTTAGTGGAAAAGTTTCTAGAGAAGGGAAAGAAGTTGTATGCGGCTTTCATGGATTTGGAGAAAGCATATGACAGGGTGGATAGACAAGATTGTGGAAAGTATTAAGAATATATGGAGTAGATGGGAAGTTGTTGAATGCTGTGAAGAGTATGTATGATGGTGCTAAGGCTGCAGTGCGTGTGGATGGTGAACTAAGTGAATTTTTCTCTTTGAAGGTTGGGTTGAAACAGGGATGTGTCATGTCTCCATGGTTGTTCAATCTGTACATGGATGGGGTAATAAAAGAGGTACAAGGTAGGGTAGTGGATGTTGGCGTGGCCCTGGTGAGAGAGGATAGTGTTTGGAAACTCCCTGTACTGTTGGTTTTAGATGATACTGTGTTGTTGAGTGAAGACGAAAGAAAGCTGCAAGGCTTGGTGGATGAGTTTGGGAGAGTGTGTAAGAAACGGAATCTAAAGGTGAATGTAGGAATGAGTAAAGTGATGGTCTTTGAGAGAGGTGAAGTCAGTGACTGTACAGCGAGGTTGGATGGTGAGGAATTGGAAAATGTGAGTACGTTTAAGTACTTGGGTAGTGTGATGAGTAAGGACGGAGGTTTGGAAGGTGAAGTGCTTGAAAGGGTACAGTAGGGAAGAAAGGTTGCTGGTTCTTTGAAAGCAGTGATAAGAAACAGGGAAGTGAGCATGGAAGTGAAAAAGTTGCTACATGACAGTATTGTGATACCAACTTTAACGTATGGAAGTGAAGCTTGGACGTTGTTGGAAAGACACAAGTCAAGAGTGAGAGCAGTGGAAATGAGTTATTTAAGAGGAGCCTGTGAAGTCACATGGAGAGACAGGCTGACGAATGAGGATATAAAGGAGCGTTGTGGTGTTGATGTGGATGTGATAGGAAGCGTTATGAGGAACACACTGAGGTGGTTCGGCCATGTGGAGAGGATGGAGGATGAAAGACTGACGAAGAGAGTGTATGTGAGGTGGAGGGGGGAAGAGGGAGAGGGAGGCCGAGGATGAGATGGAGGGATGGGGTGGAGAGGTATATGAGAGAGGGGTGTGTGAGTTGGGAGCAGGGCAGTGAAATGGCGGGGGACAGGGCGACGTGGCGTTTTGTTTGTGGTCACCCCAAACGGGATTGAGGCATCTGGCAATAGATAGATATAGATTACGTTTAAAAGAACAGTAATATTTATCAAAGTATATACATTAACTTCACTCTCATCTTAAATGTCGGGACCAACTGCCTTGCCCCGGGCTCTATACGCTCCTCATGGGGCAATGTAGGATTGGATTATGGATGGATGGATATACATTAACTGATGTCCTTGCATTTGTCTGTATTAATTGTACTCCCATGATTAAAAGAAGTACAGTGACAGTGTATTTAGTTTTTTTTTTTTTTTTTTTTTTTTTTTAATGCGTGAACTTATGATTGCCAAGAATCACGTCCACCCCCCCTCCCTCCTCACTTGTCGTTTTCCAAAGTGCTGGATCCGGTTTGCTGTATGATACACCAACTTAAGTTTGGCGCTCTTGGCTGTTCACTCTGCTGTTCTAATTGATGGAGTAAGTTAAAGGTAGAGGTAAAGGCGGGGTTCATACATTAGACGCTCAGTCGCGGTGTTCATAATTACCCATAACTTAAGGCTTTGATCTTGTGGCGGGTTATTCACCCACTATCCTGAGGTTCAGAATCGCTGCATAATCCAGTTAACACAGCTACCCACCTCTGTGTTTTACCCATATCGACGGCTGCCTTTGTACATTACTCATGATTCCAGGGAACCTTATGTATAACTGTATTGTTGCCTTTTGTTCTAGGGTAGTGGAATTGAATTGAATTGAAATATATATTGTTGTAAAAGGTTCAGAGTGCTAATACAACAAAACAAGGTGGTGGGTCTTGCCACACACCTGTTCAGCCAATACAGATAGGCTATAATACACTTTCGTGGGTGTGGTTCTTTAGCCTTTTCCGCCCCGATACCCCCAGGTTCAGCTTTAAAAGTCAATCGGATACTGCCTCTAATATCATTACTCCTTTTACTTTCAATTTCCTATAGGTGGTTTTCAACAAAACTCAAATTATTATGTGTGTGAATGTATTACCGTACACGATTTTTTTTCACAATGACTCTGGATAACTCCAAGACCCTATGCCGATACCCGCTGGGAGTATCGAGGCACTACTTTTAGAACACCTGTCCTAGATGATTTGAAAAAAAAAAAAAAAAGTACCATTATTACAGTTTGTAGCCACATTTGTCATATTTGTCCAGTGAGCTGTGTACTATCTGGCACAAACCCAAAGTACATGTTAATGTAGGTATATATATGTCAGTAGCATAAATATTCGTATATCAGAGTATTTATGTATAATGAATTGTTTATATTTTCTTGAGGCGTTTATATAGGAAAGAATTTCTAGTTAATGTTTAGTCAACTTTGACAATGTAAGACGTTTAGCATAATCTTGACCTCTGTACTGTAAAGTATTTTATAATTTTTTCACTTCATAATTATACTTAAAGCTGTATTGTTTAAACATTAAAGCAATGCCTAAATGCTATTTTGGACTTTGATATCCATATTTTAGAAACAATAAACAGTACAGAATACGAGATAGTTTATTGGCACTGATCGAAACAGACGACGATGACGCCGAAGATGCCTCCCCGGATTTAATACAAATTATAGTAAGTAGTGCCTCTCTTGCCAGTGTTGTTTGTGGTGTCACCTCAATGTTAGGTTGGCATCACACTGACAAGGGGCATAAGCATGGTGGTATATGTACAATGACGTGGTTGTACATCAGTGGCCCAAGCACAGCTAAATTTACCAACAACACAACAGGAAATAGAACAAGTTGTACTAATTCAGGCTGTTGCTGAGAACAGCAGATATCTAACTTGTACCTTGTGAGTCGTGTGATTCATATTTGCCTCTAGAGCCATGTCGGAGAGATGGCACAGTGACGGCACGCTCACTGGTTACTTTTTTAATTGAACCTTCTTCCTCCTGGTGATGTACAGCTGATTGTGAGGGGCGTTGTGATACAAGAATATCATTAAGTATGTTTATTGATGTAAAAAATATAATTCTTTCTGTCTAATGGCCATAATGATATATATATATTCTATCTGTCTATAGCCCAATGCCCTAATCCCGCAAAGGGTGGCCGCAGACAAAACGCCGCCAAGTCACTCTATCACCCACCATTTGACTACCCTCCCCTCAACTCACTCCCCTCTCCCTCATATACCTCATATATAGGCCTATATATGTATGTGTATACAGTATATACTGTATATACAATATATATATATATATATATATACCAGTATATATAGGTAATCGTTAACGAGACGGGACCACTTCTTAAAGATTAGAAAAAAGAAAAAAAAACTGCCTTTGAATTGATTCAGTGAGTAAAGGTGTACAGATGTGCATTGTTGAGTATGAACAGGATCCAGCAGTAAACAAGGAAGAAATGGTTACTCTGACTTGGTTAGCATAAAATGGGCAAGGACAGGATACCAAGTAGTATAAACAAGGTTAAGTTATGAAAATTTAGGTTAGGTTTTGAGATATAAGCATTGATTAGGGTAATTTTGTTCAAAAATGGCATTCTAAGATGGCGTGCCTCCACCTTCAGGGCTGTTAGGAATTGTAAACAAACACTGCTTTTTAAATGCTTTTCATTACATTTAAGAGAGAGAGAAAAAAATCAACAATTGAAAACAATTACAAAATACTCAAAGAATCCCACTAAGAACAAAAGTAAAGGAAAAAAACAAATGCAAAATATGGTGCTCCCTTGCCTGCTTAATTTAAGGATTACATATAACTACATGTGGAGAGGATGGAGGGTGAAAGACTGACGAAGAGAGTGTATGTGAGTGAGGTGGAGGGGGGAAGAGGGAGGGGGAGGCCGAGGATGAGATGGAGGGATGGGGTGGAGAGGTATATGAGAGAGGGGGGTGTGAGTTGGGAGCAGGGCAGTGAAATGGCGGGGGACAGGGCAACTTGGAGGCGATTTGTTTGTGGCCACCCCAAACGGGATTGAGGCGTCTGGCAATAGATAGATAGATAGATAGATATACTGTATGTACAGTTACCATAGGGGTATTGGCCTACTTAGTGTGACGGGTAAAATATATGGTAGAATACTCATTGATAGGGTTAGGCATATGACAGAGGAGCTAGTTGGAGAAGAACAAGGGGGATTTAGGAAGGGAAAAGGGTGTGTAGATCAGATATTTGTTCTAAGATGTTTAGTGGAGAAGTATCTAGAGAAGGGAAGGAAAGTGTATGCTGCCTTCATGGACTTGGAGAAAGCTTATGACAGAATAGATAGGCAAGGTATGTGGAAGGTATTAAGAATATATGGAGTGGAGGGGAAATTGTTGAGTGCTGTGAAGAGTATGTACGAGAGAGCTAGGGCTACGGTGCGAGTGGATGGTGAGCTGAGTGAGTTCTTTGATCTCAATGTGGGACTGAAACAGGGTTGTGTGATGTCTCCATGGCTGTTTAATATATACATGGATGGGGTTGTAAAGGAGGTGCAAGGTAGGGCAGTGGATGTGGGGGTGGCTCTAATGAATGACGGTGAGATTTGGAAGCTTCCGGTGTTGCTGTTTGCTGATGATACAGTACTGTTGAGTGAAGATGAATGGGAGTTGCAAGGTTTGGTGAATGAATTTGGGACAGTGTGTAGGAGGAGGAATCTGAAAGTTAATGTAAACAAAAGTAAAGTTATGGTGTTTGAGAGGAATGAAGTCATAGAGTGTGCAGTGAGGCTGGATGGTGAGGATATGGAGAATGTGAGTGCATTCAAGTGGTACTTGGGTAGTGTGATGAGTAAGGATGGAACTTTGGGGGATGAAGTGCGTGAAAGGGTACAGCAGGGAAGGAAGGTTGTTGGTACACTGAAAGCAGTGATGAGAAATAGGGAGGTGAGTATGGAAGTTAAGAAGTCACTGCATGATAGTATTGTAATCCCTACCCTGACGTATGGAAGCGAGGCATGGACCTTGCAAGAGGGGAACAAGTCAAGAGTGAGAGCAGTGGAAATGAGTTACTTGAGAGGAGCATGTGGAGTGACGTGGAGGGACAGGTTGACGAATGAAGAAGTGAGGAACACTGTGGGGTGGATGTGGATGTGGTTGAGAAGATTAGGAGAAATACACTGAGGTGGTTTGGACACGTGAAGAGAATGGAGAATGAAAGACTGACTAAGAGGGTGTATGTAGGTGAGGTGGAGGGAGGGAGAGGGAGAGGTAGACCGAGGATGAGGTGGAAGGATGGAGTTGAGAGGTATATGAGGGAGAGGGGGGTGAGTTGGGGGGAGGGTAGTCAAGTGGTGGGTGACAGAGCGACTTGGAGGCGTTTTGTCTGCGGCCACCCTTTGCGGGATTAGGGCGTCGGGCTATAGATAGAGATAGTATGTGTATACCATAAATATATGTAGGGTATAATTATATGGTTAGGTCTGAGGTGGTGCCAGGATTCTGGGGTCCTGTACGGTGTGTGACTGAATGTCTCCCATCCACTGGGCTTCACCCCCCCCCTCCCCCAACTGGGCATAGGCTTGTTATCCCATTGCCAAGGCCCCGGGAGTTCTGCGTACTACACACCACTACATGTCTCCACATCAGTGCCAGTACCCACCATCCATCTTGAGTATATACATGCAAGGGCTGTCTCCTACAGGACTGGTCTATTGGTCTTGGTGGGGGTGTTTTTACTACATGTTAGTGAGTCTTGTGGCAGACCAGTAAAGTCTGCTTTAATGAAATTCTGTCTCTCTCTGTCTATTGCCAGACGCCTCAATCCCATTCGGGGTGGCCACAAACAAATCGCCTCCACATCGCCCTGTCCCCCACCATTTCACTGCCCTGCTCCCAACTCACACCCCCTTTTCTCATATACTTCTCCACCCCATCCCTCCATCTCATCCTTGGCCTCCCCCTCCCCCCCTCCACCTCGCTCACATACACTCTCTTTGTCAGTCTTTCACCCTCCATCCTCTCCACATGGTCAAACCACCTCAGTGTACTCCTCCTAATGCTTCCTATCACATCCACACCACAACGCTTCCTTATATCCTCATTCGTCAGCCTGTCTCTCCATGTGACTCCACAGGCTCCTCTTAAATAACTCATTTCCACTGCTATCACTCTTGACATGTGCCCTTCCAACAACGTCCAAGCTTCACTTCCATACGTTAGAGTTGGTATCACAATACTGTCATGTAGTAATTTTTTCACTTCCATGCTCACTTCCCTGTTTCTTATCACTGCTTTCAAAGAACCAGCAACCTTTCTTCCCTGCTGTACCCTTTCAAGCACTTCACCCTCCAAACCTCCATCCTTACTCATCACACTACCCAAGTACTTAAACGTACTCACATTTTCCAATTCCTCACCATCCTGCCTCACTGTACATTCACTGACTTCACCTCTCTCAAAGACCATCACTTTACTCTTCCCTACATTCACCTTTAGATTCTGTTTCTTACACACTCTCCCAAACTCATCCACCAAGCCTTGCAGCTCCCCTTCGTCTTCACACAAAAACACAGTATCATCTGGAAACAACAGTACAGGGAGTATCCAAACACTATCCTTTCTCACCAGGGCCACTCCAACATCCACTACCCTATCTTGTACCTCTTTTATTACCCCATCCATGTACAGATTGAACAACCATGGAGACATGACACATCCCTGTTTCAACCCAACCTTCAAAGAAAAAAAATTCACTCAGTTCACTATCCACATGCACTGCAGCCTTAGCACCATCATACATACTCTTCACAGCATTCAACAACTTCCCATCTACTCTATATATTTTTAATACTTTCCACAATCTTTGTCTATCCACCCTGTCATATGCTTTCTCCAAATCCATGAAGCTGCATACAACTTCTTTCCCTTCTCTAGAAACTTTTCCACTAAAGATTTAAGAATGAATATTTGATCTACAGAGATGAATTTCAAATCCATATAGTGTAATGTTCCCAGCCCAGTCAGGATGCCAACCTGGGTCCTTGAGGACTGCAGGCCACCCTCTTTATTTATTCAGCCGCTACTTCTCCTTATTTTAGCATTTTATGTTTGCTTGTTTACTGGATCCTGTCTCGTTGCACTCTTTAGTTTGCCCAACTTATTATATACCGTTACCGTAATGTTTACGTTATGCTATTTATTTCCATATACCGTACCTTTGCAGAATCACGTAAGGAATTTACCTGCATAACTTACCATACAGATATATTCAAAATATAGTAATTGATTCCTGTTACTGTGTATTGCTTGTAGCAGTTGTTCATGCAAGAACCTGTTTTGGACTTGTAACTTGCGGTAACTATCAGCACTGTTCAGTCAGCTTTAAAGAACTTTGCCTGACATCTAAGGGAAATATCTAGTCATCAAATCCTCTTCTGTCTTGTAACCCCTTTCGTTTTGTTTTGTTTGTAAAGACTACAACTTCCTTACATGCGTTGGCCTTGGTCTCCTAACGGCGGCTCTCCATGCTGCTCGATCACTGGCAGCTTCACTGTTCAGTCCCTTATCCCTGAGGTCACACTCTATGACCATATCCAAGGTCTGTTTTGGTCTACCGTACCTGTCACATCCCTACCCCTAACGTTAACACTTCTAACATTATGCACCCAGTTGTTATCCCCCATCCTCTCCACATGTCCAAACCATCTGTCTACCTCTCTTCTTCACAACACCAGTACACTCCAGTCCCAGCATATCAGACTACAGCTACTCACACAACATAATACCCAACATTTGGAAGTGTGGTACTATCATCACCATACCCAGACAGCCAGACCCAACAAAGACCCCACGTTACCTTCCTCACACCGCCCCATCAGACTCTTTTGCACCCTCTCCAAAGGCATTAAAAGACTGGTGTTACAATTAGTTACACCTTATCCCCCACCCCATCACAACATGGTTTTAGGCCGCTACACTTCACAAACACTCTTCCTACAGACCTTACACAAAGAGTTTTTGATGGCATCATTTCAGCTAGGCCACCACACAGAACACTCTTAGTCACACTAGACATTAGCAAAGCTTTTGATGCCATCCTCTGCCACAACCTCACAAACAAAATACTGTACTCAGTACAAACATGCACAATAACACAAAAAGATGGTTGGTTGGCAAACTACTTAGCAGGCAGATGTGCACACGTAACATTTGCTGGTCATTCATCAAACATCAGAAACCTCACAAATGGGGTCCCCCAAGGATCTGTTTTGTTCCCTACACTCTTTAGCCCCTAAAAGATGGGTGTCTGCATATGCTGTCTAAGGGTACTAGGGCCTAAAAAGACAGGTGTGCTCATATGCTGTCCTGCTCCCCTCTGCCCTCCCACACCCACCCCAACCACCCCACCCCCTTACCATCACATCCACACACCATCCCCAACCTCCCTACCCCACTATCCCCCCCATCCCTCAACCACCCTTCACTCCCCAACAATCCCTACCATCACTCCCTGCTCCCCACAACCTACCCCCACCACCCCAGCCCCCTACCCAGTAGCCCCACCTCCTACCCCTCATACTCTAACCCCCCAAACCACCCCCATCCCCAAAACCACCCCACCCCTCCAACCCCCACTGCCTATCCCCCACCCCCTACCCCCACCACCCCAATCCCCTACCCACTAGCCCCACCTCCTGCCCCCCATACCCTAACCCCCCAAACCACCCCCACCCCCAAAACCACCCCACCTCTCCAACCCCCATTGCCACCCCCACCTCCCCACCCATCACCTCCTACCCCCCACACCCACCACCCAGCCCATCTCCTTGCACCACCCCTTCCACCCCCATCTCCACTACCCACAAACCCCCCACCATATCGCACCTGCTGATTATGCACGTCCTGAGCATGTCAAAACATTCCAATGCCCGTCTTTTAGGGGTTAACCTATACATGCACGACATACCCACACCCCACACCCCACGCACCACAAATACACATAGCTTCCTATGCAGACAACATAACACTTACATGTAGCCTACACACGAAAATGCAAACACAGCTGCACACATCATCCAACCTTACCTCAGCACACTACATGAATGGTTCACCACAAATGGACTCAAAATAGCCCCAGCCAAATTTAAAGTGACCATTCTCACAAACTGAACAGCAGAACACAGTCACATTCCACACCTCACCATAAACATCCCCTACCACACACACACACACACACACACACACACACACACACACACACACACACACACACACACACACACAATCCTTGGTGTAACATACATCAGTGTCATTTAAACAACACATCACACGCATTAAAACAAATTAACACCAAGACTCAACACACACACACACACACACACACACACACACACACACCGCTCGCTGGCTCAGTGGTAACGTTCTCGTTCGCCATCTGGTGGACGGGAGTTCGCGCCTCGCTCAGGTTGCGAAAGTTTCACTGATGAAGTGGGTGGTTACTATCCCCCTTGAGCAAGGGGACAGATGTGTGCGTGTGTGAAGGTCACAGCCTTGCCCTTAGATCAGACTATATGAGCTCTCAGCTCCCTTCCGGGAGGGTAAAAGCTGATGATCACGACCATCAAGTGATCATGACTGACCCGGTGAATTACACACACACACACACACACACACACACACACACACACACACACACACACACACACACACACGCACAATCCTTGGTGTAACATACATCAGTGTCATTTAAACAACACATCACACGCATTAAAACAAATTAACACCAAGACTCAATGCCCTATGGTCACTTGCCCAGACAACATTCAGACTCAACAAAGAAACCATCATCACAGTACTGTATACAAACAATACTGGATATGAATTATGCAAGCCCTGCTTGAGTGTCTAACCTCATTTAAACACACTACAACAGTTTACACACCATACAGAACAAGGCCCAAAAAATAATCACAAGTTGCACAGCTACTACACCTACACACCACCTACACCAAGAAACCAAAGTCCTCAAAGTTAAGGGTCACCTAGACATGAGAGGCACACAAATGCTTGCTGCAGCCTCCACAAACCCACACCATCCACTATACTACATGGCAGCACATCCACACACACCAAGGAATATCAAAACAATACCCCAGCACACTATATCATACACAAATATTGTCATCTTTCCTCCCACACCCTCCTCAAACCAGCATCCAGAAGCATATCCATGCTCAAATCACTTGCCGTTCCATTCAGTCACTCAGACAAAACACAGCTGTATGCACAGCCTCCTGATATCCACCTCTCTGAATCCTACCTCCCTTGTGAGGACAGAGTCCACCTGGCCAGGCTGAGATGTGGGCATCATCCAGCCCTCTTGAGTTATCAGATGAGGCTGATGACTCTGTTGCTGGTGCCTGTCCAGAATGCAACACAGCACCTCATACTATTAAGCACATTATGGAAGACTGCATTGCACACAATTGCCTACACCAGCAACACAACATACCAGTACACTCCTCGAGAGCTCTGTGGGAAAGCCTGGTCTCGGCTGTGGCCTTCCTTAGGGACTCGGGGCTGTTCGGCCAGACTGCCTAGGGAACACCTACTACCACTACTACTTCAGTCCCATCCTACCTCTTAACTCGTCCATCATAAACATAGCTCCCCCCAGGCCTCGCACTCAAGGATGCACTGTGCATCCACCTAATCATTGTCATTTCTGTACATTTGAGCCAGCGAATATCCACTTCCTGTACTGCTCAGGTCGCATTACCATACAGTATTACATTCCTAACACATGCCACATACAGCGATCCCATAGCATGGAGAAAGTGCTCTCTCAGTGTCGGAAGTGGCAACAGCTCCCTGAACTTCTTCCAACCACTCCTCACTCGAGCCACAGAGCTAGCTCCTGTCTCACCCCCAGCACATATCATGTTTCCTAAATAACAAAACTTCCACACACTCAAGAGACTCACCAGCAAGATTAATTCTTCCGCACCTGACAAGCTCCACACGCTGTCCCTGACACCGCACACATGAAATCAGCGTTATCTCGCAGTCTACCACTAATACCACAGCATCTCATATGCACCCACTTATCACAAAAGCAGCACAAGGTGGAATTTATTCCTGTGCCCTTGTGGCAAATTGCTTATGGCCACTCACCCTCTTCTTTGGCAGTACCTCCCCCAGCCCTAGATACCATCACTTGTTTTATCTGCATTTACTCTTAAGCCCATGTGCCCCATACCATCTCTCCACATCCTTAATCTTTCCTTCACCTCCCTTTCATTCTCTGCAGTCAACACCAAATCATCGGCATACGACATTTCCCACAGGAGTCCATTTCTGAAGTCATGTGAGAGGACCTCAGATACCATGATAAACAACAAGATGCCCAAAACTGACCCCTGGTGCACACCAACATTCATGGAAAACTCATCACTCAAATCTCCATTCACCCTGACCTGGGTATGAACACACACATGGCCATAACCATCCTAACCAGCCACTCCTCCATTTCAAGCTTTCTCATTGCCCACTTCACTACCTCTCTAGGGACTCTGTCAAAGGCCCTATCCAAATCAACAAAAACAGTTCCCCTTTCTCTGTTATATTTTTGCCAGAAGCTGTCGAACAATGAATATGGCATCAGTGGTCTCTTTGCCTGGCATAAACCTAAACTGCATCTCATCAGTGTTCACTCTTTCACAAATCATACCATCTAGAACTCTCTCCAGTACTGGTATTTTCATTATCTGGTCTAAAAGCATTTTGCCTCAATAATTTCCTCTTTCCAGGGCATCAACTTTCCACTTGTACACATTTATAATTACAGTACACTCTTCAGCCAATCATCTGGGGCAGCACACTCGTATGTAATCGTGTTTATGAAGTCAGTGACAAACATAGGTGTACGGGCCAGGGGGGCTGGGGGGGCTGCAGCCCCCCCAAGATTTGGGCAGACACAATTTTTTCGGGCAGAGTAGCCAATGTAGCAGGGCTATTCAACTGGCAGATCGTGAGCTAAATCCTGTCCTTGAGTGTTTTTTCTTTTCTTATATGAAATTTTACTTTTCCCTTAAAAAACGAAATGCCATAACGGTCCTTTTCTGTACTTTCTTTAAAATATTTCTTAGTTCTTACTGTTTATAAATAAACTATCAGCCAGTGTTGACAGGCTGAGCTGGATGCTCGTGTCCGTACCGTCCGTTCGTAAATTATGTAATAGTGGACAGGCTCATAAGTCATAAACTGTACGTGTCTAGGACGGGAGAACAAGTTCACACTATGCGTCGGCAGTACCCAAGTCCCGCCCGCAAGTTTGCTCAGGGCTTGAGTGGAAGCTGCACAGTGACACATATCCGGACTTATTCTTTTTTGACATTGAGCAGTTTTTGGTAAGTACTGGGAGGAGGAATCGATAGTGCTCTCAAATTTCACTTCTCATTCATATTGAGAGCGATTCATCTGCCTTTTTTCTTCTTAAATCTTGTGATTATTACTATTATTCCTCTTTCTAATCATGAGCCTATGTATAATATTTTGTAGAAAATCGTTACCCAATATGACCAAAGTCTTTATTTTTTTTTATTTTATGCTGAGCGTTAGCGAAGCATAATAGTATGGAATTTCCATGGTGTCTGTCTGTTTGTCTGTCTGTCGGTCTGTGTGTCTGACACTCTGTCATGTATAATGAGGGACATAAGACACACACACTCGATCAGCATAATCGTATGGTGGGGTGCATGCACGGAGGTAAAGTAGATGTGCTCCCCAGCATGTCTACTTTATGTATTTATTTATTTATTTATTTATTTATTTTATCTCATCAAGCTGGATCTGACCAATCTGGCTTTTCACTTGCATCAAACTCTTGTAGAGTCCTCGTGTAATATGCTATTTGTATAGCTATGGATGATTTTTTTCTGTTTAACATTTTATGTAATGTGTGGACAGTGTGACTGATAATGCTATACACAGGGTTCCCACTCTCTGGTCAGCAAAAATTTCCCTGACTTTTCCCTGATATTTCCAGGAATTTTGACAAAATTCCAGGTATATAATATTTTCATACTTTGCTAAGCAAATTTTCATCCCTGCTACTTCATGTTCAGCAGAGAGGTCTTTCAGTGGACTTCGTAAGCTGAAATCCTACCTTCGCAGCACCATGGGTCAAGCAAGAGTTAGCTGCCTAGCACTTATCAACATAGAGAATATGCTGCTACAGTGATTGAAGAAGATATGGACAAAATTATAGATGTTTTTGGAAAAAGAAAGGGACGTGAAAAATATTTGTTCTAACTTGATTTTTTCTGTAAGTCTTAACTTTATTATGGATAGGAAGAGAAGCACTTTATTTTTCTAATCATGCTTTAATATAGTATGAAGGTGAACTATAATTTAATGCAATTTTTAATAATTACTATATTTATACCATTCAACCATTGCAATTTATTTCAGTAACAGCTATTATTTATTTAGTATATTACATTAAAAAGTATAACCCATACTAATTACTCAGTTCAATTTTATACTGTAGGCTTTATGTAATACTTGTAAATGTGGGTGAAATTTAGCAGTTCAGTTAACCTTCATTTTTACATGGTGTGTAGAATGTGCAATGTCTTCATGAAGTGTGATTTCTTCCTTCACACACACACACACACACACACACACACACACACACACACATATATATATATATATATATATATATATATATATATATATATATATGTGCTTGGATTTACAGGCAAAATATATTTCGGGCAGAGAGAGTTCAGCCCCCCCAGATGAGAAGGGTCCCGTACGCCTATGGTGACAAACTCCACTCCTGTATCACCTTAGGCTTTCAGCTTTTCAGCAGTCAGCCCAGACACCAGCTGTCTTTTCCCCTTGCATCCTGCTTATTGCCTCGATCGCAGTAGCAGCATCAATCAAAGGCCAAGGGCCAGATACTGGATCTGCTGGCTCCAAACCTTCCCTATTCCAGTCAAACTCCTCATTCAACATTCATTTGTAATGTATCTTTGTCTTTAATATTCTCATTGTTCACCAATACTTCTTCATCATTCTTCATACAGTGCTAACCAGTGATATCCTTGTTTGCCCTCTTCCTCTGATTTGCCACCTTAAATATCATATTCATCCTTTTCACACTGTTTAGGCTATCAAGTAAAAGTCTCTGAGACTCAGACTTTGCCCAGTAAATCTCTTTTCAAACCTGACACTTGGCAGCTAAGTATTCCTCTTTTTTACCACCCCATTTCCATTCCCACAAAAGCCTTCTTTTCTCCTTAATTGCAGCTTCTATACCCTCCTCCCACCACCAAGTTACCTTATGTCTTGTTGGGGGGAGGAGGGCTTGTCCATCCACACACTGAATAAGTAGATCTCAATAGACTGTTTTTGAGTGCTCTTTGCTGTTCATTACCACTTCTGCCGACACCTACCTGTTCAGCCACCACTCTACTCATCTCACTATAGAAGGCATCGCTTTCTGCTTGATTTTTCAACTTTCATATTTTCCTTCCAGGTACAAAGGTCCTCTTTTTTGTCGCCCCTTTATTCTTTATAATACTGTACATTATTAACCACACACTGTCCTCATATACTCTCTCCATGAATTTCCTACTGTGAACTGTTTCCTTCAACTCCTGTTGTTTAACTCTTTACCAGTATGATATATTTTTTACTCTGTTTTCCTGCTTCCATCGGACAGTTACATTCAGATTAGGGAAAACTTTGGTGGTGGAAGGGTAAGACACAGTCTTCACTGACTAAACCACTCATTATATGAAATATCCTCCATGCTGTTTAGGATGATGTGATGTTACATAAAATACCAATTAAACAAAAAAAAAAAAAAAAAAAAAAAAGAACACCATCAGTGGTTGAGGATGTAGGTGCATAATGAGTTTGGTGTATGGTAAAGGTATTGCTTATTGTTTTCAGGTGGATGTGGGAAGCATAAAGTGGTCTGGTGGTGGGAACATGATGCGTTGGCATAAGAAGTTCAAAGTTCTCCGTTGCTACATCCTCATCCTAGGCTGGTTGGGAATTATATTATTGTTTCGTAAGTCACCATTTTGTATAGGGTACAAGTATTGTGATTAATTCACACCCCTGAAGAACAACTGGGATATGTTAATAATGTTTTTTATTCTGCATTTGCCAGATTATTTAATTTAACTGAGAGAAAAACCCTGCCTTTGAGAATTGTAAACCTATTTCAGCTAAGCTGTGAAGGATTTTTTTTTTTTTTTTTTTTTTTTTTTTCCCAGTTGAAGGAAGCATCTTGTTCATTAAGGGTTACCAGTAATTAGAGCTGCATGCCGGGAGATCAAGGGTGGGCTCTTATGATGTGTTCTGATGTAGTGCATTAGTCCCTTTACCCACATACAATTTTTAGATATATACCTGGTGGTATGGTGGGGTAAGGTGCTCCAATTGGATGTGGACATTAAGGGTCTAATCACAAGGGATGATTGGGGTTTATTGTTCCATGTACTGCCACTCTGGGGCAAGCAAATGGTTTCTCCTGCCTTAAAAGTCTGGAGTGGGTATCCTAGCCCTGGGCCTGTACAGTACACTCTTGGTGTGGCAGTGCTGGATTGGATAGTGGATGAATGGATGCTGCCAGGTAAGCCCTTCCTTGATAAATCAGATCATGGTGGTAGAGATAATTATGTAATTTAGAGTTGTTTTGGTAACTGTGGTGATGGTGGTGGTGGTGATGATCATGATGATGATGATAGTACTATTGAGCACGGTGTTTGTTGTGGTGGAACTGGTGGCAGTGACACTGATAGTTTGGTTATACTTTTATATGTGACGGCATTGTGATATCATTGGTATTGAAGTGAATTATGATGGAGACAGTGACAGCATTGAAGATGGTGGTGGATGAAACAGGGTGGTGAGAAAGAGAGAGAGAGGGAATGGTCCTCAATTCCATATCCTCTGAAAGAAAATGGCAAATTGCAGGAAAAAGGGCAGCTTCAACCTGAAGCACACTGGCTGCACATCCAGATGTGCCTGGGGTTGCAACTTTTTATTTATTTATTAATTTTTTGATATGCTAGGAAAAAGGAACCAAAGGCCACGAGCCCGCAATAACTGTTCCTTCCAAGAGAAAAACAAAATACAAGAGAGAGCCAAATTCAAGATCCAATCATTTCAAGATTCCTGGACACACTGCATTTGAAAGACTGGAGATCATAGCTAGCAGGAAATACTGACAGAGGGAGACAGTTCCAGAGTTGACTTGTTACATAAATGAAGGACTGGGAGTAATGGTCAACTCTTGCATTAGAGAGTTGGACAGAAAAGGGATGAGAGTTTGCTGCTAGATGGATACTACTACCATGCAACTGCCACCACTGGCATAGATTAATCCTGATTGCAAATGGGGCTGACTTTTAAGACAAATTAAAGAGTACAGCACAGTGAGGCCTTGGTTACAGCAGTTTTCGTTACCATGTCACTGCAAGGTGAAAATCTGCATTCCAGTTATTACAGCACATTTTTTGGCTCAGACTTTATAACTCACCTGAGCTAGTTGCTGCCAACAGTGATGGTGCAGTATCTGTGCTTTCTGATGACTTTGAGGGACTCAAAGATGAGGCTGGATCCAAGCCTTATTGTAGCATTTGGACCATAGAACTGGTGGCATTAGCTGTAGATATGGAGGCAGCAAGAATGCAATAAACATCGGCAGATTGAAAGGCTTCAATGAAGTGTACAGTGTACAATTACATACAGTCCAGGGTAAAAGTTGGCCAACTGCTCCACTTTGTCTTCTTCATATTCCCACCACTCTCCTCCCTGAAGCATCATATTGCAGGGTGGCATCTGAGGGTAGAGAAATATACCAAGCCTCTCTCAGCTTAGAAATAATAGCCAGTGGAGGGAAGTGAGAAGTAGAAAAGGTGAAACATTGTGCAGACTTTTGTCTCCAGTTGCACATAAACCTTTAGGGTAGAAGTGAGAATATTGAAAGCTAAGCTGTGAACAGGGAGGATGCTGTAGCACCATCCAATCAGGGCGGTACTTCTGAGGGGAATGGGAATGCTGGCGATAGGGAGGGCTGGAGCTCCTGTTTCATTAGCTACCTAACTGTTCCCCTTTTGCTGACCTTTCATTGTGACACTAACTTGGAGAGTAGACCAACATACTCTCCCAAATACTTCCTCTGTCTCATACACTACACCACGTGCACTTTACATATCACGCATTGTACCCCATTACATCACAGGGGTTGACGCCAGGAAGGGCATGTGGCTAGAAAACTTTGCTCCTGCTACCTAGTGGCGGACCTTTTGAGGGGAAGTGTGACGAGGGCTCCGCCAGCATGCCAGCATAGATCATGGGGCTGGGGTGAGATGGGGCTCAAACAAATGCTAGAGGGTACAGGACATTGCAGTTTCCAGGCTACCGCTTCCACCCAGTAGAGAGGGGCCCAAACCTGGGAGTAGCGCCCCAGGAGGCAGCCATATCAATAGGTATATAATGGTGGGGCAGGTACAGTCCCAAGGTGTGCTTAGAGGGTGTCCCTGTAGCTGTCCTGGCAGGGTGCCCTGAGCCAACTACCATAGCCACTGGTCAAGGCTGGTGGGCTAGGGGTCCCAGATCCAATGCCTGTACCTGGGGCTGTGCGGTGGGTAGGGCCTGTGTTATGTTTCTCACCTTTATTATTTTTAATGATTATGACCAAGTTCATCATCATCATCATCATCATCATCATCATCATCATCATCATCATCATCCAGACCTCCTTTCCCACCCTAGGGCAGGGTGAGGAGTACCGTAAAACGCCTTAACTTCGGACATTTTTTATGTGTTTTAATGAATAACTCCTTGTAGAATGGTGCAATTTTATTCCTGTTGGTGTCATGTGGTAGCCAGGGAGAGTACCTACTAACTCCATATATTTAAAAAAATTAGCCAAGCTAAACTTGTGCTTTTTTTTTTTCATTTTCAACTGTCCGAAGTTAGGAACAAATTTTCTAACTTCGGACAGCTCTTCCAAACTTCGGACAGCTCTTCCAAACTTCGGACAGCTCTTCCAAACTTCGGACATCCATGTATTTTCCCTTTAAACATGAGAATGGTTAATGGGATCTATCTCTGGACACACTGGCCCAACTTCGGACACTTGAGAAGTTTTTAAAAAATTTTAAAAAAAAATATTGGGCACTCGTGACCAGAGTTATACATATATATAGAGAAGTATCCCAAAATATCTTCTTTTTGGAGCTCGTAATTTCATATCACATTAAATTGCATCATATCACATTGTAGTGAGGTATTCTGGCCGTAAATAGAACTAAGAACTATTCACGAACTTTTTGAGATGAAAAAATAAAATAAAAATGCACTGCATATACCCAAAACTGTAAGAGGAACTGTCCTCATTTTCCTAAACAAAACTTCACTTGATTATCAAGTATCTACCTCATTGACTCAACAAATGCATACCGAAATAACATAATATGATGTTGAACATTTCTTACAGTTTCTAAAGACACACACACACACACACACACACACACACACACACACACACACACACACACACTGTCACTGCTGTCATCAACCATTGGGTATACAAATGTGTGAGGTGTACCCTGAACATGTTTGAGAAACCTGACATGTATTTCTGGTTTTACCTTCACAATGATAGCAATATAATGCCTATATCTGTCTTTGGTATCAAAGGGAACCCTCACAACTACCCAATCTGAGGGAACAACTTTATCCCCAATAATCTGGGTAGAGGTGACTGTCAGGGGAGATGCTTGTGCTTCATGGTTGGGTGCAGATGTGGAAGTGGAAGGCTGTGCTGCTATCTCTGCTGTATCCTCTTGTGGCTGCAGTGGCTGGGGTTGTGGATCATCAACTTCACACTCTTCATGCTGGCTCTCTGTTTCATTTTGTAGTGCCCTTGTAGTAATACTCATGCCCGGTGACACATTCAACCTTTTCTTTCGCCTTGGTTTCGCTATAGCTGGACTTGAGCTTGACTGACTGGTTCCATGCCTCATGTCCTTCAACAATTCCAACACTGAGCTGTCTAAGGCAGTACTGGTAGATGGTCCTGGTGTACCAGTATCAGCTGTATCTTGGATTGAATCTTGTGGAAGTCTTGAGATGGATTTCTGTGGATCAAGAGGATAAATGCCGCACTTCCTAAACCCACTACGTAGGTTGTCAGCAATGGTCCCTTTAACTTTATCCACCAGTTCGGTCAGTAGTGCTGGGAAGCAGTCTTTAGGTAATGAAGCACTCAGCCTACCAACAGTAATTTTCTTGAAGTTCTCGAGGATCTTACGCCAGTGCACTTTTAGAGGCCGGAACACGGCAACATCGAGAGGTTGTGTCAAGTGCGTGGAGTTAGGTGGTGAGAGAAGAAAGGAGATATTATGTTTCTCACATGACTCAATAACACTGGGTGATACATGGCTTGCCAAGTTGTCTCCTATAATGACAAATCTACCTGTCTTGCGTTTAGCATAGGGGAGGATAATTTTGTGGAACCAGTCATCGAATGAACACGAGTCAAACCATCCACTGGGGGACCTATTGTATAGTGTTCGAGGAGGGCCCCCTTCAGTCCATGTATCGTAAAGATGGATAGCTTTATACACCACATATTGAGGGAGTAACACACCAAATGCAGTTCCAGAGAACATAATAGATATTGAGGATTTTGTTGAGTTCATGATTCTCTCTGGATATTTAGTGCCCCGCCTCACTATGACTTTCTTTTTACCTGGATCATCAGTAAGATTGGTCTCATCAAAATTTATTATGTTCTCTGGAGGCACACCTTCTAGGGATTTTTTCAGGTTACTGTAGAAATCGGCTAGCATGGCTCTTGTCACTCTGGCTCTGTCAGTCTTTATATTCTGGGACAATCGTCTACTAAGGGTTTGTTTGTGGCGCTTGAAGAAGGAATGGGCCCATTTAACACCAGGTACATTGTTACTGAATCGTGACACAACAACCCCTCGTTTGTCTAAATATGCTTTCACTAACATCCTCAAGTCCAAATTGTCGAGTGGGAATCCCCATTCTGCCAATGTGAGGATTCTCTGACACACCAGTAACTCTTCATCATGTCTTAATGAAGTATTACGTCCCACTTGTTTGCAATGTTTTTGTATCAGGTAATCATGTAATGTGCTCTTTTTTAATTTATATTTTTCAGCTGCTTTGCACACACTCATGTTCTTGTTATTTATGTCATCTTTAGCCTTTTCCAGGGCACTTTTGGACACTTTACTTGTGTAGGCTCTTTTCTTCTTTATAGGAGATTTCGCTGTTTTAGCCATGTTTTTCTGTTTATATAATTAGCATCACTTTACCATTAATATTATTGTCTGTCCGAAGTTTGGACTTTATTTGACACAAATAATTTGTCTGTCCAAAGTTAGGAATTTTTTCTGCAAAATAAAGAAGTATTCATTAAAGCAGGCATAGCAAGATTATCCATGCATATATTTTGAAACAGTTTACTTCCCAGTACTTACAGCACTTTTCTACATATAATCGTACTGTTCACTTTTTTACCATTGAAACTGTTTGTTCTGTGTGAACAAAGTTTTGCAGGGTAAGAAAATTCAGTTATTTTTTCCAATGGATTCACGAATTTTTTTCACCCACACATATTCAAGCTAGTTTAATAGGATTAATACATAATAGTCTTAGAGGATTACCCTACCTACCCACATCATTATTTTTTGCAAATATCGCACTCTCTTCCAATAAACTTGAATTATTACATTTTTTTACGAAATGTCCGAAGTTTGGACGCCGTCCGAAGTTATGGCGTTTTACGGTAGCAATGTCCAGACAGCCCAATTTTGCCCAGTCCAATGGGCCATGCTTCCATTCACTCATCATTCAAGTCCCTGGAATCCTGGCTCCATTGGATATGCCAAAAACATTCACCATGTTCTGTAGCTTCACATAAACGTATCCAATTGAGTCAATCCGGATGCTGCCACGTTAAAAAGGGGTGCCAAATCCTTGATCATGCACTTCTCCTCACAACATTCATCCAGCCAGCTCAATCTCTTTTCGGTTCCTGTAGCCTCACCGACTTCCAAACCTCTCTTCCACACACACTCATCCACCATATCTCTCCACCTTCTCCTTGGCCTACCTCGCCTACTCCCTCCTCCAAATTCTTTCAGGTATACCTTTTTCACCACTGTTTTTAGTCATTCTCTGCACTGACCATACCATCTCGGTACACTCACTTCGATTCTGGTGTCCACCAACTTCCTCACTGCACATCTTTCATGAATCACATTATTTTATATCCTATCCACCCTCTGTTCTCCACATACATTCCTCAGCTGTTCCATCTCCACTGCTTTTACTCTTGACTTTTCATTTTCATGCCATACCATAGTCTCACATCCATATGTTAAAGTTGGCATTAACACTCCTTCATGTAAGCCTCTTTCAGCTGTAGCGCTCAAGCCACTGTTTCTTATCAAGGCTTTCGTTGCACCAGCTACAGTATGTCTCTTCCTTGTGTCACTCCAGTTTCAACTTCTTTTGCACATTTTCCTGTCTTTTCTGTCACTGTATCCAGGTACTTGAACTCTCTCACCATTTCCAGTCTCTCTCCATTCACTGTTACGTCACACTGGGAGTCACCTTCTCTCTCAACCATCACTTTACTCTTTTCTACATTTGCTTTCAAGGCACAACGCTCACAGGCATCAGCAAAATTATGCACTAGCCTACCAAGTTCTTGTCCGGTATTAGCAAGCAGTACTGCATCATCGGCATACAACAAATTTGAGATATTCCATCCATCACTATTTATTGCCAGCGCCATCCCTCTCTCCATTACTTGTGTCTTTACATCTCTCATCACCCCATCCATATGTATAGTGAACCAACATGGGGACATCCCACAATCTTGTTGCTCACCCACACCGATCGTGAACCATTCACTTAGATGCCCATTAACCCTACACATGCCTCACTACCATCATAAAAACTCTTGACGGCACCTAGCAGCTTACCATCTACGCCGGACATACGCAGAACTTTCCACAATCCTTCTCTGTCCACTTTATCATATGCTTTTTCCGGATCCATGAATGCCATAAACACCTTATGGTCCTTCTCTTATGGTCTCTCTCTGCTATCTGTCTCACTGCAAATATTTGATCCACACATCCTCTGTCACTCCTAAAGCCACCCTGTTTATCACTTACTAGGTCTTCTGAGATCTTTCTTACTTTCTCTATAATAATTCTTCCATATACCTTCTCTACCACACACAGTAAGCTTATGCCATAATAATTCTTGCACCCACTTTGCTCATCTTTATTTTTGTACAGGGGTACAATCACAGTCTTTTTCTACTCTGCAGGCACAGTTTCACTCATCCATGCCTTCTTACATAGCTCCAACAAGCACTTCATTCCACTCTTTCCACTACACTTAAGCATCTCTGCATGCATCTCATCAACCCCAGCTGCTTTTCCATTTTTCAGCCGCTTCACAGCACTCTTCACCTGTGCAAGTGTCACATCTCCTGGCACTGCACTCCTTCTCTGCACACCCCCAAAACCAATCATGTTTACAGCCGCTCTGCTCTTTCTATTCCCATTCATCAGGCTTTCAAAATATTCTTTCCATCTGGCCCTTACTTCATTCCCATGGGTTAATAATCTACCACCTACATCCTTCACACCATCACATTTCTTTCCTCTTTCACTTCTACATTTCTACACCATTTTCCAGAATGAGTTACTTGAGAGGAGCATGTGGAGTGACGTGGAGGGACAGGTTGACGAATGAAGAAGTGAAGGAACGCTGTGGGGTGGATGTGGATGTGGTTGAGAAGATTAGGAGAAATACATTGAGGTGGTTTGGACATGTGGAGAGAATGGAGAATGAAAGACTGACTAAGAGGGTGTATGTGGGTGAGGTGGGAGGAGGGAGAGGGAGAGGTAGACCAAGGATGAGGTGGAGGGATGGAGTTGAGAGGTATATGAGGGAGGGGGGGGTGAGTTGGGGGGAGGGTAGTCAAATGGTGGGTGACAGAGCGACTTGGAGGCGTTTTGTCTGCGGCCACCCTTTGCGGGATTAGGGCGTCGGGCTATAGATAGATAGATAGACTTATTTTCAGAGTGGTTCGCATTCTTTTTTCTTCCTAGATCTTCATTTACCTCCTTTTTCCTCTTTACTAATCTCTTTAATTGCTTCTTGCTTTCAGTATATTCACTTCTTATTTTAACTGAACCCCTGTCCTGTAACCACCTTAGCCACCTCTTCCTCTTTTCCTCCACTGCTCTCTTAACTTCCTCATCCCACCATGCTGTACCTTTCTTCTTTGTTGTTACTCTTGCCTCACCACACACCGCTTTAGCATTCGTAACTAAACAATCCCTATATGCATTCCACAGGCTGTTCAGATCCATTTCATTCCAATTCATTGATTCCAACTCCTCCTCTACTTTGGTCCTGTAATCATCTGCCATTTCTTTGGTCCTCAGCTTCTCAACTTTTAGTCTTTCTCCCTGACTGCTCCTCTCTCTCCTGATCCACCTCACTCCTCTCAGCTTGATCTTGCATACCACAATCATATGATTTGACAGACCTCCACATCGTCCTCTCACGGCCCTCGTATCAGCAACCATTCCCATCATCAACCTCTGTACGAGCACATAGTCAATCAGGCTTCTTTCAGCACGATCCCCGTTCCCTCTATACCATGTATGTTTATGTGCAACTCTGTGTTTGAAATACGAGTTACAAATGCACAACTTCCTCTCCTGACACATATCCTTTAGTCACTTCCCATTATTATTTTCTCCTGGTACTCCATAACAACCCATTATGTCATCCTCAGGACCAGTGCCTACTCCTCCATTCATATCCCCCATTATGATCACTCTATAGCTCCTGGGCATTTCTCCCACTACTTCACTCAGCTCATCCCCAAACCTGTCTTTCTCACTCCTGTCCTCACACGGTGCATACGCTACAATCACCGCCACTTTTACCTTCTCAAACTTTAACTTGACATACATACACCTCGAGTTGACACATTTGTAGTCTCTCATTCCACTCTCCCACACCTCGTTCATCAACAATGCAACTCCTTCCTTGCATCTTCCACGCCCATGCCCGATCTTACACATTTCACACCCTTTCATCTTTGTTTCACACAATGCGATCACGGCATATCTCGCACTCTTGAACACATTTACCACTTCCACCCTCTTGCTGTCCTCATTCACACCTCTCACATTCCACATGGCCATGCGAATCTGCCGATTTGGTTGGGGCCCTGGACATGTATTGGGTCCTCCGAGGCTCTCAGAAACGACTGCCATGATTAAGTGACCAAGTTCAAGAATGAGATTCAAAGTAAACCTGAGGACACTAAATCATCCAGGGGAATCAGAGTGGCACTGTGGAATGTGGGCAGTTTGAGGGGTAGAGCAGGGGAAGTGGTTGAAATGTCGAGTAGGAGGTGGGTGGATGTGGGATGTGTGCAAGAAGTCCAGTATGGGAGTGGATCAGCCAGAAAGATTGTTGGGGGGCATTATTATTGTAAGTTGTTTTGGCAGGATAGGGAAGATGGATATGGTGGTGTGTATGTGTTGGTTGAGGGGAAATTGGTGGAATCTGTCATGAATGTTATGAGAGTAAGTGATAGGATAATAGTAGTGAAAATTTTGTTTTGGGCAAAAATGCTTGCATTTACATCAGCATTTGTTCCACAGTCGAGTGAATGTACAGCGAGATTGGATGGTGAGGAATTGGAAAATGTGAGTACGTTTAAGTACTTGGGTAGTGTGATGAGTAAGGATGAAGGTTTGGAGGGTGAAATGCTTGAAAGGGTACAGCAGGGAAGAAGGGTTGCTGATTCCTTGAAAGCAGTGATAAGAAGCAGGGAAGTGAGCATGGAAGTGAAAAAGTTACTACATGACAGTATTGTGATATCAATTCTAACGTATGAAAGTGAAGCTTGGACGATGCTGGAAGGACACAAGTCAAGAGTGAGAGCAGTGGAAATGAGTTATTTAAGAGGAGCCTGTGGAGTCACATGGAGAGACAGGCTGACGAATGAGGATATAAAGGAGCATTGTGGTGTGTATGTGGATGTGATAGGAAGCATTAGGAGGAATACACTGAGGTGGTTTGGCCATGTGGAGAGGATGGAGGGAGAAAGACTGACGAAGAGAGTGTATGTGAGTGAGGTGGAGGGGGGAAGAGGGAGGAGGAGGCCGAGGATGAGATGGAGGGATGAGGTGGAGAGGTATATGAGAGAGAGGGGTGTGAGTTAGGAGCGGGGCAGTGAAATGGCGGGGGACAGTGCGACGTGGAGGTGATTTGTTTGTGGCCACCCCGAACGGGATTGAGGCTTCTGGCAATACAGTAGATAGATAGATAGATAGATAGATTTGTTCCACAGGCAGGCTTGGATGAAGTAGAGAAGGATAGATTTTGGGATGACATAATACTTGTAGTAAGTGGTATGGGAGATGATGTGATTGTGGTTTTGGGAGAGGACTTAAATGGTCATGTAGGTGAGGCAGCTCAAGGATACGAAGGAATACTTGGGGGATATCTATCTATCTATCTATTGCCAGACGCCTCAATCCCGTTTGGGGTGGCCACAAACAAATCGCCTCCAAGTCGCCCTGTCCCCCGCCATTTCACTGCCCTGCTCCCAACTCACACACCCCTCTCTCATATACCTCTCCACCCCATCCCTCCATCTCATCCTCAGCCTCCCCCTCCCTCTTCCCCCCTCCATCTCACTCACATACACTCTCTTCGTCAGTCTTTCACCCTCCATTCTCTCCACATGGCCAAACCACCTTAGTGTGTTCCTCATAACGCTTCCTATCACATCCACATCAACACCACAACGCTCCTTTATATCCTCATCTGTCAGCCTGTCTCTCCATGTGACTCCACAGGCTCCTCTTAAATAACTCATTTCCACTGCTCTCACTCTTGACTTGTGTCCTTCCAACAACGTCCAAGCTTCACTTCCGTATGTTAGAGTTGGTATCACAATACTGTCATATAGTACCTTTTTCACTTCCATGCTCACTTCCTTGTTTCTTATCACTGCTTTCAAAGAACCAGCAACCTTTCTTCCCTGCTGTACCCTTTCAAGCACTTCACCCTCCAAACCTCCATCCTTACTCATCACACTACCCAAGTACTTAAACGTACTCCCATTTTCCAATTCCTCACCATCCAACCTCGCTGTACATTCACTGACTTCACCTCTCTCAAAGACCATCACTTTACTCTTCCCCACATTCACCTTTAGATTCCGTTTCCTACACACTCTCTCAAACTCATCCACCAAGCCTTGCAGCTCCCCTTCGTCTTCACTCAACAACACAGTATCATCTGTAAACAACAGTACAGGGAGTTTCCAAACACTATCCTCTCTCACGAGGGCCACTCCAACATCCACTACCCTTCCTTGTACCTCATTTATTACCCCATCCATGTACAGATTGAACAACCATGGAGACATGACACATCCCTGCTTCAAACCAACTTTCAAAGAGAAGAATTCACTTAGTTCACCATCCACACACACTGCAGCCTTAGCACCATCGTACATACTCTTCACAGCATTCAACAACTTCCCATCTACTCCATATATTCTTAACACTTTCCACAATCCTTGTCTATCCACCCTGTCATATGCTTTCTCCAAATCCATGAAAGCCGCATACAACTTCTTTCCCTTCTCTAGAAACTTTTCCACTAAAGATCTAAGAATGAATATCTGATCTGCACAACCTCTTCCCTTCCTAAAGCCTCCCTGTTCTTCTCCAACTAATTTCTCTGTTCTTTCTCTAACTCTGTCAATAAGTATCCTACCATACACTTTTCCTATTATACTAAGAAGACAAATGCCCCTATGATTACCACACACTTCTTTTTCCCCTTTTCCTTTGTACAAGGGAATAATTATACCTGACTTCCAATCCTCCGGGACTCTACCTTCCTCCCAGACCAATCTGCACATCTTCCACATCCATTCTACTACTATCTCTCCCCCATGCTTCAGCATTTCACCACACACTCCATCAATTCCTGGGGCTTTCCCCGATTTAACTTTCTTCATTGCTTCCACAACTTCTACTGATTTCTTCCTGTCTTCCTACCTCCCTCCTTCTCCTAGCCATTCCCCAGCCACTTATACTCGCATTACTTCCATCCTCTACGTTCAACAATTCCTTAAAGTGTTCTCTCCATCTGCTCACTTTTTCTCCCTTCTCCACTAGTAATCTACCATTTTTATCTTTCACTCCCCTGCTAACTTCACTTCCACCCTGTCTTACTCTTTTCACCTCTTTCCAGGACATTTTCTTACAGTCCCTCCACTTTACACTCAAATTCCTCATCCACTCTCTTCTTACTCTCTCTTACTAATCTTTTCACCTCTCTCTTTCTTTCTACATATAACTCTCTCTTCCGGATGTGCTTATGGTAAAAGAAATGAGGAAGGGGAAAGGATACTCGAGTTTGAAGAGGCAATGAACATGATGGTGGGTAACACACATTTTAGGAAGAGAGAGAGTAGGTTGATTACATTTAGTCTTGGGGAAATAGCAGCTAGATAGACTGTTTGATGGTCAGGAGGGCTGGCAAAAGATTAGTGAGAGATGTTAAAAGTTATATGGAGTGAAGGGTGTGTGCAGCAACACAAGTTATTGGTATGTGACGTGGTGCTTAAGGAGCAGGTGATGAAAAAGACGACCTATGCACTCAGGAGAAAAATATGAAAGCTGAAAACCAAGCAGTTAGGGATGCCTTCTATGCCGAGATGAGGAGAGTGGGTGCTGAACAGGGGAATGTTGACAGAAGTGTTAATGAACAGTACAGAGCCCTCAAGAACAATCTCTTGAGAGTTTCTGATTCAGTATGCGGTTGGACAAGGGGCCCACCAAGACATAAAGTAACGTGATGGTGGGATGAGAGTGTAGAAGCTGCAGTTAAGGAGAAAAGAAAGCTTTTCTGGGAATGGAAGATGGATGGTAACAAAGAGGAATACTTGGCTGCCAAGCATAGGGCTAGAAAAGAGGTTTACAGGATAAAGTCTGAGTCACACAGACTTTTACTTGATAACCTGAATCGTATGGAAAGAAAGAATATGATATTTAAAGTTACAAATCAGATGCAGAAGGAGAATAGGGATATCGTAGGCGAGCAGTGTGTGAAGAATGATGAAGGAAGTGTAGTGGTGAGCAGTGTGGATATTAAAGACGCATGGAGAGAGCATTACAGCCAGTTGTTGAATGAGGAGTTTGACTGGGACAGGGAAGGTTTGGAGCCAGCAGATCCAGTATTTGGCCCTTGGCCTTTGATTGACGCTGCTGCTGTGAGCGGGGCAATAAGCAGGATGCAGGTGGGGAAGGCAGCAGGTGTGTCTAGATTGAATGCTGAAATGTTGAAAGCCTCAGTAGATATAGGAGTGAGGTTAGTCACTGACCTTATAAATACAATTATATATGAGTTTTGTCCCAGACTTGGTAGGTGGGGGTGCTCACCATCCACTCAGTCGATGTAGTGCTGCTTTGGGTGTCTGCCCTTTCTTCTCTTCCTTCCTCTTCTGTCTTTCTTTCCTTCATTCTTTCCTCTTCCTTCTTCCTATGGGTGACTTCACACTCTCTATTCTGTATTTATTTCCTTTATTCTTTCCCCTCCATCTACCTATGGGTGACTATACTGAGTGACAAGCCAAATGGTTTCCTGTATACCAGGAAACCACATACTACACTGAGTGGTAACCATACAACCAAAGTATGGCGCCTGGTGGTTTAGTGGGTAATTAAGACGCTGCAATCGGATTGAGCCTGCGTAGGTTTATATCCAAGGGGTGGCTAGGGTTTATTGTCCACATATTGCCACTCAGGGATGAGTGAGGCTGGTCACTCATTTTGAATGTGTGGACCAACTTGCCTAGCCCCGGGTTCCTACGCTTCTCATGTAGCACCATAGGATTGGATGATGGATGGATGGATGTGTTGTCCCAGATGATTGGCTGAAAAGTGTAATTGTAAATGTGTACAAGGGGATGGATGATGCCCTGGAAGGAGGAAATTATAGAGGCATAAAGTTTTTAGACCAGGTAGTGAAGGTCATGGAGTGAATTCTTGAAGGTATGATTAGAGAAAGAGTGAATATTGATGAGATACAGTTTGGGATTATGCTAGGCAAAGAGACCACTGATAACAATATTCATTGTTCAACAGCTTCAGGAAAAATATATTGGAGAGAAAAGGGAACTGTACTTTGTTTTTGTTGATATGGTCCTTGACAGAGTGCCTAGAGAGGTGGTGAAGTGAGCAATGAGAAAGCTTGAGATCGAAGAGTGGCTGGTTAGGGTGGTTATGGCCATGTACGTGGGTGTTTGCACCCAGGTAAGGATAAATGGAGATTTGAGTGATGAGTTTTCCACGAATATTGGTGTGCACCAAGGGTCAGTTTTGAGCCCCTTGTTGTTTATCATGGTACTGGAAGCCCCCTCACATGACTTCAGAAATGGACTCCCATGGGAGAGGTTGTATGCTGATGATTTGGTGTTGATTGCAGAGAATGAACGGGAGGCTAAGGAAGGATTTAGGAAGTGGAGAGATGGTATGGGGCTCAAGGGCATAAGAGTAAATCCAGATAAAACAAAAGTAAGAACTGACTGTATAATAAGTGAATTGTGTTTGATTACATGTATAAAATATGGTGGGTTGCGTTACTAGATCATAAAACACTAGTATGTCACTTTGTGCACAAAAATCCCAATAATCATCAGAAATACCTGTAATACAAAGATATGTAGGCTGTTGCTGAAATTTGGGTCAGATTTATAGTGATTCCGGTAGATACGTGTAAGTACTGTAGCCTGCCCTCTGTATTAGGTGTCAGAAGCACTTAGTGGCATTCTTGGTAATGGGTGAGATGGTGGCATGTGAAGTACAGGCAGTCCTCATTACATGTCTGGGATGTGCTCCAAAATACAACAAATTTTTTCTACAATTATATTTCTTTCACCTTTACTTGGCCTAGATTTTTATCCTTTTGCTGCTTATTTCATGTAACTGAGTTGCAGAAAAATACAGTTCCACAGCTCTGTATCCTTTCCATAGCACTTCCTTATTATTAGCACGGTATTGTAGTGTTAATCTGTCATAACAACTTAGAATTCAAAATGGAGAGCTGATAGTTTTAGGCCAAGTTAGAGTAAAATAGGTATAGTGCTTTTAATTGGTGAATCTGGTGAATGAGCAATGTAGGTACTAGTGAAACTTAAATAGCAGTTTGTTATGTAACTTACAGTGGACTTATTAGGCAAAATGGCTGTCAGAAAGGTAACATACAGGAAGGACTTACTGTTATGTGTGTAATTGTACAGTGTCATACTGGCGAGTGGAGACCAACCCAGGGCCTCCCCCAGCCCCAATGAGGGTCAACATGGGGGCAGGTGGGGGTGGGACAGGAGGACACGAGCGGCCACGAACAAAGAAGCTCCGCCACTTGTGCAATCCACCTGACCGCATCCAGCGACACCAGGAAGGTTAGTGTGGGATTTTCAGTGGATAGGATGGGTAACACAACCTGAGAACATGCAGAGGAGGGGAGTGGGTGGGGGTTAGGGTGATCACCATTATAACATAGGATCAGCATAATAACATGGTTAGGATGATCAGCTTAATAACATGGTGGTTAGTAGGGGAGGGTCTGGGTAGGGGTTAGGATGGTGAACATAATTGCTTGGTAAGAATAGTCAGTGTAACATGATTATGATGGTCAGCATAATATGGGGGTGGACGGGGGCAAAGCAGGAAGTCACGAGCAGTCAAGCACAAGAATGCTGAATATGTAACCCGCTCAGCCACATCCAGTGACAACTGGAATGTTAGTGTGGGGTTATGCTTAACACCAGCAAACTTGTTTGTAGAGCTGCATCCTCTCAATCACTGTCCAGGACTTATGGAAGGTCATTGTGAAATTTATGAATGAATGTGGACATATTCTACAACACATCACTATTTCATCAATAGCAAGAATATAATCCAGTTAGAGTTGACTGTTAAGAGATGTGAATCTTTGGATAATTGGCTGGCATGGATTTGTAATGATGATTAGGATGTGGGGTGGTTAACATAATAACCGATTCCAGGGATAGAGGAGAAAAAAACATTGTCCCAATATTCCTTTCATACTTAATAGGGGATGAGGGAAGGATGGTGTGGATTAGGAATCTTCCACACATCAATCCAGGAGACCTTGTATCAGGGTCCTGTTTCTGCCCACGGCCCAGTGTAACTTGGCAGGCTATTATGGTTAAGTGGAATGTGAGAGTTGTGAGTGAAGAATGTACAAGAGTAGAAAGAGTGAATGTGTTTAAGGAAACTACTTGGACCAGACCTTGGGCAACAAAAAGAAACACTCTCCTTACTCCACAAATGCTAAAGTAGATAATTAATGTCCTTTGCCTTAATGGGTTGGACTCCTATAGAACAATGCCTTATGCATCACCTCTGGCTGCACCAAAACCATTCCCACAGCTCACATACGCTCTGAAACTAAAGTCTTCCCTGTCAGAAACTACCCTGATATGAGGGGCACACAGTTCTATGCAGCAGCCAGTGCCAGTACAGAACACCCCTGTCATTACATGACAGGCACACAGCACACCTAGGCACGTAAAACAGTCACCACAAACATTATCAAACCCTTTACACCAATATCCCACCTCCAGACATTTCATCACTAGTAATAAAGAAACATCTACATACATGTACTCACTCCACATGCAGGGCAATATAATGTCTCGATCACATCATACTACAGTCTCCCTTCCTGACATCCACTCATCAGAGGTGTCTTTAAATATAGTTGATTGAATCCACTTAGTTAGGTTTAGCACAGGACATCACCCAACTCTCCTCAGCTACCACCTTAGATTTGAGTTGGTTGGAATCACAAATGACACATGCCTAGCTTGTAGAGTAGGCCCACACAGTATTATATATATAGAGGAGTGCTACACAGCACAGGGGAGGTGGTGGCCAAATCAGTAGAGGGTTGGCCCTCAGCCCTAATGGACCCGGGTTCGAATCCCCGTTGGGGCAGGGAACAGTTTAAGGATTTGAATTTCGTTAAAGCAAATTTTACTGATCTACCAGATGACCCGCCAGCGTCATAAAAATACCCCTATTAATACCAATGTACCAGTGCTGTATGAGACAGCCCTAGCATGTATTCAGTGTGGACAGTGGATGTTAGTACTGACGTGGTGACATGTATTTACCTATTTGTATTTACCTATTTGTATTTACCTATTTGTAGTACAGTATACAGGAATTGAGCAATGCTCGTGTTGTCCTGTCTCCATATCCACATTTATCAAGTCTACCTTTACACACATGAATGTTTTTCTCATGCACCACCTCGTCGTCTGAGTCGTTCTAAATATTTAAGAATATACCTAATTGTGATATACACGGAATGTACTATGCTAGTGGGTTTCCGTCGCTGTTTCTCAATAAGTCGAATTTAACTTTAAACTCGTTTAAGTTTTTAGACTGGACGATCTCTTTGTCCAGGCTATTCCATAAGTCTATACTTCTGTAAGGAAAGCTATATTTCTTGATATCCTTCAAGCAGCTTGACTTTTTCAATTTCATTCCATGTCCTCTTGTTGCTCTCTTATCCCATACAAACAGATCTTCTTTGTCAATTTTATCTACTCCCACCATGGTCCTGAACACCGCAATCATGTCTCCCCTCTTTCTCCTTTCCTCTAACGAAGGCAAATCCAGTTTTTCCAGCCTCTCTCTGTATGACAGGTCTGACAGACTGGGGACCATCTTGGTTGCTGTTCTTTGTATTCTCTCAATCTTGTTTATATCTTTCTTTTTGTGTGGGGACCACACTACCGCTGCATATTCTAACCTGGGGCGGATCATGGCCACTATCAATTTTTTCATCATTTCCTCATCCATATAATGAAATGCTACTCTTATGTTAGTCAAGAGCTTATAAGTCTCTCCAACTATCTTGTTAATGTGCTTTTCTGGTGACAAACTATCTTGGACCAGCACTCCCAAATCTTTCTCTTCTCTCCTTTTTGTGATTAATTCATTACCCAAAAAATAATTCAGTGATGGTCTCCTGGTACTTTTACCCATTTCCAATATTTTACATTTCTTTACATTAAATTTCATTTCCCACGTCCGGCTCCAATTGTGTATCCTATCCAAATCCTCCTGCAGTATTTTACAATCCTCCTCAACCTCTATCTTCCTCAAGATCTTTACATCATCAGCAAACAGACTCGCATAACTGTTCACTCCATCTACCATATCATTTACGTAAATCAGGAACATTACTGGCGCCAACACTGAGCCTTGAGGGACTCCACTTGTTACTTCCCTCCATCCAGACATCTTTTCCTTTATTACTGTCCTCATTTGTCTGTCTCTCAAAAGTCTCTCATCCATTCCAGAAGTTTCCCCTTTAGTCCTCCTATATATTCTAGTTTCCACATTAGTCTCTTATGAGGTACCTTGTCAAAGGCCTTCTCTAAGTCTAAGTACACACAATCCACCCAACCATCTCTCTCCTGTACCACATCAATCGCTCTTGAGTAATAGCTCAACAAGTTTGAAACACATGACCTTCCACTTCTGAATCCAAACTGACATTCAGCCAAAATATTCATCTCTTCCAGATATTTTATCCATCTGTCTTTCAGGATTCTCTCACACAATTTTGCGACCATGCTGGTTAGAGACACTGGTCTATAATTCAGGGGTTCTTCCCTGTTTCCTCCCTTGTAAATTGGTACCACATTTGCCCTCTTCCATTCTTTTGGCACTTTCCCCTCTTCCAGTGAGCATACAATTAAGCTGTGAATTTTATCCACCAGTTGTTCTCTGCATTCCTTCAGTACCCAATTAGAAATTCCATCAGGTCCTGGGGCTTTCCTTACATCTTGAGTTTCCAGTAATTTATACACTTCCTGCACCTCCACTTTTATATCTTTCATCACCGGAACATTTCTAATCACTCCTTCTCCTTCCACAAACTCCTTTTCTTTAGTGAAAACTGACTGGAAACGTTTGTTCATTATTTCTGCTTGCATTGCCGCATCCTTAAAGACCTCTCCATCTACTTTCAGCTTGGTGATTCCTTCCTTTTGTTTCAGTTTGCCATTAACAAATCTATAAAACAGTTTGGGTTCATCCTTGCATTTGTCAATTATACCTTTTTCAAAATTCCTTTCTTCTTCCCTACGTATTCTTGTGTATTCGTTTCTTGTTCTTTTATATTCTTCCTTTGTTCTGTCGTTACCTCTCTTTCTCCAATTGTTCCACGCCTTATCTCTCATTTTTTTGGCTATCATACACCTTCTATTAAACCACTCCTTTTTCCTGTTTTCTTTCCCTCTTACTCTTGGTACAAATTTTTCCACTCCCAAATTATAGAGATCTAGAAAGATATCCCACTTCCTCTGTATCTCTCTTGTTTCTCTGAATTTTCTCCAATCCGCATTTTCAAAAAAGTTTCTCAATCCTGTAAAATTTGCTTTGCCAAAGTTGTATCTTCCCTGTCTATGAAGCTCGTCTCTTGGCTCGACGTTTCCTATTAACATCTGGAACTCAATGACCACGTGATCACTTTTTCCCAAAGGACAGAGATATTCCAATGATTCTATTACATCGGGTTCTTTGGTGAATAGTAAATCTAACCTTGCTGGTGTGTCCTGTGGGTGTGTATGGATGTAGGAGGACTACTGGGCCATGGTAACGGGCTGTGAAGCTTATGCCCAGAGTCAGACACATTATTAAACACACACACACACACACACACACACACTTACTTACTTACTTACTTACTTTTGGGAGCCTATGGGACAACCCCTTTGTGGTCAAAGTGTCTGCTGAGGCAGACAGACAGACCAGGGTTGAGCAACAACAACTTTGATGGGTATCGTGATAACTCAATGCTGCTAATTCTTGATGTGAAGTAATTATATTCACATGAAATGTTGTTGAAGTGAAAGAGTTATATTCACATGGAAATGTTTATTGAACATTAACCCCTCCATACCAGGCTATTTATAGTACCCTTGTTCACTCACAATGGGAATTTTCCCCCAAAATAGCATGTTTTCAAACCTTAATGTCTCGCAGACCATAGAAGGGACAGGGCGGCATGATGATTTGTTTGTGGCCACCCCTTACTGGATTAAGGCATCTGGCAATGGATAGATAGAAAGGAGGATGATTTTGTAATAGTACCACAAAATTTTACTTTCAGTGTTGCCTGAGAACTCCTTTGAAGAACCATTGTTATTATGTAGATTATGGTATGAACAGGGGTTACGGTAACCCCTAAAGACCACACTTTTCTGCAGCTGTTCCACCCCAGCCACAATTCATGGTCAATTTTTCAGCTGTTACTGAAGTAAAATTTTTCCTTACAGATTTGAAGAGCTTGAAATTACACCCCTGAAAATGCCAATCTCAGTCCCGTAGGCCAAATAGTTACCGCAAAACCACCCATCAGAGATTATAAAAGTCCCCCCTGGCAGTAAGAGAAAAACGAAAAAATTGGCGGAAACCTAATTTTTGCTAGAGAACCTTACCAAAATCAAGGAAATCAGTGTAAAATGTGTTTATATGAATGAAACTAAGTGTAGGGGTCAGCATGAGTTAAAAAAAAAAAAAAAATGAAAATAATTTGTCCTAACTTAAAAAACCTACAGTGCTTGTCAGAAGTATCGAGCGCCCTGCGTCCCTCCTACGAAACAAACCTTTCAACATTGAAAAAACATATAAATAATGCATTTTATTTACCTTTAGTGCTTCGTAGGGTATCCTTTACGCTTCTTCACGGACCTGAGACGTCTTGGAAGTGAAAGGGCGAGGTTCCTGAGGTGCTGGAGGGGTATTTTGTCCCAGGAGTCATGAATGGCAGCTTCCAGCTTAGACAGAGAGCTCACGTCCTTCCCTTGGAGATTCTTCTTTACGAGGTACCAGAGGTTTTCAAGCGGGTTGAGGTCTGGGCTATTTCCTGGCCAGTCTTTCATGTATGATACCTCGCAGTCACGAAGCCAATTGGTGACCGATTTGGCCTTGTGAGCAGGTGCACCGTCCTGCTGAAACACTCGTGCACCTGTTAGCTCAAAGGAGTCTGGTAAATGATCACACAGAAGCTCCAGGTAAACATCCTGATTCACTATAATGTTCTTGGGAAGCACAACAAGCTTCCCCAAACCTTGACCAGAAAAACAACCCCATACCATGAGTGAATCAGGATGTTTAACTGTGCTTTCAACATACTGTGGGTCAAGTGGGTCACTACCTTTGCGCCGGTACACACGTGCTCCTCTGTTACAGGTGACACTAAACGTTGCCTCATCAGACCACAACATTGACAACCATTGCTCCTCACCCCGATTAAGGTATTTGTTAGCAAAGGCAAGCCTACGAAGTCGCTGGCTGCTAGAGAGAAGAGGCTTTCTCACAGGCTTGTGACATGTGTAACCAAGTTCATGGACCCTATGAGACACTGAGCACACAGACACCTCACCAAACACTTCCGGGTTGCTCTTCTTTATTTTCCTTGCATTTACACGAGGATTAAACTCCACTGCACGTTTTGCAACATTAACAGACCTTGGGGAAGTTTTCCTAGGCCTACCAGACCGTGGTTTCTTTGTGGGAACCTTACCACTGTTTTCCACTCGAAACCGCTCACCACCTACGCACTGTCGTTCGAGCCACACCAACCAATTCACTAATTTCCTTTGTTTAGTGGCCCGCCTCTTTTAGAGCAATGATCTGGGATATGATTTCACTCGATAGTTCACGGGTAGGTGCCATAACAAAGTGGCGAAAGCCAAAACACTGCGGGACACTTGGTAAAAAAGGGCGCAAAAAGAGAGGGAGACGCGGCGGATTTCCTCTCTCTCAGGCAGCCCATGGGCAACTGAGGCGGGAACCAACCAGTGTGTCGGAAGGCCTCAGGCTACCGTGACATCGTGCTAGTGCTGCAAACTTGTGGCTCAATTTAAACTACCAAAAATGGGTGATTCTTTTTTGGCCATAAGTATTGCGCGCCCGGCAGTAGGTGTTCGATAATTTTGATGAGCACTGTAACTTTTGCTAGAGAACTTTACCAGAATCAATGAAACCAATTTAAAATGTTTCTTTTTATGAACCTAGGTGTAGGGGTCAGCATGAGAGTATCATTCATTCATTCATTCATCATCCAATCCTATGTTGCCCCATGAGGAGCGTAGGAGCCCAGGGCTAGGCAAGTTGGCCCTGACATTTAAGATAAGAGTGACCAGCCACACTGATCCCTGAGTGGCATTACATGAGCAATAAAGAGAAAAAAAAAAAAAAGAGAGAGAGAGAGAAATTTGGCAGAAGCCGATTTTTGCCACGGAACCTTACCAGAATCAATGATATCATCCATCCATCCATCCATCCATCATCTAATCCTATGTTGCCCTATGAGGAACGTAGAAGACCGGGGCTAGGCAAGTTGGTCCTAACATTTAAGATGAGAGTGACCAGCCTCACTCATCCCTGAGTGGCATTTCGTGAGCAATAAACCCCAACCATCCCTTGGATATAAACCTTCACCGGCTCAATCAGATTGGAGCGCAATAATTACCCACGAAACCACCAGGCACCAAAATTTGGTTATATAGTTACCACCCAGTGTAGTAAATGGTTTCCTGGTGTACAGGAAACCATTTGGCTTGTCACTTAGTGTAGACTCACCCACAGGCAGAAGGAAGAGGAAAGAATGAAGGAAAGAAAGACAGAAGAGGGAGCATAAAGTCACCCGGAGGAAGAAGGAAGAGGAAAGAAAGAAAAACAGAAGAGGATGGATGTAAAATATATTCTGTTGATGAAACTAGGTTCAGGAGTCAGCTTGAGAGGGGGAAAAAAAAAAATGGTGACAGTAGACAGACACAGGCCGATATGGCAGGGAAACTACCGTGTCATATGTGTTACAAAGGATAGGGAGGGAGGAAGGTAGAGGTGGGGTGCAGGGTCTCTTGTGGGGGTGAGGGGGGATGAGACACATCCCCAGTGTGAGGGAGGTGGTGTGGGGTATATTATGCAGGGAGGAAACACACACAAAGCGATCATAGCAAGGAAATTGCCACGTCATTCTATATGAAAAGGGGGCAGAGGGAGGTGGAGGAGGGGTAGGTGAGGGGGCATGGGACATCCGCCATATGATGTAGATGTGGTATTGGTGAGTAGTTTAGGTGGGAGGGGAAGGAGAAGGCTGTATCCAATCTGCCAGAGGGAGGTGGAGAAGTGGCTTGGGGGGTTCCCCCCCCCCCCAGGCCCAGTGAGGGGGTGAGATCTTCCTTCCCACCACCTCATCCCCTTGCTCTGATTGGTTAGGAATCATTTACATCATAAAAGGGGCTGGCATAGTGCTTGGCAGTTTTTGGCAGACCTTCTACAGTCGTCAGTCATAGGACTTTACGTGGCAAACTTGCAAAATGACGATTGTCAGTCATAGTACTTTAGGGGTTAATATAGAATGAATATGAATCATTCTACCAGTCGTGCCAAGCTTTATCTAGCCCAGAATGCAATCATAGTATTTAGGACAAATACTTCCCAAGCATTCTTTCTTTAGTGTTTCAGAAAACAATCTGAACCATAAAGGAGCAGCCTTGCCTTGATTCAGACCACATAATCAGTAGAATTTTTTTTTTTTTTTTTTTTTTTTTTTTTTTTTGTAATAACAGAATGGAGGAAGGAAAAACAAATGAATAATAAAAAAAAAAAAAAATCCATACACCAGATTACTGGTGTCCTCTGTTCATAAAATATCTGTAACAGTTAGACTTGAACAGCTGTGGGTTGAAATTTGGAGGGAAACAACTCTGGGGAAGCGAGTTCCAGAGAGATGCAGTTCGGGGAATGAAAGAATTCTGATAGGCAGAAGATCTGCAATATGGCTGAGTGACATTCCAGTCATGAGTGCTACCAGATGCCCGAGTAGCACAAGGGAAGGCATGAAGAGGTGGCACCATGGACATAACTTCGTCTGAGCATTTGCCAAAAAAACTTTAGTAAAATAATGCAAGGGAGGCAACATTCCTTCTTCCTTGCGGGGAAGGTAGTTTATTTGTAATGGCAGGGTTGTTAATAATTCTAACAGCTTCGTTCTGAATTTTATCTAGTTGTTTTAATGAAACCTCTCCACATCCATTCCACAAGGGTGAGCAATATTCAAGCTGAGAGCTCACATGACTCTTATAAATTATAGCTAACTGCTCATCAGCGAAGAAGTTACGGACTCTGTACAATAATCCAAGTTTCTTTGAGGCGGTTTTAGCAAGTGCTCTAACATGAGAGGTCCAGCTGAGGGCATTGTTAAGTGAGACACCAAGAATTTCAATACTTTTGGAGATGGGAATATTAGTAGCACTGAAGGTAATGTACGAATCTGGCAATATCTGTCTATTAGTAAATTGTATATATTTAGTTACTAGCATTAAAAGAGACAAGGTTGTTTTGTCCCCATTCACTGATCGTAGATAGGTCTTGATTTATGGAGATGGCTGTACCGAGTTGAGAGGTAGAGGTATTAGACTTTGTAAATGGATGTCTGAGTGTGAATGAACTATGTAGTGTTGAGTCATCTGCGTATGATTGGATGGGATTGTGGGTGACAGATAAGAGATCATTAATATGAACCAGGAATAGGGTTGGCACCAGAACTGACCCCTGCGGCACGCCGGCGTTAATTGAGTGGAAATTGGAATATACATCATATACTTTTCTCTTATTTTCCTGTCACTAAGATATGAGGAAATCAAAGGAACAAAAGATGTTAGTCCATAGCAAGGGAGTTTGGACAGCAGGGAACGGTGCCATACTCTGTCGAAAGCTTTAGAAATATCCAGAGCTACTGCATGAGTATCTCCATGTAGATCAGTTGATTGATGGATGGTATGAGTTAGGGGATTGAGTATGGCTTTAGTGGCGAAAACCGTATTGTCTATCACTAATTAAGTTGTTGGATTCAAGATGTTTAGCAATGTGCTTATTAATTAAAGTTTCAAATACCTTACCAAGAGAAGATGTGACAGCTATTGGTCTGGAATCAGAGGAGTCAGAGGAACTTCCTTTCTTCGGAATTGGGTATTGGCTTCTTTCCATGAATTTGGAAATAAAGAAGTACGTATGCATAGTCTGAATAATTTAGCTAGAACAGAGGCAAGTTCAGGGGAACACTTTTTCAAAACAATTGGCGGAATTCCATCTGGGCCTGGAGCTTTGTTGGTAGGTAAATTGTCTAGAATGGATTTTATGTATCTTGTCTGTATTTTAAGTGGGGCAATTTTGGGAGATTGTGGTAGGTGGTGGCGACCATCATCCACTCACTTGATGTAGTGCTGCCTACTCCTTTATCATTCCTATTCTATGCTTGCCCTCCTCTCTTCCTATTTCTCCCATCTTTCCTGTCACTTCTTATTGCTTTTCTTTCCTTTACAGGTGGCTTTACATTGAGTGACAAGCCTAATGGTTTCCTGTAAGCTAAGAAACCATTTACAACGCTGGGTGGTAACCATATAACCAAATCATACGTGCTCCCTACGTGTCAGTAAGTGGGTTGGTGGAGGGTTAGTGCCCCTCCCAGTAAAACAAATAACTCAAAGTCAAATGGCCACCCCTTACGGGATTATGGCGTCTGGCAATAGATAGATAGATAGAATAGAATTTTGGGAGAGTCATGTTCTAGTACTGGGACATTCTGGCTGGTATCATCTATGGTAGAGTTTCTGGCAAATGTACTGGCAAAAATATCTGTTTTCCCACGCAGGTCATTTGTAATGATGCCATTTGAAGATTTTAGTGGGGGAATGGAAGATGACTTGTTAAAGTTATTACTGAAAGAATTAAGAGTTGACCAGAGTATTCTATTGTCATTAGGATTGTTAAGTAGTTTTGATGCATGCTTTTGAAGAAAGTTAGATTTAGCTAGATTTAATACAGCTTTTGCATGATTTCTAACAATTTTAAATTGAGATAGTCATTCAGATGTTTTTGATTTTAAGTAAGAGTTATCAGCTAATGACTTTTGGGTTGTTGCTCTGGCACAGTTGCCATCAAACCATTTTGGAGAGTTTGATCTTTTAGTGAACTGTTGACCTGGTATGACTAAATCCATACCAGTTAGTATTAAGTTGCAAATGTGGGACTGGGTGGAATTGGGATCACTAGAGAAGAAAGACTGCCATGGAATGTCAGCAAGATAATTTCTAAATCCATCCCAGTCTGCCCTATCGAAGTGCCATCGGGTCACCCTGACAGGTTCAGAACGGGGAGGTGTGGGAGGGTTAACTAATGAAATTTTATGAGATTGTGGTCAGAGGATCCAAGTGGTGACAGTACCTCTATCCTGTATTGATCTGGATTATTTTTCAAGAATAAATCCAAGATATATGGATTATGGTCAGGATTATCAGGTATTTTGGTTGGTTGCTTACCAACTGGGTGAGATTAAACGATTCTGCAAACAGCCCGCACTGTAGACCAGCGTTGTCAGTCCTGGCAGAATGCAATAACCATTCAACATTATGTATGTTAAAATCACCCAAAATGGTTATTTCGGTGCTTTGGTGGGTATGCTGTATGGCACTTCATATTTAATTGCTTTGTTTTTTCAGACCATATGCAATTCTTTTGACACACGTAGAAACCGTTCAGGTATCCGAATCCTCGTGATGAACCTGCTGAACATCCACATCTGTGGTGAGCAGGGCTACCAACATGCTGTTCAGGCCAAGGCCACTCTCCTGTATTGGTTCATTCCCTCCCATTTCATCATGTTACACTCACCTAATATAAAGATTATTCTTTTACTGAGTGTACTTGCACACCGCAAGTGAACACTTTATCATCCAAAAACTTATCAAGGCCAGGGCTATGTAATAAGGTAAGCCTGAGTCTGCTGTGTGTTAGTAGCAAAGGAAATAGTGGACTTTTTTATGGCACTTTCAGCATTTTGGAGTTAGGTAGTTTATATTATGTGGTGTGGAAGAAGAGTCAAATAGTATATTGAAGAGAGAGAGGGAGGGAATGGTACTAATAACTGGAAGAATATGAGAAGCACACAAGGACAGAGTAACCTAAAGGTGGTTTTGTTACATTCATCCTTGTAGAGTCAGGTAGAGTCAGGAATCCAAAGGCTTGAATGGTGAGTGAATAAGTGTGTGGCTCAGTGCAGTGGACATACTGCTGATTAGTTCTTCCTGTGTCATTACCTTCTTTTTCTGTGTTTTGGGACTAAAGAGTGTGATGATGATGATGATGACAGCCTGCAAGCCCAGTCCTTCAGTTCTATGAGAATTGATTGTTCAAATTTAGGTGACTTTTTTTTTTTTTTTTTTTTTAAGCTTATTGGTGGAAGAGGATGCAGTATAGCTTTTTACATATTTGTTTTATGCAAGTCTGATCCTTCATTTATATAGGAAAAGTTTTACATTAATAATTTATGCAGTAGACCTGTTAGATATTTGCACACCGTGAGGGTTACCTTCATGAAGCATTTTGCACAGTTTAGCATTATAATCAGGTGGTATTGTAGTCTTCTTGAGTTATATATATATATATATATATATATATATATATATATATAATCCCATTGGATCCCAGGGGTGCTGGGTGAGGCATGGCACTGGGTGGGTACTAAGCGTACCGCCTTCCGCCTATCGGCTCATAGTCGCGAAGCTCATAGGTCCCTACCTGGGGGTTCCCTGCTTTATAAAGACTTGAAAAATCCCAGTTCTGTCCAGTATTCTGGACACTGGGCTCCAATGGGATATATATATATATATATATATATTCGTTTTCTTTTTCATTTTTAAAGGCTTCAACATACTTGCATGTGTCGGCCTTGCTCACCTAATGGCGGCTCTCCACTCTGCACGATCCATTGCAGCCTCCCTGTTCAGTCCCTTAACCCTGAGGTCACACTTAATAACCTCGTCCCATGTCTTTCTCGGTCTACCCCTCATAACCCCACCCCCAGTATTAACACTTCTCACCATCCTCACCCAATTATCATCCCCCATCCTCTCCACATGTCCAAACCACCTCAATCTACCTCTCCTCATCACAACACCAATACACTCCAGTCCCATCCTACCTCTCAACTCTTCCATCGTAAACCCAGCCCCTCCAGGCCGTGGATGCAGGGACGCACTGCACATCCACCTAATCATTGTCATTTCTATACCGCAGGTCTCACTACCATACACATTACACTCCTAACACATGCTGCATACAAAGACCCCTTAGCACGTAGGAAGAGTCCTCTCAATGTCAGGAGAGGCAAGAGCTCCCTAATCTTCTTCCAACCACTTCTCACCAGCCCCACCTCCAGCACACAACGTCTCCCAAATAACAAAACTCTTCCACACACTCAAGAGATTCACCAGCAAGTTCAATCCTTTCACGTCTGACAATCTCCACTTGCTCACCCCGACACGCCATACACATAAAATCAGCATTATCTCGCAGTCTACCTCTGATACCACTACATCTCTTATGCACCCATTTATCACAAACACCGCACAAGATGGAATTACTTCCCACGCCCTTGTGGCAAACTGCACATGGCCACTCTCCCTCGTCTTTGACAGTACCGCCACAAACCCTAGATATCATCACTTTTGTTTTATCTGCATTTACCCTTAAACCCTTTTGCCCCATACCATCTCTCCACTTCCTAAACCTTTCCTCCACCTCCCTTTTGTTCTCTGCAATCAACACCAAATCATCAGCATACAACAACTCCCATGGGAGTCCGTTTCTAAAGTCACATGAAAGGGCTTCAAGTACCATGATAAACAACATGGGAGTCAAGACTGACCCCTGATGCACACCAGCATTCACGGAAAACTCATCACTCAAATCTCCATTCACTCTTACCTGGGTGTGAGCACCCACATACATGGCCATAACCACCCTAACCATATATATATATATATATATATATATATATATATACAGTATATATATATATATATATCTATATCTATATATCTATTTATCTATCTATTGCCAGACGCCTCAATCCCGTTTGGGGTGGCCACAAACAAATCGCCTCCAAGTCGCCCTGTCCCCCGCCATTTCACTGCCCTGCTCCCAACTCACCCCCCCCCCCTCTCTCATATACCTCTCCACCCCATCCCTTCATCTCATCCTCATATATATGTACAGTATATACAGTATATATATATATATATATATATATATATATATATACACACAGTGGGGCCACCAGTTTGGTGAGCACAGTAGTCTGAAAAAAACTCACCAAACTGAAACCTGCCAAACTGAAGGCAAACTTCTTATGGGAACAATTCTTAGGAGTCTTTGGTCACCCAAAAATAAACTTTTTGAGCCATTTTTGTGCTTCTAACCCATTATTTTTCAACGCTAACTATACTTAATAACACTGTAAATGTGTAGAGGAAATAAACTCACTAATAACATGTTTATGAGTCTTTTATTGGGCCAAAGTAGTAAGTGTTATGGGTTGACAGTCTAACTTGATGACTGCTGCATTGCTGATATCCTCATTTTCCTCTCCACTGTCATCAGTGTCCTCTTCACTCTTTTCACCATGAACCACTTTCTGGGTCCTAAGGGCCTCCCTTGTCTCTCTCCTGAGGGCCTCCGTCCTAAGTGTCGCTCAAGGCCAAGATCACGAAATGCTCACAATGGTGGGGACCAGTAACAAAGATGGCCACCAAAATGGCTGCCAAGCTGGATGTGCATGGGATTTGGAGACAAAACTAATACTGTCAAGAAGTGAAAAGAATTGCCTACTGTATGAATTTGGGATAAAAAGAAAAAGACAAAAGCAAATTCAGCATAACTAAACATTAATAGGGGAGGCCGTTGCAAAGGCAAACTTCCCAATCAGAACCAGATCCAGGACCAGATTAGCTGCCAAAGTGAATGCTTTTGCACCAAACTGCCTATATGCATTCTGGCAAAAGCTGCATCACTGATGGGTCATTTTGTTTGAAGTTCTTAGTGTGCATTTCAGAGTTCTAGCTCTCCTTTGACCAACTCTGCCAAAGCAGTGACCAACAAGTAGTTATGACAAGGGGATGTTTCCTAAGTCAGACATCCACCGGTGTTAAGTAATCCCTTCCCTATTAGAAATTCTTTCCCTGTAAAATGAAATTGTATGGTTGTAGCACGAATAAATAAAAGATCTCTTCATAATGAGAGGGTAGAGGTTAATGTGTGGTATGATGACAGAAGAGTTAGAGGTAAAGGAAATGACTGTGTGGTGGTATAATGACAAGAGTTGCAGGTTATGCTAGTGATTCTGTGTTGTGTTGCAGGTGTGCTGCCATCATTGCACTAGATGAGGGTGTTATGGTAGTGACTGTGTGTTGTGTTACAGGTGTGCTGCCATCATTGCATTGGCAGGAGGGTGTTATGTTATGGTAGTGACTGTGTGTTGTGTTACAGGTGTGCTGCCATCATTGCATTGGCAGGAGGGTGTTATGTTATGGTAGTGACTGTGTGTTGTGTTACAGGTGTGCTGCCATCATTGCATTGGCAGGAGGGTGTTATGGTGGTGACCATGTGTTGTGTTACAGGTGTGCTGCCATCATTGCACTGGATGAAGGTGTTATGTTTTGGTAGTGACTGTGTGTTGTGTAACAGGTGTGCTGCCATCATTGCATTGGATGAAGGTGTTATGTTATGGTAGTGACTGTGTGTTGTGTAACAGGTGTGCTGCCATCATTGCATTGGCAGGAGGGTGTTATGTTATGGTAGTGACCGTGTGTTGTATTACAGGTGTCCTGCCATCAATGTACCGGCTGGAGGGTGTGATATTGCTGCTGCGCCATGGTGACCGTGGGCCTCTGCTCTCAGTAAGGAATATGTCCAGCATTAACTGTGGTCATCGCAGCACTGGGACACCCATATACAAAAAGTATGTAGCTGACATTCTGAATGCTTCACGTACCAGCCACTATGTTAACATGGTGGGTGTATTTGTGAGGTACCCACTTCTGCCCAGTCCTGCCCGCTGTGGAGTGGGTCACCTCACACCTCAAGGAGTCCTGCAGCATCTCCAGCTGGGCTCTGTTCTAAAGCAGGTCTACCTCACACAATTCAACCTGGTAGGGCCACGACCTAAACCTGACGACATTGTAGTGTACTGCACCAAGTACCGCCGCACTTTCCAGAGCCTCTTAGCCTTTCTTTATTCCTTCCTGCCAGACTTCACGTCCTCCAAGGTGCAGGTGCAAGGGGCAAAAGGCATCAGCTTCTGTGGAAATGAATGCCGCTGTGAGAGGACTTTTTACTTTGACCAGAAATTTGAACAAGAGCGGCGGGACTACCGTCGATCTCATCCTGGCATTGTGGAGTTGGTGCATCAGCTTGATCCGTTGGTCAGGGCTGGACCATATGACAATGAAATTGTCAACCCTCTTTCAATGAGAGATGCACTTTTGTCATATGTATGTCATGGGGCACCCTTGCCTTGTGCCTCAGGTCGTTGTGTTAAGCCCGAGGATGTAACCAGTCTGGTATCCTACGAGGAGTGGGAAGGCCGGCAGAAACGTACTTCAGCCCAGCGCAAGGCAGCAAAGTTGCGGTCATATGGGTTGTTGAAAGCTATAGTGGCAGCTGTGGAGGGTATGATGGGTGCTGGCAGACCTAAGATGGTCATCTACTCAGGCCATGACAAAACTATCAAATATTTGTTGGATGCCATGTCTGTGCCAAACTACCAACTTCCTCTTTATGCCTCACGTCTGGTACTGGAGCTTTATCAGAATACCTCTGCCTCTTCCCAACAACTTCCCCGACCATACTTCTTTCGTCTGGTATACAATGGAAAGGATATAACAAAGTCTATAGGGTTCTGCGAAAGTATAACTGTGCGTCAACTTCGATCTGGTAGTGTAAAACGCGGCAGCATCAGTCTGTGCCCTGTTTCCAGCCTCACCCATTACCTCACCCCAGAGCTGTACTTTCAAGAGTTCAGTGCTGCCTCTTTTCAAGATGCTTGTCGTAAGTGACCTGATGGTTGGTCGTCTGTAACTGTCACAAGTGACCTGATATCAGACATTTTGTATACTTAAGTTGAATACTGACTTCAGTCATATCTCAAGTGACCTGTTGGCACTTGTGGGTCTTTCTAGGGAATTAATGACTTACTACACATGAAAGACCTTATGAAACCTGATTAGCAAGTAACTAAGTGTGACTTTTCTCCTCTTACCCATGTCAAGTGGCTTGATTATGACTTGGGATGAAGTGAGCAGGTTACATTCTGAATGACTGTTCAGTAACTTGGTATAATCTTTGTCAGACACTAGAGTTAATCTGAATCATTGTCACAAAATGTGGTGTGGTGTGGTTTGATCCATCCCGTGTTGTGCCGTGTCACCTGACTGTTATTTAATTTGTTGGTTAGACTCATTTACGTGGCAGTGGGTAAGTGGTCCAGATATTTCTGATGATGCAGCGTGAACTGGCTGTAATGACTTATTTTCAATGACTGAACCACTGCAGGGGCGCACCCAGGAATTTTCTAAGGGGGGGGGGTTGCCTGTAGTGAGTTGAGGTCAGGTAATCCGATACTTACCAGGAGGCCACATGCAGGTTTAGAGTCAGGGAGCTGCTGGCTCATGTGTTACTCTTTCTTTTGCCAATTTTTCATGTTATGCTGTTATCGAAATAAATATATATAAATTTTTAAAGAACTCAGAGAGCTAAGGGGGGGGCCCCCCCCCCCCCCGGTGCGCCCCTGAACCACTGTATTGGTAATGTGATGATATGATCATCAGTGTAATGTTGGTTGACATGTTTCAGTACTGTGATGTGACCTAACCAAAGTTACCTGATACAACCTCACTCACTGACTTGTACAGTATTCTCATGGATCAGTCTCCTCAGTCTGGTGTTGTATATTTTTTTTTAGCTTACTAGTACTGTGCATATTTACTGTATTCAGCCTTGGAATGGTCTCTCATATTCAAGGGGATAATGAAGATTTGATCTAGACCCTCCTGTTTGAAAGGTCTCACTGAAACTGAATATAATCAAATAGCAAGTACAGTAATAAAAAATATATCACCAGAGTTAAGGGGCTAAGGAGGCTTGCCAGCATCGTTTTTCATTAGTTTATTTTTACACTGATTATAGTAACATTTCCCTGGTTTTCATCATTCAAAACTTTATTGATATATTTAACTGTTAGGCATTCAAGATTGGGGAGTGCCTCTTTCCACCAGTGCAAGCATTCTCATAAAAAAACTGCTCATCTCTTGTTCACAGTTACACTGTGAAAGAAAGGGTTATTTTGAAAACTATGGTGTCCATAAGGAAATACTGTACCTGTACAGTCTGCTGTACAAATATCGAGAACATACTTGTTGCCAGTTTGGTTATGGTAAACCATAGAGAAAAGACAATATTTTTATTTATTTTGTGTATTTATATTCAGTAAATAGGACTCTACAGAGTTTCCCAGAATAAAAATGGATGTATTGTAAGGGAAATAAGTGTTACGTTCCTCATAGTAACTGAAGCGGGCTCGTTTAGCTCTGTGAGGTGTGGGGGAAGGTTGTGATTGATGATTGGGCCACTAGATGTCATATTCTTACAGGGAAAATGCCATCCTTCATATGATATCCCCCACAGGACCAGGATGCTCCTGTTTACATCATGTGACATATTCAAGAATCCAACGGTGAAAGGATATGATAATATCCAAGAGAATATTAATAGTATAGTAAACAAAGTACAGTATAGTAAATAAGGGTGAGGTGGTAGAAAACCTCCCAAGATGACAAGGAAATGCTCACTGTGTTATAAGTGGCTTGGTGTGACTTGCCACAGTCTAGTCTTGTGTTGCTGCCATTGTCGTCCACTCTTTGTTCAGAAAGTTCTCAGTATGTCACTTTTTTTTCTATTCCTCAGTAAATAACATAAATATTCCCAGTTATAGTTTAATTGATACTGTACAGCTGATTTCCTTATTCCCTCCCATTTGCAGCACCAGTTGTGTGGAAAAATTAATGATATTTTCGTGCACATGCCTAACATGTAATGAGGACTTGCTGTATTGTAGTTATTGACAGGGTAGGTGATGTATTTCTCTGACTTTCCCTGTGGGAGTGGAGATATGCACATTTTAGCACTGATGCGTAATAATATGGCTGTCATTACTTACCTTTAAGGTGTAAAAAATTGGTAGTAGAGTAAGGACAGTACATCACCAGTGTTTACCTTGAAAGAAATATGGGAAAGATGCAGCAGTTTCAGCCCAACTTGGACCCTGCAGGCCAGGAGTGAAATAGGAGGTTCTTGCTTAACACTTTTAACCAGCTGCCATATTTTGTGTTATTTTTCTTGCCATTGCCAGACAGTTTTATTCAACGTGGAGGTGACATTTTGTACTGGTGGGGTTAGATACAGTTTTCATTACTCTTTCAGTACAAATGGTATTCCCCAAGATTAATGAAAGTTTCCGTAGGTAGCTATAGTAAAACATTAGGATACATCAAGTGACTCAAGGGGTTAACTCAAGCAGCTGTGGGAGAATGATGATGGTGCATGCCAGTTGATGGAACATAATACGTCACACTCTCATAAACTCCAGAAGTACAGTCCCAAGCCATAGTTTGCATCATCTTCTCACCCCTCTGCAGGGTGAAAGGAAGTTGTTGTTATAGTTTCACATTGAAGACCTGTAATCCAGTGTTAAGGTGGTAGTGTGCAGCTGTAATAGAGTACACAGGGAACATACGGTAATGAACATGTACTATTCATACTGAAATTTCAGCCTAAATTTGCCATCTCTTCATCTTGAATGCTGAGTTGTAACAGTAGATTAACACTGGAAGATGATGCTAGTCATGAAGAAGTGCCATGAGTAGGATGTGGAGCTGTAGTAATGTCTTTTCCTGTCATTGAGCTGCATGAAATAAGCAGCATAAAGACAAAAATTTGGGTCAAGTTAAGGTGAAGAGAGTATAGTGTAGTGTGTTCAGACTACCAGCAACAACAGCAGGTGTTCATGTACCGTGAAACCCCGACTATAGCTTCTTTTCAGCCAGGGGTGTGGGGCAAGGGGTAAGCAGAAACTATGGCTCATGACTCCATTCCACTGCAACTCCCCTCTCCAGAGAGGCATGCAGTTCATTTACCTGTATTACCCTTCTCTGCAGCAATACCAGCACAAAATAACCTCACCCACAAACCAATCCATCACATCATGATGCCGCCTCTCACTCATGGTACAGTAATCCTCGTTATAAGTGGGCATGTAATATTGTTTTATGCTGTTAATTCTTCAGTTTTTTACATAAATATTGCCAGTTAAAGTTTCATTGACACCTATAAAGCTGATTTGCCAGTTCCTTCAATATACAGCACTAAATGGGTGGAAGAAGTTATGATATTTTGGAACATGCCAGACTTATAATGAGGACTACTCATACTGCACATTCATATACAGTGGCCCCCAAGTTGCACAGTTAATAGGCCAACCTGAGATCTATCTATCTAAAGCCAGATGCCATACTCCCATGAGGGGTGGCTGTTTATCTTTAAGGTAGTTGTTTTATGGGCAAGGGCACTAACCTTCCGCCAACCCGCTTGTTGACGTGTTGGGAACACAGATAGGTTGGTAATGGTTACCACCTAGTGTTGTAAATGGTTTCCTGCTTACAGGAAATCAGTAGACTTGGTACTCAGTGTAAAGCCACCTGGAAAGGAAAAGAGATAATAAATGACAGGAAAGATGGGAGAAATAGGAAGAAAGGAGGGCAGACAGAGAAAAAGAATGATAAAGGTAAAGGAAGAAGTAGGCGGCACAGCATCAGTGTACAGTGCTTAATTATCACAATGTACTCTTAATAATGGAAATATACAGAAAGTTCTCATAATATGCCACTTTTTTGGCTATTAAATCTCTACAGTATTTAAGTTGTATAAAATTTGCTTAAGTTGCATTTCAGTCTATGAAGTTAATTTGCCAGATTCTTCAGCTTGCAGGACCAGTATTATGGGTGAAGCTGTGGTATTTTGGAACACATCATTGATATGTAATGAGGATATACTGTACATCAGAAAGGGAAAAAAATGTTTGCTCAAGTAACAGGGTTCCTTGCTATGAAGCGTCTGATTACTGTATCACGTTTACCTTCAACTAAATGTTAATAATGAAGTTATCATTGGTTTGCTGTATTGCAGTTTATGGGGTGATGTGGAGCCTGTTGTGGTGCCCCTGTTAACCGAGTGGAGAGAGAGAGAGATGCTGTATGCTCCCGGAACCAAACCTCCCCAAACTTTCCTGCCCCTTGTTATGGTGAGGTGCTGTCGTCCGCAAGGGAACGTCATTTCACTGCATGGGGTGCCCTACTGGAACAGTTGTATGCCTGAAGTTGATGGGTCTGCTTGGACAGACACAGCAGGGTTACTTAACAACAGCAATGGTTTCCAACAACTGTTGGGAAGTAATTTGCTGATTTTACACTTGGTATAGCTTTCATTTCATAGAAAACATAAGTTATACCATGGCCAACCTCAGTTTGGGAATATCTTAAGAGGAAGCATGCAGTCATTTTTATGCATCTATGTAATTATTGTTGTACAATACAGTACTTGAAATAACAGAAGAGGGGCTTGGACTGTCAAGTATATAATTTACTGAATGTTCCACCACTTATGCTGTCCAGTGCCCTCTGCTGACTAACCTTCCCAAGCTGAAAGAGGTTTTGTATGTATCGTTCTCATTTATATGCATATATGTACAGTAATAATTGTTGTACAATACAGTCTCTGAAATAACAGAAGAGGGCTTGGATTGTCAAGGATGTACCAGTAATTAACGGAATGTTTCACCACTTGTACTACCCTTTGCCCTCTGCTGACTAATCATCCCAAGCTGAAAGAGGTTTTGTATGTATTTCTACCCAAAGATTTGCTGATATGATGCATCCAAGAGAAAAGTGACTGACATGCTGCAAGTGTGAAGTAGATGTGGTGGAATACTAGGGGAATCTATGACCCTGATTGTGTGTGTTTTGAGGAAAGTCCTATACACTATGAAGCTGAATTCCATCTCCAGCTCAGTATAAACTAGTGAATGCTCAGTCATTTTGTAAATATCGACTGCCAGATCTTTTAATGAAACTTATGAAATTCTATTGTTTAACTCATAACCAACCATTTCCTTCCCAAAAACTTTTTAGCAAGAATTGGCTGTGTCAGACTTTTGTATATATTGTATCTTTATTTTTATTGCATCTGATTCCTTAACACCCACATGCCGGGCAATATTTAACGCAGTCATCATCTCACTACAGGCAATTTCTCAGAAACCTCTGAAAATTGCTTGTTTTCAGACCTTAATACAGAATTCTCAGAAAGTATAACACACAGGGAAACAAATTAGCAACCATTTTACTTACCAACTCTTCCTCTTACGAATGAAATATCCCCAGATTTGTGGATCCATGCGTTGATGAGTAATGACATGAGGAAAAGAACTAATTCGTCGTGAGAGGAGGCATTCGTGCATCTGCCCGTGGCGCCAATAGTGGCATTGCTCTCAACGCGATAACTTACTCCACTGCTAGATAAACTAGATGCTGTTGCATCCAGGGCATGCCTTATGGCACTATCACTGAGCCCTTTTCTAGTATCCTTGGAAAGAAGCTTGGCAGGGGTGGATAATGGACTTGGCTACATGCGGCGCAGATGGAATCAGACAAAGAGGACCCTGAGGAAAACGTTTTACACCTGACAGAGGCACAGGACAGACTGACTCTTGCCTGTGTGGTATAGAGGGACTCCCTCCCTACCATTTGGTGGCAAGATGAAATGGCGGCCGGTTCAAACGGTGGCTGGAAGATACTTGCGTGTATACATGTCACCCGTCGGCCCCACTAAAGCCTGATTTTGACGTGTCGCCCGGTGGATGGGGGTTAATTATAGTAGAGTCTTCGTACAACACGAGATAGGTTATGCAGAACCTCGTGCAAAATCAATTTTGCGCTAAAACGTGACATATGTTTACATGTTAAATATGAGGTTAGGTTCTAGGAGCCTCATATTTTTCATTAAAAATATATTTATAGATAGATTACTAGAAATACGTCTGCCCTAAGGCACCGAAGACAGTGTGTTTACATATGACCTCACTGACTGGACAAACCAGTGCATAGCTACTGCATTCTAACCTAACCTAACCTAACCGATTAGTTTTGCCCCCTAATACTCCCCATAAAAATTTTAATCACCAAGGATTGTCACTAAGCCTCATGAAAATCCTCATTACAAATCAAGCAAAAACTTCACCTAAACAATACGTGAATAACAGCCGGCCAGCATCACACATATTTCGTCACGAATCACTTTCAAAGCCCATTAAAAAAAAAAAAGCAGTGTGAAACTTTCTGAAAGCCATTAGTCATCAATAATAAAGAAAAAACAAAAGCTATAAAGAAGTTATCAGCACGGAGTGATTGCATATTTCACTTTTCAGATACACACGAATGCAGTAAGCGTGAAAAATCAACAAGTCAGCCAAACAGTATAATTTGTATGACAGTATAATTCACAAGACCTGAACTCACATAATTATCTTGCCTAACTGTTTATGTCAATACGTAGTGTCTTCACCTGTCATAAGATCTGAATTTTCTTGACCAAAGACGGTCAGTTCATAACAAAGCTTGAGCACAAAGCTTTTTTTTTATTATTATTATGTGGTAGGTGGGGGCGCTTACCATCCACTCACTTGATGTAGTGCTGCTCTCAGGTGTCTGCCCTTTCCTCTCTTCCATCCTTCTTTCCATCCATCCTCTCCTGTCTTTCTTTCCTTCAGTCTTTCCTTGTCCTTCTGCCTACAGGTGACTTTGCACTCGCTCTTCTGTCTTTCTTCCTTCATTCTTTCCTCCTCCTCCTGTCTGTGGGTGACTACACTGAGTGACAAGCCAAATGGTTTCTTGTACACCAGAAAACCATTTACTATGCTGGGTGGTAACCATATAACCAAATTTTGGCGCCTGGTGGTTTAGTGGGTAATAATTGTGCTCCAACCGGATTGAGCTGGTAAAGGTTTATATCCAAGGGGTGGTTGGGGTTGATTGCTTATGTAATGCCACTCAGGGATGAGTGAGGCTTGTCACTCTCATCTTAAATGTCAGGACCAACTGCCTAGCCCTGGGCTCCTACGCTCCTCTTGGGCAACGTAGGATTGGCTGGTGGATGAATGGATGGATTATCCATCATCCAATCCTACATTGCTCCATGAGGAGTGTAGGAGCCCGGGGCTAGGCAGTTGGTCCCGACATTTAAGATGAGAATGACCAGCCTCACTCATCCCTGAGTGGCATTACACGAGCAATCAACCCTAACCACCCCTTGGATATAAACCTTCACCGGGTCAATCCGATTGGAGCGCAATAATTACCCACTAAACCACCAGATGCCAAAATTTGGTTATATGGTTACCACCCAGCATAGTGAATGGTTTCCTGGTGCACAAGAAACCATTTGGCTTGTCACTCAGTGTAGTCACTCACAGGCTGAAGGAGGTGGAAAGAATGAAGGAAAGAAAGATAGAAGAGGGAGTGTAAAGTCACCTGTAGACAGAAGGACAGGGAATGAATGAAGGAAAGAAAGACAGAAGAGAATGGAAGGAAAGAAGGATGGAGAGGAAAGGGCAGACACCCGAGAGCAGCACTACATCGAGTGAGTGGTTATTATTACAGTATTATTATTATTATTATTATCCCGACTCATTTTATGTCTGATCGTTTGCATTTAAGCTCCAACGCCACACGTGACTTTGTGCAACAATTTTACATTTTCATGTAGAATAAATGCTTTTTGTTTTGTTCATAGCACTTTCAGGGTGCTTAGGCATAACTGAAGTTAGTTTGGAACCACATGCTCAGTTTTGAGAGGAAATGAGGAGCAAGGATATAAGAAAATAAACTTCTCATCACAGCAACCATTCACACAACACTGAGGTAGGCAGCAGGCTGTGGCAGGCGGTATGGGGGTCACGTGGGTCGGGTTGGATAGAGGACCAACAAAAGCATAACACATGCGTTGTATCTGGAAATCCAGTACCAAAACGCACCCATTTCCCACAGTTTCTGGTGCAATTGAGTGGCATTACTGTGCTATTAAGTAATTATGGGAGAAATTAAATGTGCGTTATTGTAAGATCGTTGTTTTGGTTGGTCTAAAATTGCGACTCTACTGTACCTGTTTTCTCCTTCAGTTTTTTTTCAATAGCTTACATTAGTTATTTTAGTTTGAGATCTTCCTAAAGCAGTAAAATTTGTCTCCTTGTTTTTGGGGTATAACAGGTTTTGGCACTTGGTCATAAACTACTGCCACCGTTACAAGACTGTTCCAGAGGATGATAATGTAGTCCAAGTATCTTCACCGTACAGGGCTCATTCCATTGATAGTGATATCACTCTTTGTCAGTCTCTGTAACTGCTGCGTCATTTGTGTATCCCACCTTGGTACCAAATTACTTCATACTGCACACCATTTGCCCATGCATACCAAGTTTTCCATATACAGTCCAATTGCTTAATACATGAGAATTTGGGTGGTAGAAGACCTCACCCTCTAGAAGTTTTGTGCTTTACAATTAACACACCTTATGGGGAAAATTGTAATTGGTAGGGTGGCTGCCTCAAAAGCCACCCTTTTGGCCCCAAGTCTGTCATTTTGCCTACTTATTGTGGGATATTAAACACATGCACACAGTAAGTATAACCCACACAATGGCCTCTTACCTTAAAATCTATGCAGGAAAGACTTACCGGGTAGTTGACTTGAAGAGATGGGGTTCCAAGGCAGGGCAAGGCAGTTGCAGTGCCTGGGCTCCAGCATCTTCCACACTGCCCGACTCCATCATACCACCACCACCAACACGCTCCACATCCGTCATGAACCCCTCAGAGTCCAAGGCAGACACAACAGATGCACCATCGTCATCATCCTCAGCTGATGTTGAGGACACTGGATCTCCTTGTTGTGGTAAAGAATGGTGATCAGAGTCTGATGCCCTCAATTCACTTCCTTGGCATGCCTGTCTGGCTAGTAATGGAAGCTGTTTTGTACGGCATCTAGAACCTCTTGAGCTATCACTTTACAGTTTTCATTCATTGTCATTTGATCTTGAAGTTCGTGAAGGGCTGCCAGGATTTTGCTCATGTTTTGGATCGGAAGATCATCACAATCCACAGCCATGACTTGTCATGATCCGCGCTGATGTCATAACCCACGTCATTTCCTCACGCGCTCAACAGGAGTAGGTCGTGCTCTGCAGTGCAACATTGGATCCAGCTCACTTTGCTGCCTCGACTTCGCGTTTTCAAAACCATTTCACATTCTACTGATTATTTAATTATTTTACCCCCCCTGTCGCGCTCTAGGCATTTTCCGTCAAAGAAACTTGTGTAGCAAATGGACTGTACTGCACCCCCTTAGGACAGTGTATATCCTAATACAGTATTGTTTTCTGTTTGTGTATGGGGTAGGAAGATTTAGAGCAACATTGCATGATTTATGTGTGACATACTTCAGAGAAGTTTCAGTTCCCTCTCTTCCTCTCCTGTGGTGTAGAAGTTATTAACCCGCCCCGCCCCGTCGACGTATGGGTACGTTGCAACATTTTGCATTTGCCAGTCCCAGCGACGTACTGGTACGTCGTGCAATTGCAAGGTCCCTAATTTGCACAATTTTCAATTTTCGCGCGTGATTTTTCATACATATACACGGGACACCTTCCTCTATTCCTCTTCAAGATGCCAGGCAGGGACAATGCCTTACACCGCATAACCTCCCCCCCTCCCCCCCTCCCCCCCTCACGCCATTGTCTCGGCAATTCACCTGTTACCAGTGACCTGGCCAGTAAAGATATTCAGGGCCAGAGTGATTCCCCAATTGATGACAATGTGGAGGACAAAGTTTACATAGCATCAGAGGAAGAAACAGTCAGAAATAATGATCAGGTAATGTGGCAAAAGAAGGTCAGGTATGGTGATGAGCTAGTGAGTGAAACAATGCTTATAATGCCTATATTACTGTTTGAAAACCAATATACTCTCGTACTACATGTAGATTCGTACCAAGTAAATAAATAAATACCGTTTATGAGTGGTGTGAAATAGTTGTCCTCCCATAGAACTCGTTTTCTTTGGTGCCAGCCTGTTAGAAAACCCAGTCAGGTAAGGAGGTACTGGTACCTGGATCGAGTATTTTAAACCTCAGGTGAGCGATTTCTCTTTGAATTTTCGATGTTTCTCAGCAAAAGCGGAGGTTTTAGCCAAAAAAAAAAAATTTGAAAATACCTCGGGATTGGGGGATGTCAGAGGTGCGAAATAGCTCGGGACGTGACGGGTTAAAGGGTCTGGTGTCCAGCTGCACTTTGTTCACATTAACATGGCCTGAAATTTCCATTTGTCTATCTAGAATTAGAATGTTAAAGCATAACATGCTTACCATCCACTCACTCAACACAGTGTTGCTTTGGGTGTCTGCCCTTTCCTTCCTTCCTCTTCTGTATTACTTTCCTTCATTCTTTCTTCTTCCTTCAGCCTGTGGGTGACTTTACACTCCCTCTTCTGTCTTTCCTTCATTCTTTCCTTTTCCTTCTGCGTATGGGTGACTCTACGCAGTGACAACCCAAATGGTTCCTGTACCCCAAGAAGCCATTACCACGCTGGGTGGTAACCATATAACTAAATTATGGCACCTGGTGGTTTAGTGGGCAATTAAGGCACTCCAGTCAGATCGAGCCTGTGTAGGTTTATATCTAAGGGTTGGTTGGGTTTTATTGCTTATGTAATGCCACTGAGGGATGAGTGAAGCAGATCACTCTCATCTTAAATGTCAGGACCAGCTTGCCTAGTCCCGGGCTTGTACGCTTCTCATGGGGCAACAAAGGACTGGATGATTGATTGATGGATGAAGTGTAACAAAAGGATAACATTAGAATCTGGTGGTATTTGTGAAGTGCAGTGGAAAGGCTGATAGCCATAGTGTTGGCTTATTCTGCCATTGTAGACTGCTGGAAATAGGGTCTGAAAGTACAGAATCTCAGATATAGGCGTGTTCTCAGGGAATCTCAACTTTAATGGGAGTAAATCCTCAAAGGTCATTATGAGCATCATCATTAATTTCTTTCTGTTGAACGTTTTGACCTAAGAGAAAAAATCTCCATCAGCTTAAGATGGACGTACTAAAGGGGTCATTGATTGGTGAGACACATTAGCTATCCTGAAGTGGAAGGGGGTTGGTTTCAGCCACCAACTGACTCGTGCCAATTTAGTGCTATGTAACTTAAGTGCCTAAGTTGTATAGTTGGAGACAGAAGTTCACCCAACAAATCACCTCTTCTGCCTCTCACTTTCACAGTGCTGGTTATCACGTGTTCTGCTTCTCACTTTCCTTTGCTGGTTAATATTCTTGTACTAAGAAAGGACTGGTGTTTCTTTGCCCATAGATGGTTTTGCTTAATATAAAGCACCTGGAAGGAAAGACATGCCCCAGGTGTGAAGTAGATGCAGTGAAACAGTAGGCAAACATTTGTCCCAGACTGTACATGACTGCTCATTGGGATTCAAAGATGTCTTTGTCCTGGCAAAGCAGTGGTGTATTAAAGATAAAGAAATTACATCTGACATTTGCTTTTTCATCCATCCATCCAGCCATCATCCAATCCTAGGTTGCCTAATGAGGAGCGTAGGAGCCCTGGGTTAGGCAAGTTGATCCTGACATTTAAGATGAAAGTGACCAGCCCCACTCATCCCTGAGTGGCACTACATCAGCAGTAAACTCCTACCACCCCTTGGATATAAACCTGCAGCGGATCAATCCAATTGGAGTGCCTTAATTACCCACTAAACCACCAGACATTTGGTTATATGGTTACCACCCAGTGTAGTAAATGGTGTCCTGGCATACAGGAAACCATTTGGCTTGTCACTCAGTGTAGAGTCACCCATAGGCAGAAGGAAGAGGAAAGAATGAAGGAAAGAAAGACAGAAGAGGGGGAGTGTAAAGTCACGCAGGAAGAGGAAAGAATGAAGAACGGAAAGAAGAGAGGAAAAGGCAGACACCCAAAGCAGCACTACATCAAGTGAGTGGATGATCATAATTTAAGTTTTTACTTTTTTGATACTGAATGCACCCTTACCAAGAGTGAAATCCCTTACGACATGTAAGAGTTCCTCAGTGTAATGTATAGTACAGTATTATCTGCACTTGTTGTATAGCACAATAGTGTTTCTTCTGATGTTTTTGGTACAGTATGTCCCTTCTTAATTGAATACATTTTTCTGTAAGTAGTCAGAATGATATACTGTGTATAAAGTATCATCATATTGAAGGGGCTAATGGAGACTGTAACTCCATCAGTACAAGTTGTCTCCAGAGTTGAGTACAATTATCTAATGGTTGCCAAATTGAAATAAAAATGTCATCATATTACACTGGTTAAGTTTCTTTAAATATGTAACAGTAGAAGTTGCATACAAGGGCTTTGTGTACATAATTGTGTAGGGACAAGTTGCTTCAACTAATAAATGAGGTGCTCTTCCCTTGAATCCTACGTACTTTCCCACAGCTGTTAAGTGCTTCACCCCGTCCAAAAAAGTTATCCACTTTTTTTTTATTATTTATTTATTTATTTTCTCTCCTGTGTCCACCTGTGGGCATAGGCATCACAGCCTGCTCCCAAAGCCTAGTAGTCCTACATACTATACACCTGTACATATCACCACTTCAGCACTAACACCCATCGTCCATATTGAATACATGCTAGGGCTGTCTCATACTGGACTGGTTTATTGGTGTTAGCGGGGGGTATTTTTATGACGTTGACAGGGCATATTTTTTTTTTAAATAATAATAATAATAATAATAATTAAACTGGTCCCTGCTCTAGCCCAGATTCGAGCCTGGGTCCATCAGGACTGCAGGCCACCTTTCTACCAATTCAGCCACTGCCTCCCCTTTAAATGTTTCCAGGTTGTGATGTTGATATGGATGAGCTGGAAAGTGTTAGGAGAAGTACTCCGAGATAGTTTGGCCAGGTGAAGAGAATGGAGAATGAAACTGCCTATGAGAGTATATGGGAGTGAGGTGGAATTGGAGAGGGGATGGGAGAAACTCAAGATGAAGTGGAGTGAGAGAGGGGAAGGGGGAGACAAGATAAGGTGGAGGGGTTGGGTGGTGAGGTATATGAGTGAGGATGGTATGAGTTGAAGGGAGGGCAGTATGATGGCACAAGACAGGGTACTATGGATGTGTTTTTGGCCACCTCAGGGATTAAGGTGTCTGGCTGTATATAGATTGAAAGATAGATTGCAAATGTTCTGGTGGTAATGTTGATACTACAGAGGTGTTGGGTTAGAGGAGAATCTGTGTTAACCAACTACAGGTCAAATTCACATGGTTGCCAGAGGTTTTCCTGTTGTATGATAGCTGCCAGGGAAGTTGGGTGACCTCCTGCAGCTTGAATGATATGAACTATGGTAGCCTTGCCTGGGGCTATCCTGTGCTTCTAAACAGGGTAATACAGAAAGGAATTCCTTACTGTTTTGTTGTATAAACAATATTTAATGGAATCCTTTGTTTATAATCAGTTAATGTATTATATGGTAATTTTTTGTGATAGATGTCAATTAATGAACATTAAGTATTAACTTTAACCAGCTCACATGACTCACTTTGCTGCATAAGTTCATCTGATATTGGCAGGTGTTAAATACTGAAGATGTGATCATGACAGGGTTAATCTTTGTATGCTATGTGAAAAAAAGTAACCCAGAATGCCATGTGGGGTCTTGAAAGACCTCGACTTAATTTTTGGATTATCTGTCATATGCACAAGTTACAAATGTTAAATTTTGTACATATGTTGCCCAGGACACGGCGCATGTAGCCAGTCCACCACGTGTCCCTTTTGTGTTTTATAATTGTGTTTTTTTTTGCGTGTGTTTCTTAATGAAAGTAAAATTATGATTCTCTCAAAATATTTGAAAGTTTGCACACATAATGAATAGTGTGGCATATATTTTTAGATTACATCATTCGTGTTCATTCAGCATGCTCGTAACGTACAAAAATAATTGTATTATCAGTTATAATACCATAGAAAAAAAAAAAATCGTGAAAATAAAATTATGTAAAAAATTTGGTTGAATCTATGTTCAGAACATAAACATGATTGATATAATCCAAAAACCCCTAAAAGATTTTTGGAAATGGGAGGGATGTTCCATGATCCTCCCCTGCTGACTGTAGAACATCTCAGCATTGAGTGACAAGGTCAATAATATCTATAATCTGGGGAGGGGGGAGGAAGAATGCTAGGTGGGGTACCGGACAACCCCAAATGAAGTTTGGGACGTCCAAACTCCTGAACTGTAAGAGTCTTTCCACTCAAATGTTGTGTGCTTATACACTGGCCAAACAGAATCATTGTTCACCAGATCCCTAAAACATTGAGTGGCTGAAAGGCATCATTAAGAAAATGTGTTGGGGTCAATCTGACCCTACTTGGTGTACGAAGGGTTAATAGCAAATGTAAAATATATTTGAAGTACTGTATACGGAGTGAAAGGAGTAAGGTTGAGGTATGATGGTTAATTTGGAATTGGTACAGAATGTGGAAAAGGCACTAGAATTTAGAAGACATTGCTGTAATAAATCCATTGTACAATTTGGGACAATCCATCCATCCATCATCCAATCCTACATTGCCCCATGAGGAGCGTAGGAGCCCAGGGCTAAGCAGTTGGTCCCAGCATTTAAGATGAGAGTGACCAGACTCACGCATCCCTGAGTGGCATTACATGAGCAATCAACCCCAACCATCCCTTGGATATAAACCTTCACCGGGTCAATCCGATTGGAGCGCAATAATTACTCACTAAACCACCAGGCGCCAAAATTTGGTTATATGGTTATGTAATATTTCTCCTCCTCTGCATTTTGTTTTCATCTGCTCGTTGGTTATGAATAATATAGGAATTAAGTACGGATATTGAAGATAGTGTGTTTTAGAATTCTTAAAGAGAAGTATAAAAAAATCACAGTAACACTGGTGAGGCAGAGTGTGAGTTTGGGAAGAGAAAATTGAAATGAGAAAATTCGATATTTACAGTAAGGACTGTGACAGAGTTATTAATCAAGGAATAAGAGCTTTGGAGGAGACCTGTGGCAAGGTGGAGACCAGTGTTTAATCGGCTAGTGTGAGTATAGCTTTAATTATAAATTGTGGCAGGGTTGGTGTACAACACATACAAACTTTCACCATGGTTAATATGAGGTTATGTCACAATCAGAAATTTTGCCAGCATTTCCCTGCTGTCTGTAGTGATGGGAGCTATGAGGTGAATTATTTTTAATTGACAGCCATGTGAAGCACACAATGACTAGAGGATGAGGAAAAGGGATATTCTCGAATGTTTCAAGTGGAAAGAGAAATTTGGAAGGCAGGAGGTAATGCAGTCAGAGGATTACATCAAACTTTTGTTTGTGACAGATCAGCCTGTGAAGAAGGCATCCATGGGATGCAACTTACATCCCTGGGGGAATGAGTTTGCCAAGTCAACACTGAGCCTTGTATTTTGCCACTCATCCTATCACTGGACTTTGAACAGTGATCCATGTGCAGTAAGTGATGTCACTGGACTGGATGCGTTTTTACGTATTGGAGGTAGGGTTACAGTTTCAGCACTCGCAAGTTCTCATCACCTGTTTTCAGCTGAGAAAATTATCTGGTGTTAGCTGGAACAGAACATTAGCAATGTCTCCACCATTTGAAGTGGACTCTCATGGGAATTGTATGTTGATGATTTGGTGTTGATTGCAGAGAATTAAAGGGAGGCAGAGGACTGATGTAGGAAGTGGAGAGACAGTATGGTGCACAAGGGCTTGAGAGTAAATTGAGATAAAACAAAGATGATGGTATCTAGAGTTGGTGGTGGTACTGTCAAAGAGGAGGGAGAGTGGCCATGCATGGTTTGCCGCAGGGGCATGGGAAGTAGTTTAATTTTGTGCAGTGTTTGTGATATGTGGGTGCATAAGAGAAGTAGCAGTATTAGAGGTAAGCTGCAAGATAATGCTGATTTCATATGTGCCGTGTGTCAGGGAGAACTTGCAGAGATTGTCAGAAGTGAAAGGATTGATCTTCCTGGTGAGTCTCTTGAGTTTGTGGAAGAGTTTTTTTACCTAGGAGGCATGTTATGTGCTGGAGGTGGGGTTGGAGCCATCTCTTTGGCTAGTGAGAGGAGTGGTTGGAAGAAGTTCAGGGAGATGTTGCCTCTCCTGACATTGAGAGGGCTCTCCCTCTGTGCTAAGGGATCTTTGTATGTGGCATGTGTTAGGAGTGTAATACTATATGGTAGTGAGACCTGGACAGTAAAAGGAGGAGGATATTCACAGGCTCAGACATACAGAAATTGGTAGATATGCAGTGCATCCTTGAGTGTGAAGCCTTGGAGGGCTTGGTTACGATGGAATAGTTAAGAGGTAAGATGGGACTGGAGTGTATTGGTGTTATAATGTACAGAGGTAGATTGAGATGTTTTGGAGATGTGGAGAGGAAAAGGGATGACAGGTGGGTGCAAAAAATGAGAAATATTAACATGAGGGGTAGGGTTGCGAGAGGCAGACTGAAAAAGACCTGGAACAAGGTCATTGAGTGTGACCTCAGGGATAAGGGACTAAATAGGGAGGCTGCCAGAGATCAAGCGGCATGGTGAGCTGCCATTAGGTGACCAAGGCTGATACCTGTAAGCACGTTGGAGCCTTTATAAACGAGATGAAATGAATGCGAGTGTTAATGGTGACAGTATTAACACTCGGGCACCTGTAATTTACTCTCAAGTGAATAAAATGATTGGGCTTTAGCTGAAATCAGTTGTCCCAAGTGTGACAGATTTAAGGGATTTAATCATCCCCAAGCTAGGCAACTATGGCCATATAGCCCTGCTAGGTTACGGAAGCGTGCTACCACACCCGGCATTGTGGTGACACGTCAGAGGCTTGAACTTGCAACCTTGCAATTACGAGTCAGGCACCCTACCTCTGAGCCACTGCGGGCCCTCCAGCTGTGACAGATTAATGTTTTATAATACTATTCTGGGGTTCCTGGCAGTTGTCATGCTGCATTATGAAACAAAAAGCATTGTTGGCAACATGACTATTGTATTAGTTTGTCTCTTGTAGCCCTTGCCATATAGTGCAGTTCTCATTTCAGATCTGAAGAAGGTACCTATAAGAAATGCATTGAACTTCTTGGAAAAGGTGGCAGTTGCTATCCACTCTTTGATATACTGTACCAGTACTAACACTGGTATCGAAGAGTAAGAAAGAGAATATGAAATTTGGCGGATGTGGCACTAGGAAAATATATGAATAAAAGTCTAAATGAATATGTACTCAGTTACAGTTTACTACGTTGGGTGGTAACAAACCAAACTACACATGGTGGTTTAGTGGGTTAAGTCATTCCAACCAGATTGATTTTAAGGGTTTATGTCCAAGATGTTGTTGAGGTTTATTGTTCACATAATGCCACTTGGGAGAGTGAAGCTGGTCACCCTTGCCATTAATGTTTTGACTGAGTAGCCTAGCCCCAAGCTTCTGTGCACCTTATGGGACAATAAAAAAAAAAAATATGGATGGTAAATAGATGCAGAATTCAAGGATGGTGTAGGGATGTGGTGACCCCACTGTATAGACAGGGTCTAAACTTTTATACTATTCAGTTGCGTCTGTTTTGCTTTCCTCCTTGATGCATCATATCATGAAGAATCATCCATGGGTACAGAGGCTTTAATGTCTCTGTTAGCTTAGAAATATTAGCCAGTGGAAGTGAATGGAAAGGTACAAAAGGCTAAATACAGTAAGGTAAATATCTGTCCCTGACTACCTTTATGAACAAAAGTTGACCAACAAGCCTTGCAAGTATTGTATCCTGCTTTCCATTATCCTCATTACTCCTGAAATGTCAGTGTATCCTTCCATTTGATACTTTTTTGTTACTTGTTTCGTGTTGCCATAACACATACTGCATTTTCATATAACACCCTCCAGAGGGAGGGGGAGGTCAAGGATGAGATGGAGTGGATAGATATATGAGAGAGGGATGTGTGAGCTGGGAGCAGGGCAGTGAAATGGCAGGGGACAGGGTGACGTGGAGGCAGCATGTTTATGGCCACTCCATACAGTATTAAGGCATCTAGCAATAGATAGATAGATTGATAGACCTTCCAGTGCCAGTCACTAGGGAAGGGGAACTGAACTGTGATCATGATACCATACTGGTTCTTCCAAACAGATTGGAGATGAAAACATTCTTTGAATTAGCTGCCTGTCTGCTGCTGACTCTTGTCTCATTACTATAGTGTTATATTACTCTCATTGTTGTAATAGTACTTCTCATCATTACCAGTTATTTGTACAGTGCTCCTTTGGCATTCCTTTCCCTCTGCAGCAGCATGCAACATCAGCCTGTCCACATGCATTCCATTTCTGTTTACCTCAAATGCTAAAAGATGTCTGTTATGCTCAGTCATGCACATGGACAACTGGTTAACTCTGAAATTGATTCTCACTGTATCTTTCCTTATGCGTGTGCTCATCATTCTGTCAGTACTGTTCAAGAACTATAAAATGAACACTTCTTGCTTTTGAGTCATATATTTGTCTTTTTGTGGGAGGGGCTTTTTTTTTAACCTTTGAGCTTTTTCCTGTCCCTTCAGTACAGTGATGCCTTTAATATTCTGTTCTGGCTGACAGGCAATTTTATTTTGCATTCAAGAGTCCCCTCTTTTGAAAATATGACATATGTCTCTGAATTTCATTTTGGGGGTCCTTGAAGTAAGAAAAAAAAAAAAAAAAGTGACATGCTTTGAGTGTGATATCAAGTACTGTGTATTGCTATTGTAATTAACCTGGAATATAATTGTTTTGTTTTTTCTTTTCTTCTTTCCTTGCTTCTTCCAGACAGTATTATTAAATTTAGAGAAGGTTTGTCAAATACAAGGAGTTACTAAAATCCATATCAAATCCCTGGTGTTCAGAGAATCTCCTAGTCTTGGTAATATCACATAGTAGAGGCAAGAAAAAGTATGGAAAACATGCCCAAGCTGAGTTGACTGTATTCCATACTGGATACAGAAACTCTGATGCCACTCATAATACAATTCATACAAAGTTCTTTAAAAGTCAGACTACTGTACTTTGAATCCACCTCCATACTTAGAAATATTCTGTCTATATGTGGGAGCATTCAGAGTAAGAGGAGTGTCACTGGTACTGTCATGGTCAAAAGTTTATTGGCACTGTTTTGTTGCCGAGATGGTGGAAGGTGTTATGTGAAATATTTTTTTGTGACTAATATGAAGAGCCCAACAAAAAAGAATGAGAAGAAAAGACAATCTCTGGTAGCAGTTCGAAGTGTGTGTGTACACACACACACACACACACACACACACACACAAGAAGCATATAGACAAGATTGAAAAAGTTCAAAGGGCCGCTACAAGATGGATACCAAGCTTAAGGGACCTAAGCTATGAAGAAAGACTAAATAAACTGAATCTACCAACACTACAGGAGAGAAGGAAAAGAGGTGACATGATAATGCTATATAAGTGCATATCAGGAAAGGAGAAAATAGACATAAATGATTACTTAACATATGGAGAAGCATCAGCAAGAGGACACTGCAAAAAACTCATAAGAAGAGAGGTGATAAAGACGAAAGGAAATTCAGTTTCCCAAACAGAGCAATTGATCAGTGGAATGCACTACCGAATGAAATAGTGTGTGCCAAAACAATTTCCAAATTTAAGGATATGTACGATAAATATGGTTTAAGACACGGGACAGTACGAGCTTGACTCATTCCTGTAAAGATACAATTAGGTAAGAACAATTAGGTAAGGTAAGAACACACACACACACACACACACACACACACACACACACACACACTGCTCGCTGGCGCAGTGGTAACGTTCTCGCTTGCCATCTGGTAGATGGGAGTTCGCGCCTCGCTCAGGTTGCGAAAAGTTTCACTGACGAAGTGGGTGGTTACTGCCCCCCTTGAGCAAGGGGACGGGTGTGTGGGTGTGTGAAGGTCACAGCCTTGCCCTTAGATCGGACTATATGAGCTCTCAGCTCCCTTCCGGGAGGGTAAAATGCTGACGATCACGACCATCAAGTGATCCTGACCGACCCGGTGAATTACACACACAAAGAAGGATATAAACAAGATTGAGAGAATACAAAGAACAGCAACTAAGATGGTCCCCAGTCTGGCAGACCTGTCATACAGAGAGAGGCTGGAAAAGCTGGATTTGCCTTCCTTAGAGGAAAGGAGAAAGAGGGGAGACATGATTGCAGTGTTTAGGACCATGATAGAAGTAGATAAAATTGACCGAGAAGATCTGTTTGTATGGGATAAGAGAACAACAAGAGGACACAGAATGAAATTTAAAAAGTCAAGCTACTTGAAGGATATCAAGAAATATAGCTTTCCTTACAGAAGTATAGACTTATGGAATAGCCTGGACAAAGAGATCGTCCAGTCTAAAAACTTAAACGAGTTTAAAGCTAAATTTGACTTATTGAGAAACAGCAACGGAAACCCACGAGCATAGTACATTCCGTGTATATCACAATTAGGTATATTAGGTATATACATAAATATTTGGAACGACTTAGACAAAGAGATGGTGCATGAGAAAAACATTCATGTGTGTAAAGGTAGACTTGATAAATGTGGAGGAGGAATCTGAAAGTTAATGTAAACAAAAGTAAAGTTATGATGTTTGAGAGGAATGAAGTCACAGAGTGTGCAGTGAGGTTGGATGGTGAGGATATGGAGAATGTGAGTGCATTCAAGTACTTGGGTAGTGTGATGAGTAAGGATGGAACTTTGGGGGATGAAGTGCGTGAAAGGGTACAGCAGGGAAGGAAGGTCGTTGGTACACTGAAAGCAGTGATGAGAAATAGGGAGGTGAGTATGTAAGAAGTCACTGCATGATAGTATTGTAATCCCTACCCTGACGTATGGAAGCGAGGCGTGGACCTTGCAAGAGGGGAACAAGTCAAGAGTGAGAGCAGTGGAAATGAGTTACTTGAGAGGAGCATGTGGAGTGACGTGGAGGGACAGGTTGACGAATGAAGAAGTGAAGGAACGCTGTGGGATGGATGTGGATGTGGTTGAGAAGATTAGGAGAAATACACTGAGGTGGTTTGGACATGTGGAGAGAATGGAGAATGAAAGACTGACTAAGAGGGTGTATGTAGGTGAGATGGAGGGAGGGAGAGGGAGAGGTAGACCGAGGATGAGGTGGAGGGATGGAGTTGAGAGGTATATGAGGGAGGGGGGGGGGTGAGTTGGGAGGAGGGTAGTCAAATGGTGGGTGACAGAGCGACGTGGAGGCGTTTTGTCTGCGGCCACCCTTTGCGGGATTAGGGCATCGGGCTATAGATAGATAGATAGATAAATGTGGATATGGAGACAGGACAACACGAGCATTGCTCAATTCCTGTATACTACAAATAGGTAAATACAAATAAGTAAATACACACACACACACACACACACACACACACACACACACACACACAAGTACTAGAAAATAGGATACTTTCTAGTAAAAATATGAAGCAAACAACAACAAAAATGTGAGGGAAGGATACTCTTTAATGGACAAGAGTAATGAAAAATGTGAATGCCAGGACACAGTTCAGGCCAAAGATTACTGTCAAACTTTTGCTCATGACGGCACTTCCACAGCCACCCACATCACCACCAAACATCTTTTTCTTCCCATATTATTTCACTGCTTCATGGGTAAATGCAACTAGGAGGCTGGAATACATGATGAAAAAGGCAGTACTGCTGGGGTACACAGAAAACTGTTGACAGGGAGAAGTGAGATGACCACTTCACCAGTCACCAGGAGCTGTATTCCTGAAGTATCTGAGCTGATATTGTCAATAAATATGTATCTGTAACAGCTAATTATAATCAGGAATTGCATTTTGTTGCATTTTTCACTTTAATATTCATGGTAGCCGGTTTGGTAGCTCTATGAGTAAAGAAAAAGTATAAACATGGAATCATGTGCACAGCTTCAGCTCAAGGACAATTATGAATATGATCAAATGACCTCAGTTCCTAGCCATAGAAATTTACTTAAAAATGTATCATATGGTCTTGTTCTAAGTCCTCTGATGAGGAGGTCAGGACTCACTTCACCAGTGCCTAATTTCTGAGATATTTAGATAAATAATCCATTCATCCATAATCCAGTCCCTTATTGCCCCATCAGGAGCATTTTGACCCAAGGCTAGGCTCAGGCCAGAACATTTAAGGCCAGAGTGACCAGTTTTCCCCCTTTAATACTTTAAATACAGTATACTGTGGATTATATTTCAGGGGGTTACAAATAACCACCACTATCCTTTTTATTGTCAGTATGTTTTTGAATTTTACTGGCAATCTCTGTTATATGTAGCCTTTTAAACATTTATCTGTTTTACTAAGTCCACACTAAAGAAAAATTACTTATTAAAGCTGATGGTGATAGGCCTTTTTTCCCTAATTTACTGTGACAATAATTGTGGAATGTTTTCCTGTGATAGAACTTTTCTCTCACTTGAACTGAAAACTGCCTCCAGTCTGGTAAATGCCAGACACCTTAATCCCATAAAGGGTGGCCACAACCAAATCACCTCCATATTGCCCAGTCCTCTGCCATTTAGCTGCCCTCTCCACATCTCACACATCCCTTTCTCATATATTTCTGCAGTCCATCCTTCCATCTCATCCTTGGTCATACCCTCCTCCTCCTCCTCCAGTTTCCCCTCGTGTCACTCATACACCCTTCCAGCACATTTATGGCATTTCAGTGTTGATATAATTTGCATGAGTTACCTACAAGAACATGCTAAATATACAGTTACAGAAATAAACTGGGTAGGAAGAAGTTCTAGGGAGCCTCCTTAGCTGACAGGAATACTCTGTATAAACTTATTCATCCAATGGGGCTGAGAATTTTTTGTAAAGCAATAGCCCTGTATCCTTTAACCCCTTGAGTTTGATGATATTTTATATTATTCTTGCAAGCTCCATGTAATTTAAGTGAAGAGGCAGATGAAGTTTTAAAGTCCCATTACTAGTAGGGGACTCTTCAAAGGCAGAATAAAATAATTTAGTAGTAGCAAGAATAAAAATTAAGTTCTTTGGCTGAAGGGGTTAATTTTGGGTTTGGTATGGCTCTGTACTATGCTAGGTAAATTCTCTCATGAAATTCATGAACTTGCAGAGTTGTTGTAATTGTAAAGATATTTATGTATTTATTTATACGGTATATTTATTTATTTAATGTATTTTTACATAGCCTCACACAACTACAATACACACATAGATACTGTATAGCAGTATGAAGAAGTCAGTGTATTAACACTACATTTATTTTATGATAATGTTTGTAAAGGTTGCAGTATTTATTGCCAGCTTTCATATAATGTACTGTGCTATCAGATACAGGCAGATGACTGTGTGTGAAACCAGGCAAACATGCTCGACTTTGTTTATTTTCAGTTACTAAATTTTAATTTTCAGTTTCATTTATTATTATTTTTTTTCTGTGTAAAGCCACATGCATACCTGTTCCCTACTTACACAGGTTGCATACATTTCTGTATGGCAGTGTTTCATGTTTGCAGTGATCAAGCTTTTTTCCTCCTGATGGTTGTTTTCCAAAGTGGATGATCACTTGCAGCATTCTGGCCACCGCCTTAACCCCAGTCCTTTCTCAGGACCTCATCACATGTTTTCCATGGCTTGTGAACCAGGGCAGCACATCATGCTGTTACTTTCACACATTTTCTTTACATTTCTAAGCCACCTCAGCCTACTAATGCACATCACTTCACAAGTACTTTCAGTGCCATAGAATCCTCTTATCAACACAGACTGTTCTCTCCCTCTATGGTGCAGTACACATCCAGTTTCATCACCATCAGATCTGTGAAAATCTTCCGTGTTGATTGCCCATGTTGTGCCAAAATATCTATCTATCTGTTGCCAGACGCCTTAATCCCGCACAGGGTGGCCACAAACAAATCGCCTTCACATCGCCCTCTCCACCGCCATTTCACTGCCCTGCTTCCAACTCACACCCCTTCTCTTATATACCACTCCACTCCATCCCTCCATCTCATCCTCGGCCTCCCCCTCCCTCTCCCCCCCTCCACCTCACTCACATACACTCTCCTTGTCAGTCTCTCACCCTCCATCCTCTCCACATGGCCAAACCACCTGTGTGTTCCTCCAAATGCTTCCTATCACATCCACATCCACACCACAATGCTCCTTTATATCCTCATTTGTCAGCCTGTCACTCCATGTGACTCCACAGGCTCCTCTTAAATAACTCATTTCCACTGCTCTCACTCTTGACTTGTGTCCTTCCAACAACGTCCAAGCTTCACTTCCATATGTTAGATTTGGTATCACAATACTGTCATGTAGTAACTTTTTCACTTCCATGCTCACTTCTGTTTCTTATCACTGCTTTCATGGAACCAGCAACCTTTCTTCCTTGTTGTACCCTTTCAAGCATTTCACCCTCCAAACTTCCATCCTTACTCATCACACTTCCCATGTACTTAAACGTACAGTACTCACATTTTCCATTTCCTCCTCATCCAACCTCACTGTACATTCACTGACTTCACCTCTCCCAAAGACCATCACGTTACTCTTCCCTACATTCACCTTCAGATTCCGTTTCTTACACACACTCCCAAACTCATCCACCAAGCCTTGCAGCTCCCTTTCATCTTCACTTAACAACACGGTATCATCTGCAAACAACAGTACAGGGAGTTTCCAAACACTACCGTCTCTCACTAGGGCCACTCCAACATCCATTGCCCTACCTTGTATCTCTTTTATTACCCCATCCATATACAGATTGTGCATACACAAAAAATAAAATATCCTGTTAATATGCAGGGAGAGTCCATTCAATATCAGAAGGGACATTAGCTCTCAGAACTTCTTCCAGTCACTTGTGGGTCTTGCAGTTGAGCTAGCTTCTGCAGCCACTGTCCTCCACTGGTATAATAATATCTTCCAAGTAGCAAAACTCATCAGCACACCCAAAACCCAGATCTATATCACTCTCTTCCAGTCTTGGATGGACAACATGATCTCTCTTAGATATAGGACACTCATGATTTGGTATGATTCTTAATCTACATTTCGCACCACCACCACATCTCATTATGTATTCAGTGTTCACAGTTGCCACACAAGGTGAAGTTACTGTTGCCCTCCTTTCTGCATGCAGCACAAGACCACACAAACCACTCTTCATCAAGCCTCTGTTCATTTCACAATCCATAACTTTTGTCTGCTGTCTGTTTACTCTTGAATTACTGCCGTCTATCCTCTAAATTTCTCCAAAGCACCCTTCTTGCTGTCAGCAGTCAGCAAAACTCACTTGCATACAACTCTCAGAGCAACCCTGACCTAAATCCCTAAGTGTTTCATGCACCATGATAAACAGAAAAGGAGTCAAGACAGTCTCCCTGGTACACAATCACCTTTACTGTAAGGTTTTTGCTCTCTGCTTCACTGACCCATACATTGAACTATATTATGTTTTCAGTATTGTGTGTACCAGACACTCGTGCAGACCTAATATTTTCAATCCCCAAGATACAGTGTCTCTTGACATCCAGTTGAATGTTTCTCCAAATCCTCAAAAACCAAACAGAGTTTCCCTTTTTCCTAGGAACTTTTGTAATTGATGAACTTTGAAAATAACATCTGCTATACTTCCGCATGGCACATGTCCAAATTGCATTGTACAGTATTAGTTTTCATCCTACCCAAACCTTCTCAGAAGCTTTCATCATCTGGTCTAACATTTTCAAACCCTTTTTGTTGCATATAAACATTCACAATCACTCTTCAGTCAGTCATCCAGCACAAAGTCCTCCTTCACAGTTGCAGTGATTTAACCGGTTACCATCCTGACATACAAACTAAGATGCAGATACTTTATAATGGATTTATGACTCAAGAAAGAATTTAATTTGTACAGTATATACTGATACAGTATTTCAGCAATAAACTACTGCAATATTCCTCCAGCTAATACAGAAGATGGAGGAATTCAATGATGTTACAGTGTAGAACAATACATTTCTAAAAAACATATCCAGGAAGCATCAAAGTGTACCATACTGTGATTGCACTATTATATATATATTAAATACAGTATTCCACACATGTTAGATGCCAGCACTAAGTATTTTGAGTCAGGGGTTAGTGATAGAAGCACTTCCAGGTTTACTAAGTAATGTGGGTAGGTTAGTGAGACTCAGGTGCAGTGAGCTTTGTAAATAATTAGTGGGCTGACTGGCTAGTTGTGCTATGATGATTGTTGGTATGTGTGATTGTCATAGTGATGTACAAGGCAACTGTTCTCTTCAGGTTGATCCATATCATGTTACTTTTATAACTGTAAAGTGTGCACGTCATAGAGTGTCCTGGTCTGTATACTATACCTTAATTGAAATTCATTGCACAGTTGCATTAGAGTTTCATTCCTGTGGGGTTTCAGTTGTGTATACTGCATCAGAACACAATACCTGTACTGTATTTTATTTCATAATGTGATCATCATACCTTGTAGTTAGTATTGTGTAGGCCATGTTTCATTGCATTTTTATCAAGTATTACTAGAGTCTTTAACACCTGGGGCCATAGACCAGGCAGCCTAGGAGGTTATATAGCATCTCTTCCCTGGTGATTTATTGTGTCTAGTTTAACCCCTTTAATACAGTAACATACTGTATTTTATATTGTATCATTGCCACCACCAGACAGTTTATTCTGCTTTGGAGAGACATGGAACTTGAGGAGTAAGATAAAATCCTCACTAACTCCATCACTACTTGAGGTCAGGTGAAGCAAGACAAAAGTAAGAAAATACATTTATCAGATTGAAGGTGTTAATACTATCATAGACTGCATGAATAACATACAGAATATTAATGCACCATATGCAAACCTAAACTGTTAAGGAAGAGATGCAGGAAAGCCTCATTAACCATCATGAAGTTGGGTTCTGGACCTGTATCCTAATTGGCTTAAAAAGCTTTCCAGCACCTCCTTCTTGATAATTAAATTTGCATATGATTTCTGAATATCTCTTCATGCTGTTCATGTCTTTTCTGTAAGGCATAGATTGCAGAAATAACAATACAAGAGAATGCCTGTACTGACATGCCCTCTGCAGAAATATACTGGTAAGGAAGAGTTGCCGGATAGCCATGTAAGCAGATGGGAAAAGGGTCTTGGCTATCTGAAGGATGATTTGGTTCCGTTATTACCCTTCGTAGAATATCAGAGTACAGCAGGCCCTTGTTATGTATCACTTTTATTATGTACATGTACTGTATACTGCAGTTCCTTTGTAGATGACATAAATATTGCCATTTAAAGTTTCATTAATGCCTGTGATGCTGATTTGCCAGTTTTTCCTGCATGCTTGCAGTTAACAGATCTGCTGTACCCGGCATGAATGGGGTTGAGCAGCTGCAGCATCAGTAGCAGCTCCAAATGAATAGAAAAAGTTGTGATTTATTGGAGTACATTGTGAAATATAATGAGGACCACATATAGTTGCTTATTTTGCTCCCGAAGTGACTGTCTCTAGGAGCTTGTATGTTTAGTGTAGTGAAATTACAGTATTAGTAGAAGAATACAGTATGTTGTGTGAAACTGAAAATACTCTATGGACAGGTATTAATGAAAACTTATCACAGGAATGTGGCTGTGTTCACTGTCTAGGCTTGGAGTTTTGCTGGTTGCAGGCTTATTTTATTACAGTATAATCTACACTATTATAGGAGTGGCATGGTGAAATACATTGTTCATCAAGTAAAGAACTGGGGGACACAGAGAATTAGTGCAGCATAGGCAGGTTTCTTTAACCAACTTACAGTAATGCCTCTTTACAGCCATGAGCCTTGGCTTGTGGTCACCCTCCACCACTATCCCTGGGTTGAGGGAAGTTGTAGCCAGGGTTTCATAACAGTGAAGATGTGTACTGTTTGAAGATTTTGAACCACATGATTAATAATTTCTTTGGAAATTGTGCTACCATCTCCACTTCTAAGTACAGTGCTACAAGAGGTCTCATTTCAGTGGCCTTTTGTAACACTGGTGTACTGTATTTGTTTACATATCTTGCTTACTGTGTTGTAACAAGCCTGCTGTAGTAATGAGACCACAGTAGATTAAAACATAAATAAATGTAGTGGTACCACATAACACCCCCAACACACCAGCCCCTGTAGTGCTTAGAAGTGGTGCTTGTACTGTACCTTGTGCAGTCTAGCAAAGCCTCAAACTACTGTGCTACCTGAGTGCTAGACAATAGGTCTTCATCCAATGTGAAACCCTTGGTTATGACATCCTTCCAGCCAGGGCAAGATTACAGGGTGAACAGTAACAATGGCTCATGACTCTGCTGTACTGTGCACATTGTTTTCTGGTGTGTCCCACCCAACACCTTATCATACATGTATTCACCACTGGATATTCACTGCATTAAAGAATAATTAATTTTTAACCCCAGACAGTAGTAAACTTCAAAAGTTGTATGCATGGAGTTTGTGTTGCACCTGAGAGTTATATATGTAGTGAGATGTAATTACCTTATATTAAGGTCTTTTCCTATCCTTTTTATAAGGATACAATACATTATTCAAAGCAGGGGTACAGTTTGCTGTACAGTACTAGTAGTTAGTGTGGATGAGAAGTCACTGTATTGCTCTCCCATGGTGAAATTAAGATGTAGAATATTTGTGTGGGTTGTTATTGTTCATGCTATTAAACCCTTCAGTCTGATGATGTATGTTAGGTGTTATTCATGGTGCCTACCGGCAGTTGTATTCAACTTAGGAAGGACCTCCAGTACTGAAGGGGTAAATGAAAACTCTGACCTCTCCAGTTTTAAAATCTAAGCTGAATAAAATCGTGTGGAGGATGGCAAGATTGTAATAATGAATGTCATCAGAATGTAAACGTTAGGCTTATGCATCCTCTTGATTTGTAGACCCATGGCAGACACCTACTAGTTCTTCAATGCTGTTATAATAATGGTATTGTGAAAAAACATCTGTACTCAGCAGCGGAAAGCATTTCCAGTCTAGTCAGTTGTATAAGCCTGTATTTGTAAGAGATAAGTACCATAGTTCATGGTAATGTGAAAAGTGTATCATAAATTGTTAACTAGGATCTTTGCACTAATTTCATGCTTGGTTGTCAGCCAGAGCTTAGTTATAACTGTTACAGCAGTAAAGTATTCTAATGATGAATTATCAGTAACAACTAATACATAGTTTGTACGTACATATTTATTGTGCCACTTGTATACCTGGTTGGTTCACCTATCAGGTGTTACATCAGAGTATTATTTATAGGTTTCAGTGCACATTATCTGATGGGGATTAAAGAAAAAGCTAAATATTGCCTATTATTACACAGTACCTCCTAAACCTTAACTAGATAATTACTGTGCCGTTACCCAATTGTAGCGAAGAATAAGTGAGCGAGAAATTATCAATTTATTTACCACGTTACTGTTAACTTACATTAAACTCTTTTGATCATCATCATGACAGGATGATCATGAAGTCTACTGTACAACTCCATCGATTTGTGTTCGTATGTAAAACGCAGAATCAGCTCCTCTTGATATCGTAATCACATCAGTGCGAAATATAGGAATGTTGTTGTTATGTAATTGTATCAAATAATAATAGACTAGGGAGAGTTAAAAAATATAAATAATTTGTATAGGGTTTTGAGAATGGACACTCCATTGTTCGTACGGCAGGCAGGCGTGCTGCTGCAGATATTGCCGAGGCAGCAAGGCAGGATGTTTTGCCCCAAGGAAATGATATGCAGTATACATATAAATTTATTATATTTTTGGTTAACGTAGCTGTTTTATATAATAATTAAAACAGTGCAATTTTATTTTTCAAATTGTTCGATATGTTTTCCCGTTAGCAAGCATCCCAGAACAACAAATCCGATAACTTTTCAGTTCTGGATCATATATTATGGTGTGAGGAGGGAGCTGGTTGGTGTGGCCTACTTTTTTACCTTTCCGTATTAATCTTTCATTGAAAATATAGTATTTTGCACAAAGAACTGAATAGCAGACGATGCGCAGAGTAGACTCTGGCGGCAGGGTAGGCAGAAAGGTGAAGAACACTTGAGGTGGTGTAGAGGAGAGCCGCCATATTCCCTGTGTAAAGCGGATGGAGGCAGCTGTTATAAGACTGCTAGGCTGACTATAGCTCGCCATTCTCACCCACAGTGTCAGTTCCACCAGCACGCACTCCTTAACTGCCTTGATCACTGCCAGAGAACCGTGAATGCACGTTCTGCCCGAGGAACAGGAGGTTTGATCGTGCCTAGAAGTAATTTGTTTGTTGTGACCAGTATCTCCCTTTCTACGGTATAGAAAAATATCTTCAAAAAATTCTGGAGATCGTACGTGAAATATATGACTAGCTCAGTGGCACCCTACAAGGAAATAACGTGGTGCAGGCGAGGTGGTTGTGTTGAGGTTGATCAGGTGGTGGGCAGTAGAATTGATTGTGAGTGGAGGGCGAGGTGGAGGCTGGAGGTGTAAGGAACCCAAGAACCCAGTGGAGGTGAGAGGCCAGGGGTGCAGGAGTGAGGTAGTGGGGGCTCGAGGCCAGGGGAGGCAGGGACCATGGCCGTGCAGCCCTCCAGCAGCGCCGTGAGGGCCTTGTCCCTCGAGTACCGCGGCCTCCAGGAGGAGCCAGTCGAGGGATTCTGTGTCAAGCTGCTCAACGAGGACAACCTCTTCGAGTGGGAGGTTGCCATATTCGGTCCTCCTGATACTCTCTACCAGGGCGGATACTTCAAGGTGAGCCCCACTCTTCACCCACAAGTCAAGGCTTCCTGGTAACCCATATTTGTTGGACACAGGTCACACGTCATTGAGGCATGGCCACCTCCATGAAAATGAAACATAATTTCAGGGTTTCGTATATTGCCTCCACTTACCTTCACAGCAAAGGTGGATGGAGGTTATATATTCACCCCTGTAGCCAGCCGTCGAACCACGTAACCTTTTCTTACTGAATTGTGATGGATCGTTACTTGATAGAGGTTAGCGACACAGTGGTACCGTAACTTAATTCATTACTCGATCATCTAAAGTAGTTTATCGTTAGAAAAAAAAAAATCCTTCGAACCTGTCATTGGAAGCCTGAGACTATACTTTAAGAATTAACACACCGACCAAAAATGTGAAGTTAAATCATAATCATCCCAGCATCAACAAATGCTTGGGGTTGGAGGTCCAGTAATAGAAACTTTGATAATTGAAACCGTAATTTCCTTAGTCATAAGCTATATTCAGTCACACAGATGTGCACCACATTACTGGGCAAAATTGTTGTCAACTTAGTAGCATTATCCTAAAACCCATACAGTGGCATTATCCCAAAACCCATACAGGATTGGACTGACATGTAGGATGGAGACGCTTCCATTCACTGCCCAAGCGTGGAACCCTTGTCGTTGTGTGTCACTACTATTGCTATTGAGGCCACATTTCGAAGTTAAACTCATTGGTTTGCATGTAAGACATAGCCTATACACGCCAATTACTTTGCAATTTTTGTGAGCCCATGATGGCACCAGAATTTAGTCACTACTGGAGAGTGAGGCATGTATAATCCTACAGAGTGAGACGTACATGTATGCCAAAATTCATGTACGCATATGTTGAAGTTCGTCACTACAGTGACGTCTGTTTAATTATTGTCACCGCCAGACGATTTTATGCTGCATGGGAGACATTCGTATGATTTAAGATACAGCCTTCATCAACCTCAGCATGTTAAAAGTATCGCAGAGAAATTGTGAAACTATTATTTAAAAGAAAAAAAATCCAAACTTGCCTGATTTAGCTTAGATGTTGTTCAGATGTGCGTGGGTGAAGTGAAAGAAGCGTACATGTTTACAAGGCGTTATCACGCAATATAATTATAATGGCTGAGTTCATTGTGGAAACTTTAAAACCTTCGCAAGTTTTGGTGTGACCAGTTTTTGTTACTTTTTTTTTTTTTTCCTACCGTATGATATTCAGCTTGCGATTTTTTTTTTTTTTCCCACAATCCGATCACGTACCTAAATGTTCTGTCAAGTGCCAGGCACCTTAATCCCGTAAAGGATGGTCACAAAGAAATCGCTTCCACGTCGCCCTGTCCTTTTGCCAGTAGGCTGCCCTTTCTCCCAGCTCAGACCTCCTTTCTTATATCTTCATCCCCCCCATTTCATCCTTGGTCTCCCCATCCACTTCTCAAATATCGGTACTATCTCCTACCCTTGAACTGAAATAATGCGATGGGAGAAAATAATAATAATAATAATAATACGTCGGATTCAAGGGGTTAATATCCGCTGAACACATGCTGGTCAGTTGTGAATAACGTAACGTAACACTTTAGGTCGAATGATTATACTCGTTTTAACTTGACCCATGTTTTCGTCCTTTTGCAGCTTATTTCGCGTAGCTCATTGGCAGAATAAAACAGTACTACGGCTTTACATCTTTTCCATGGCACTTCATGATAAACAGTACAATTAGTCTAGTGTTAGGTAATCCATTCCATGAAAACTCGGCATTCAAAACTGAGAGATGGTGATTTTCTGCCAAATTCAAGTGAAAAGGTTATAACTAGGTAAAGGAATGACGGGAGCGATCTCAGACCTGTATTATGGTCCATTCAGTACGGTGCGGTATATATATATATATATATATATATATATATATATATATATATATATATTGTAGCTTTTTTTTTTTTTAACCAGTGGACATGGGAATTTTTTTTTCTATTTTCCTTTAAAGAACAAACATACCGGTAACCTACAGGAATTTCCACTCGTAGCCAAGATATGTGTTTGTGAGAAGGAATTGGTCATAGCTTGTACTTAGGAAATTGATCGTAAGGTTGTTAGAGGGAAGTGATCTTAAGTTTGTTAGTGGAAAATGATCGTAAGATTGTGAGAGGAAATTGATCGTAAATTTGTTAGTGGGAATTGATCGTAAGTTGTTAGTGGAAACTGATCGTAAGTTTGTTAGTGGAAATTGATCGTAAGGAGAGGAAATTGATCATTACGTTTGTGGGGGAATTGATCGTGTGTGTGTGTGTGTGTGTGTGTGTGTGTGTGTGTGTGTGTGTGTGTGAAATTGATCGTAAGTTTGTTAGTGGAAATTGATCGTAAGGAGAGGAAATTGATCATTACGTTTGTGGGGGAATTGATCGTTTGTGTGTGTGTGTGTGTGTGTGTGTGTGTGTGTGTGTGTGTGTGTGTGTGAGGGGATTGATTGTAAGTTTGTGAGAGGGAATTGTTTATGTCTGAATGCTGGCCTTGGGTTTTTTGGCAGCCTACTTGCGTGACACCTGTGTATCGTATCACCTGCACTATACTCTGTTTAGTTTAACCTGGCCCAAAATTGCCATATTGAATGTTGAGAGGTAACAGTAGATTGACTAGAATATTCTGCTAGTCACGAGGAAGTATTATAGAAAAGCAGTGAACTACGGAATATTGGCCGCAAATGAACACTGATCGCTGCCAAGTAGTGAATTGCAGTGCATTTATTGTTTACTGCACTACGTTATTATTATTATTATTATTATTATTGTTGTTGTTGTTGTAGCTATCATCACACCATTTATTCAACTAAGGACAGAGTTAACTATCTTGTTCACAACTCTCATTGCTACTTTTAGTCCTTCCTACATTGAATAAAATCATTTGCAGGAAGGAAGAATAGATTATAAGACCGCACCGTGTTGCTGGAGTTTAAGTCCACCACACTGACCTAACGAAATAAAGATAGAAATGCTCCTGTCCATACAATATTGTGTACGGTATTTTATGTACGAAATATACAGTACACCAGTTAGATGGGCTAAGCAATGAAATAAGCTTTTAAAAATTGCGGAAATGCGCAGTTTTTGTGGTTAATAATTATAGAAAATTACGATATCAGTCTGCATTCACAAATACTGCATATTGTAGACCTAATGCAGCCTAAACTCACAGTGAGTGAAAGCAGCATCCAGGTATCTTCCCGGAGTTGCCTAACACTGACTAACTGATCTATTGCAGCCACTCTACTGGCTTATGTTCTTATGTACCGTAATAGGCCTATCCTTCAGCCCTAACCTTGACAGCCGCATTAGTGTGTGGAGTTAGGTAAGACCGCCATTACAGCAGGAAGGGGCTGCTAGAGTATGGAGAGGCTGCGAGTCAAGTAGAAATAAACGCTTTTGGTAGAAATTGCACTGAAAGTAATTAGCCTATTATGAATCTTAAAATTCTTTACAACTTTAAATAAGATTTAATTATATTTTGGAGATTAGTGGAATCTAAGTGTTCATATTGCAATGGATTAAAAGCCCGTGGGTGTATCGCTGTGGTTATTTTGCCGTCAGTTGTACAACATTGTTATTTCCACGGAATTAGATACCAGGTATCTTGAGGCTAAATGAAATACCGGACACTATGATGAAACAGTTTGTCAGGTCCTTTATGTCTGTTAACGAATTTTCATGGCGTTTCGGTTAAAAAAAAAAAAAAATACTAGATAAGTTATCATAAATGAGGGAAATCGCGACGTATAAAATGTCATGGTAAAATGCATAATAAAACTTCATTGTCGTAAACAACGGAAATTCTATGGTTTTGTGTTCAAATACTGATCATGTTTAATTTTTACAATAGCTACCGTACGTTCGTTTACCATAGCCTATGTATTCAGTTGTATATTTTGTGTAATAACCAGTCGAACGTGTAGGAAAGTGGAATATAAAGAATAGGTGATGTAACTATCAATTTGTAGAGAATACAAGAGATTCTCAGTTCTCCCGATCATAATCAGGTCAAAAAATACCGCACGATGTGTACGGTATATACAGTATATAGCAAACAACGAGCTGTGGCAAACGCCATTGAGGTTGTGGCTAGTTTATACTCTATAAAGATATAATTCTGAATACTGGAAATAGCCCTCCCATAGGTGGAAGTACCATGAAAGCAACGTTTGTGGGAATCCCGGGGTGACGTCATAGTGGTGTTACGCAGCCTCACCAAACTTCCCCTGTTGCTGACGCCGTATGCAAAGTCTTTATTATATTATTATTATATGGACTTTGGCTGCATGACCTACCGGTACAAACCCAACCTAACTTCACTTACCAGTCTAACTTAACCCAGCCCACCCTAACCCAACAACATAATCCAGCCCTCCCTAACAATCCAGCCCAGTTTAACTTGCCAGCCCAGTCCAACCTAACCTGACCTAAGCCAACCACTCAAGCCACCCTAACCTAGACCAGCCTAACCTAACCAAATGTAACCGCTGCAGCATAGACACTGACACTCTTCGGAATACTTCGTGCTACTCTTCAATGTTGTTACCGAATATTACATCTTTGGTAGTTTAGACAAGTACTGTGAGGAAAATATGAGTGTATATTCCAAAGCTTAGTCGAAATTCCCTCAGCTGAATGAAATCGTTTTGTACCATGAGACAGAATATTTATTGTGTTTATTATTGTCCTGGTAACCTGGTTTTTGTAACGTAGCTAGAGAGAGAGAGAGAGAGAGAGAGAGAGAGAGAGAGAGAGAGACGGCAACATGGTACACTGGTGGGGTACACACCATGGGACAGCAGCATGCCAACTAGCGCGTTTGCCTTAGCCTGACAGAGATCCTTAACCTCATTCACCCGAGTTGGTTAGGGGTGCGAAGATTGGAGAGATTTGACTAGTAACCGAGGAGCCTCACTGTAGTTCATGGAGCCTCGAATTAAGGTTTAACTTGCGAGGATGACATAGTTCCGTAATGTGAAGGCAAACTATTAATAGACTAAGCTACCAAAGGCTACTATGTCATGGCCGAGCTCTTGGGTGAAGTTTGTGTCCCTCGTCTCTGCCCACTTAGCAGTGCTGTTAGGGACCTTGATGTAATTTAGATTGTTGCTTGTTGTACTGTTTGCTAGGGGAAAAAAACTAAAAAATATCGGCCTTTATAACGTTCGATATTAATTCTTAGCTGTATTTATTTCACTAAACGCTTATATAATTATGTAATTGCTCATGTATCATCCCTCTGGCCGCTACCACGTCACCCACTCATCCGGCTTAACTCATTCAACTCAACATATAGGCCTACGTCTCTCTCTCTCTCTCTCTCTCTCTCTCTCTCTCTCTCTCTCTCTCTCACACACACACACACACACACACACACACACACACACACACACACACACACACACACACACACACACACACACACACCTCACTCCCACACAATCAATAAATTCACGATTTTGTCAAGAACACTTCTGCCCTACGTGAATATTCAGTTTCAGGCGAAGGGAGGGAGTGGCATGTGGTGTGATAGGGTGATGCAGGTGTTGTGGTGCTAGGGTGATGGTGTTGTGGTGATAGGGTGATGCAATTGTTGTGGTGATAGGGTGATGCAGGTGTTGTGGTGATAGGGTGATGGTGTTGTGGTGCTAGGATGATGCAGTTGTTTTGGTGATAGGGTGATGCAGGAGTTGTGGTGATAGGGTGATGGTGTTGTGGTGATAGGGTGATGCAGTTGTTGTGGTGATAGGGTGATGCAGTTGTTGTGGTGATAGGGTGATGCAGTTGTTGTGGTGATAGGGTGATGCAGTTGTTGTGGTGATAGGGTGATGGTGTTGTGGTGATAGGGTGATGCAGGTGTTGTGGTGATAGGGTGATGCAGGTGTTGTGGTGATAGGGTGATGCAGGTGTTGTGGTGATAGAGTGATGCCTCCCTTGCATTATTTTACAGATATTTTTTTGGCAAATGCTCAGATGAAGTTGTGTCCATGGTGCCACCTCTCCATGCCTTCCCTCGTGCTACACGGGCATCTGGTAGCGCTCATGACTGGAATGTCACTCAGCCATATTGCAGAACTTCTGCCTATCAGAATTCTTTCATTCCCCGAACTGCATCTCTCTGGAACTCGCTTCCCCAGAGTTGTTTTCCTCCAAATTTCAACCCACAACTGTTCAAGTCTAACTGTTACAGATATTTTATGAACAGAGGACACCAGTAATCTGGTGCATGGATTGTTTTTTTTTTACCCGTTTGTTTTTCCTTCCTCCGTTCTGTTATTAAAAAAAAAAAAATTGTGGTGATAGGGTGATGCACGTGTTGTGGTGATAGGGTGATGCTGGTGTTGTGGTGATAGGGTGATGGTGTTGTGGTGATAGGGTGATGGTGTTGTGGTGATAGGGTGATGGTGTTGTGATAGGGTGATGGTGTTGTGGTGATAGGGTGATGGTGTTGTGATAGGGTGATGCAGGTGTTGTGGTGATAGGGTGATGGTGTTGTGATAGGGTGATGCAGGTGTTGTGGTGATAGGGTGATGGTGTTGTGGTGATGGTGATGCAGTTGTTGTGGTGATAGGGTGATACAGGTGTTGTGGTGATAGGGTGATGCAGTTGTGATGATAGGATGATGCTGTGGTGATAGGGTGATGTTGATGTTGTGGTGATAGGGTGATGCAGGTGTTGTGGTGATAGGGTGATGGTGTTGTGGTGATAGGGTGATGCAGTTGTTGTGGTGATAGGGTGATGGTGTTGTGGTGATAGGGTGATACAGGTGTTGTGGTGATAGGGTGATACAGGTGTTGTGGTGATAGGGTGATGCAGTTGTTGTGGTGATAGGGTGATGGTGTTGTGGTGGTAGGGTGATGGTGTTGTGGTGATAGGGTGATACAGGTGTTGTGGTGATAGGGTGATGCAGGTGTTGTGGTGATAGGGTGATGCAGGTGTTGTGGTGATAGGGTGGTACAGGTGTTGTGGTGATAGGGTGATGCAGGTGTTGTGGTGATAGGGTGATACAGGTGTTGTGATAGGGTGATACAGGTGTTGTGGTGTTAGGGTGATACAGGTGTTGTGGTGATAGGGTGATGCAGGTGTTGTGGTGATAGGGTGATGGTGTTGTGGTGATAGGGTGATGGTGTTGTGGTGATAGGGTGATGCAGTTGTTGTGGTGATAGGGTGATACAGGTGTTGTGGTGATAGGGTGATGCAGGTGTTGTGGTGGTAGGGTGATGGTGTTGTGGTGATAGGGTGATGCAGTTGTGATGATAGGATGATGCTGTGGTGATAGGGTGATGGTGTTGTGGTGATAGGGTGATGCAGGTGTTGCGGTGATAGGGTGATGCAGGTGTTGTGGTGATAGGGTGATACAGTTGTTGTGGTGATAGGGTGATGCAGGTGTTGTGGTGGTAGGGTGTACTGTTGTTGTGGTGATAGGGTGTACAGTTGTTGTGGTGATAGGGTGATACAGCTGTTGTGGTGATAGTGGGTGAGGCAGGTGTTGTGGTGATAGGGTGATGGTGTTGTGTATAGGGTGATACAGTTGTTGTGGTGATAGGGTGATGCAGGTGTTGTGGTGATAGAGTGATGGTGTTGTGTATAGGGTGATACAGCTGTTGTGGTGATAGTGGGTGAGGCAGATGCTGTGAGATGGAGGGTTAGGTGAGGCAGATGCTGTGAGACAGTGGGTGAGGCAGGTACTGTGAGGTGGAGGTGAGGCAAGTGCTGTGAGACAGAGGGTGAGGCAGGTGCTGTGAGATGGAGGGTTAGGTGAGGCAGGTGCTGTGAGACAGAGGGTGAGGCAGGTGCTGTGAGATGGAGGTGAGGCAGGTGCTGTGAGGTGGAGATGAGGCAGATGCTGTGAGACAGAGGGTGAGGCAGATGCTGTGAGATGGAGGTGAGGCAGGTGCTGTGAAATAGGAAAGATGCAGGTGTTGCGAGACGGGAGTGTGGCGGGCGGGGGGGGGGGGCACAGTTCAGTGGTGGGTGCAGCGAGTTTACCTCCACCCTCCTATCCCTCCTCCTCCCCCTCCCCCTCCCCCCCAGCGCCCTCCAATGCAACTTCCACAAAAACCCAGCACCGATTTAGCATCACTGTTGAAGAGAGGTGGCTAGTGAGAGGTGGGGCGAGGTGTGGTGTGTGTTGTGGCATGGTGTGTGTTATGTTTGCTAGGGTGTGGTGGGATGGGTGTTAGAGGATGCGTTGTGTATTGTGTGGTGGGGTGGAATGTGGTAGGCGGTGCAGTGTGGTGCGATGGGGTTATTATTCTTTTAGGCTGTGTAGTGTAAGGTGTGTGTGTGTGTGTTATAGTGCCGGTGCGTGTTATGTGATGCAGTGTGTGGTGGGGTGCGTTATAGTGCGGTGTGTGTATCGTTACCTAGTGTCTGGTGGGCTAAGTGTTGTTATAGGCCAGTATAGTTTGTGCTGCCTTGGCCCTCATAATATACGGTACGTGTGTGTGTGTGTGTGTGTGTGTGTGTGTGTGTGTGTGTGTGTGTGCTTATCTCATTCTAGTAGTTCAGTTACTCTTCTAGGAGCTGCCTAGCATGGGCCAGCCGGCCTACTGCAGTTATCCTCTCTTCTTATGTTCTTGTGTGTGTGTGTGTGTGTGTGTGTGTGTGTGTGTGTGTGTTAGTATTTTTTCCACAGGTACGATACTACGATACTGTTGTGTTTGGTTGGGTGTAGCTTGTGATATGTGTTATGACGCTAAGTAGGCTAGTGTGTGTTGGGGTGAGGTGAGAGGTTTGTAGGTTTGTATTGTGTGTGTGGTGGGTTGAGGTGACGCTGTGTAGTGGTGCATGCTGTGGTTATCTGAACTGTGGTATGGTGTAGGAGTGAGGCGGGTGTGGTGGTGTGTGCCGTAATGTGGCAGAGTGGGGTTTGAGGTGTAGGCTATTGTGGTAGTATGCGAAAGTTAATCGGACGTAGGTAAGATGAAAGAATGTTGATACCTGTGAGTGTGTTTTTAAAGTGTAATAATGTGCAGTGTTATGTAGCAGCAGTAACTGTATGGTGTCTAGTAATTTTTGGCACTGCACTGCACGGTAACAGCAGCGTAGCTAAATACGGTAGTTTATGTGAATTGTGACAGAAATATGGTCATACCTGGGGCAGTGTGAGGCATGGTAGTAGTGTATGATATTGTAGGCTAGTTGAGCAGTGTGTGATTGTGTGACAGTGTTGACGAGGTCTAGCACTGTGATATATAGTGGTGTGGCAGTGCGGCATGGTAGTACTGTTGTGCAAGAGGGTAATGAGGTACGGTACGGTAGTTGTTTAGCATGGCAGTGTGAGGCAAAGGCTAGTAACAGTGTAGCCTGGTGTTGTGTGGCCGTATGTGGTGTTACATGAGAGATGCAGTCTGGGACAAAAGTTCGTCTCATATTTCACCTCTCCTGCTTTTCACTCCCCTCTGTTTGCAAATATTCCTAAGTTGAGGGAGGCTTGATTTGTTTCTCCGTCCACTGATGATTCCCTTTGACAGGATGCGTCAGTGAGGAAAGTGGCTGACATGCATCGAGAATAAAGTTGAGGCAGTGGTACAGTAGGCCAGCTTTTGTCTTTACTGTGCAGGAGTGAGGTGTGTGCAGTGAGATGGAGGGACAGCGTTGTGGTGGCGACCGCTCTGGAGGGAGTGGGAGGGGAGGAGGGAGGTGAGGGGAGGAGGAAAGGAAGCGAAGTACGAGTTAGCAGTGAGGGGCAGGTGGGTGGAACACGTGGGGGCTCTGCCAGGCCTGACCAACACCATACCGCTGGCAACTCTCACTATCGTCTGTTTCTCTGCCTTTGTATCAGTCCTACCCTCCATCCAACAACCCTGAAACTTTTTTACCCTTGTTATTATTCATTGTATATCGTCTTTTTCTGCGCCTATGCCTTGTCTCCGCCTTACTTCCACCCTAAGACATGAATCCTTGTACCAGGCCTTTGTTCTCCGAGTCGACTTATCGTGGCCTTTGCAGGCAGCCTTGTGTGTCTCCTACTCTTTTCCTACCCCACCCCCTTTGTGTTTTAGGATATTTGACGAAAGGTATTAAAACTCCCATTATTTATTTATTTTTAATTCTTGATATTTACAAATTGTTTTCTTGAATTCTTGAGAAGTGGATGGGTGAGAATAGCCTCATTTAGCCCCATCATTATCAGTTGGTTCGCATAAGCTAAATAACATCGACTGGAGGTAGCAAGAACAAGCAATTACCTCATCTTAGTGAACGGGTTAAGTGACGCAGGAAGCCTTCTCAACATTGTTCCAAGAAAACACCCGGCGCCTTCATATATATTCCTTCTGTTCCTTGTGACCGTAAGTTTCATCACCATCCTTCATAATTTCATTGAGGCCTCCTGTTTTTTTTTTTTTTTTCTAAACAAAGTAGAAGTATTTGACATCAACAAGAGTAAACGCCAGAAGTACATCAGCGTTTTAAATGTGTTAGTCTATTTCCGACGCAACTGAAGTACCTCTGTGCAAGCTTTTTCAGACTCAGGAGTTGTCCCTCATCCCATCCTGTTCGCGTTACACCATCCTTTTAGCCTACCTCTCACCTAACGATCCATTCACCTTTGTGTTTTTACCTGACACATATTATGATTTTTTACCTTACGTCTGTTATATACCGGTATATTTTTTATCTTGCGCAGTTATATATATATATTTTTTTACCTTACGTCTTTTATATATTTTTGATCTTACGTCAGTTATAACTAATATTTTATCTTACGCGTACTGATGTCTATTGATTTTTACCTTACGTCTATTATGATTTTTTTTTAGTTATAGCCTGTATATATGTGATATAGTGCGTGTGTACCAATAGGGCTGTAGCACTTGGCCACTCCACCTTGTACCGATGTGATTCTCTCTCTCTCTGTTCTGCATAGGAGAGACTTCGACGTGGGGTTAGGTACAGCTTTCATAATTATCCTTTCACCAATAAGGCCTGTGCACTGAGGAATATGAACTCGTCTGGAGGTAGCGCAAATGTAGCCAAAATGACGCCTTCGTAGTTAGCCTAAAGTGCTAAAAATGTTGTTTCTCTTCATCCACCCTGTTATCTTGCTATCCCGGGACGAATTTACACAGACAAGGAAAAGCCTGTTGGAATAAGGATTTGACGAATTGCATGTGTGAGCCAAACTATATATATATATATATATATATTTTTTTTTCACGTTGCACCAGCTTCTTCAAAGATATATTATTTCCTGGGGGTATAAAAAAGTTAGTTCCTTCAGCCCAATGACGTATTTCTCAGCCTTTTTTATGCATGCTGCTTACACACGATTTTATTTGAATTTAGAGGAGTTTTAATTCAATTTTAGGGAGACTTTTAAAAATGGAGGGGTCGAGTAAGCTTCCATTAACCCGTTCACTACTAAAGGTCCCTTCCAAGATAAATAAAATCGTCTGGAGATTGCTGGAATAAAAATTGATAATACGTCTTATCATTAAAGGAATTAATTATGGAACAAAACGTCCTCGGATTGAAGTCTTATTAAATCACAGGGCGGAAAAAAGTTTTAAAAGTTTCACGGCAACATACAAGAAAAACGATATATTTTGAACACATAAAGATGATGTGGTAGGTGGTGGCGACCATTATCCACTCACTTGATGTAGTGCTGCCTACTTCTTCCCTACCCTTTATCATTCTTTTTCTGTGCCTGCCCTCCTCTCTTCCTATTTCTCCCATCTTTCCTGTCACTTCTTATTGCTTTTCTTTCCTTTACAGGTGGCTTTACATTGAGTGACAAGCCAATTGGTTTCCTATAAGCCAAGAAATCATTTACAGCGCTGGGTGGTACCGGTAACCATATAACCAAACCATACGTGCTCCCTACGTGTCAGCAAGTGGGTTGGTGGAGGGTTAGAGTCCCTCCCCGTAAAACAAATAACTCAAAGTCAAATGGCCACACCTTACGGGATTATGGCGTGTGGCAATAGATAGAAAGATGATTTGCCAGTTTCGCCAAATTTAAAGTGTCAGTATCCGTTCTGTGGAAAAGCAGGGATATTTTTAAAGCCCGTTTGCCAGTCTGCCAGGATGTACAGTACAGTAAGTACCACTTTTATGGAGAAAGTTTGTGGTATCGTTGAGAACATGTATAAGACGCTTCTCATTTTTCTCAGATTTACAGTAGCCGTTTACCAATTGTGTGTACAGTTTGTGATGGCTACTTTTGAACACCTAAAGCTGATTTGTCATTATTTCTACATTTGCAGTTCCTATACAGCCTAAGTTGGGTGCAAAAGTGGGTAGCTACTGTATATTTTTTTTTAAAGAGGGTAGAGCTTGTTTGCCAGATTCACTAGATATACAGTAGCTAGCTTGAACATTTTTTTTTTTTTATGGAAGAAAGAAAGAACCAAAGGCCAGGAGCCCGCAAGACTGTTCCGTCAAAAAAAAAAGAAAAAAAAAAAGTAACAGCAAAATTCATGATCCATTCATTTCGAGTTGTATGGAAAAATATTATGGACGTAAAAACTAAAATAGATTTGTATGTTTCCATATATTTGTATGTATGTATATTTGTATGTTTCCGTATATAGAAGTTGTTTGGAAAAATTGGTATATAGCCTATATTTTGAACATAAACTAGAACTGCTTTGCCAGATTTACAGTTGGTATACCTGTATCAGTTGTATGGGAAGTTGTGATACATTTTGCAACCCATCCTTGGCTCGTGTTCTTGTCGGTTAAGGAAGCTCCCTAACACCTTTTCCTAAGCGATTTTTTTTGCATATTACACCTTATTGTTCTATTCTTTGTTACCGTATATAAATCCTAACACCGCCTTATTATGCACAGATAAATTACCGTACAAAAATATGCCGTATTAACCGGCCATACCCCAAAATAAATCGCTAAGGAAGAGGTGATAGGGAGCCTCCAGCCATATATCCCGTACCTTGAGAGAGAGAGAGAGTGTTGAATAAAATCGTCGAGTGGCAGGTAAAAATAAATAGTAAATGCACTCTTAGATTGAGCGTATAATTCCAGCTGAGATTTATGCAGTCGTGAATCTTGGACCGTATTGTTGATAGGAAAGGAGGGTTCGTAACATCATCTCCGTAGCGAATTATTTTGCAAATTACCGTACCGTACATCATTTTATCTTGTGTAGGCCTAGTTGAGTGTTTGTAGGGTATCGTAGCGGCTGGCATGCAAACTCCTGTATTAACGGTATTATTTTTATCCATCTGTAGGACTGAGATGCTTATTAGTATTATCCATCTGTAGGACTGAGATGTTTATTAATGTCCATCTGTCGGTTATAAAATGCACCTTTGTCCACTAGATTTCATTCAGGCCTCAGTCAGGTCAGCAATGAGACACAGACGGAGTGGAACAGAATTGAATATTTTACTATGTCTGCCACCCTTTAACTGTGCCTGCCACCTCTTAACTGTGCCTGCCATCAATTGCCTCATTCCTCATGTTCTCCTCACCGGCACTTGTCTTCATCTGTTAACCTCACTTGTTTTGTTATCTCCTGTTATCCTCACATGTTTTTTATCCTGTTATCGTGGCCTTGCACATCACCCATCCTCCTGGCCCTGGTTATCAAAATTCACAGCCACTATCACAGTCCATGTCCGGTCAGCAGAGTCTGGTCTCTTGTTTGCAGTCACCGTCCATTCATTTAAACTCGAGACAAGTCCCTCTAGATGCAGTCAGTAGTTCCTTTACACTCGAAACTTAAAGGTATCTCAGGTCAACAGTTGCAGTCAGTTGTTAATTTACTTTTTCAGAACTTGATGTATCGTCATGTTTAGAGTTTGTCAGTTTTTTTTTTTTTAAATTGTTATTTCTTGGCATAATTTGACGGGATCTTTTTGTCAGTATTTGCAGTCAGTATTTTTTCTTTTCCTTTTTTTCTTTTTATTTACGTTGTCAAATATCTCATGTCTACGTTTCAAGTCAGTATTTTTTTTCCTTGTAAAATTTAATGGGGTCTCGGGATATCCACAGCCGAAGTCAGTAGTTCTCTCCCAGTCAGAATGTAATGGGATCTTGTCAGACTAACCAGGAACATTCAAACTGGCGTGAAAAATCATATCTTCGCTTCATAATTTCGAAACCCAAGACTTACGAAAAGGTTATTGATGTCAGCGGTAGTCTGCCTTTCAGAGACTGCTGCATCAGTGTCCTCTTTCTTACTGTAACTCAGACACTGCACAGGTTTCGTTTGTACAGTTTGTTGTGGCTTACGTTGTGTATGAACTGCTTCTGTGTACGTACCGTATGTCTTCACTCAGTGCAGCCACCATAAACACCTCAGGTAAACTAAAGTAACTATGAAGGGTGGAAAAATAGGGGAAAATAAACAAAAACTAAAATGAAGCGCCGAGAACTCCGGCCCCGAGCAGTCTATGCTACACAAAGCGTGGCTCGGTATGCCTCCCACGGACTCGCCATACAAATCCCATGATAGGGTTCATTGTGGGTTGAAATGAGACTAAAGATAAACTGCCAGCCCCATATTACCTTGACCTTTGACCCCGTGACCTTGCTGACCTAACCAGTTCATCGTCCCTCCTTACTGTATCACTGATAAACGTTTGGTCGAAATCCGTCGAGGGGTTCAGGAGATATCGCGCCCACAAGAATAAACTAAGGCGACCCCATATAACCTTGATATTTGACCTCTTGACCTAGCTGACGTAATCTGTCCATCATCTCCTCATACTGTATCACTGACAAAAGTTGGGTGTAAATCCGTCAAGGGGTTCAGGAGATATCGCACCCACAACAGTGTTACAGACGCACAAACCCACGCACGCACAGACCAGTCACTCAGTGCCTCCTCCAACATAGATAGGTGGAGGCACAATGAGTCAGAGTGAAAAATATAAAAAATAAAATCCTTTCTAATAATAGTTGTTGGTGTGGAGACGGTGTTTGTCCAGCAGAGTGGTCGGTAGCCTTCATACCTGGCGGGAACCTTGATCACAAAGGCTAGTCTACCTGAAGTTTACAAGCTCTGTCATTTGTCGACTCTGCTGTACTCTATTCCTCTTCCTTGAGCAGCTGTGTGTGTGTGTGTGTGTGTGTGTGTGTGTGTGTGTGTGTGTGTGTGAGAGAGAGAGTGTGAGTGACCGTAGTGCTCACAGTTTTCATTTTTTTCCAGCCCGATGACTAACGGTACCACATTTTGTCACTTTTGCTACCTCCAGACAGTTTTATTCAGTATAGGAGAGACTTAGGAAGAAGGGAGTACCGTATTGTTGCTTTCACTAACTCCTTCTTCACTACAAAAGCGGCCTTAAAATTATCATAGGACATCTGGAGGTACAGGAGTCAAGAATTATAAGCGTCACTGTTGCCTTCTTTCTCAATCGTGGCCTAAAATTACCACCACTCCGTCATGAATACTGAGTTGTAGCCAGAGATTAACACAAGGCTATGATGCTAGTCGCGAAGAAGTGCTGTGGAGAGGATGTTGAGCTGTAGCATAGTTCTGCCACTGAGATACGTGATGGAAGCTGCTGAAGGGCGTGTTGTGGATTAGTTACCACCTTCCACTTCCTCTAGCACCGTTGCCTCGTCAGCTTGTTAATACTCTCAGTTCTCTGTCTCTGCCTTCTGGTATTACCCTTATTCTCGACGGTTACGGAGGCTCCCTAATGCCTCCTCCTGAGCGATTTATTTTTAGATACGGGTGGCTAATATCGGTGTGTGTTATGCCGAGTATGTTGGTAGTACTGGAATGATTTAAATGACACAGGAGAAGATAGCAAGGAGTAATAAGCAAAATAAATCGCTTAGGAAGAGATGTTACGGATAATTAAGTTTGCCCTTTCCTCTCACCTCCTTCATGAGAACACCATCCGTATAAATCAACTTTCTGTACCATTTGTTAATTATCCAGCATGCTTACTTTCGTCTAGTTACTTAATACAGAGTACGTGAAGGTATAGGAAGTCCCTAAATATGACTTTACCGTAAATATATAACTTTAAATATGACTAAATATGACTTTAAATATATGAATTTTATTATGACTTTAAAAAATACTTTAAATGTATGACTTTGAATATCACTAGACCCATGACTTCCAGTTGTAAGCTTCCTGTACCGTAAGAATACATGTTAGACTGGAAAGGTTAAATTGTTTTGAGATTTGCATCTTGTTTCCAAAATCAAGGCAAGAAATTGGTGGTTTGACTCCTTCATGATTTCCAGTTTGGACCTTAACCCTTTCCGTACGATGACGTTTTGAACATTGTTTCTGTCCAGACGATCTATCTGTCTATGTCTGTCTGTCTATCTATCTGTCTGTCTGTCTATTGCCAGACGCCTCAATCCTGTAAGGGGTGGCCACAAACAAATCGCCTCCATGTCGCCCTTTTCCCCTCTCGATTTCACTGCTCACCCCCCAGTGCCCCCCCCCCCCTCATATACCTCTCCACTCTACCCCTCCATCTCATCCTCGGCCTCCCCCTCCCTTGCCCCCCCTCTATAGGAAGCTAGCCTATATTCAGCCCCTATAGTTCAAAATAGCAGAGGACAAGTGGAGGCGATTTGTTTGTGGCCACCCCTTAGGAGATTGGCCTGTGACAATAGATAGATGGATAGATGGAATAAATCCGCTTAAACCAGTTGATGTTAACGGTGTTAGGTTTATACTCACGTCGGGTAAGGAAGCTCCCTAACACCTCTTCCTTAGCGATTTATTTTGGGATGTGGGTGGTTAATATCCATCGCACGTTACTTATGAAGAGAAGGGCGATATTGGAGGGATTAATGGATGACAGGCGATGACAGTAAAGTGTGATAAACAAAATAAATCGCTTGGGAAAAGGCGTTAAGGAGCTTCCATGAGAAACCAGGCCTCTCATTCCACTCGCCTCTGGGTTTGTATTTTCAGTGGCAATAAAATGCTTCGTAACACTTTTTTCATGGCGATTTATTCTGTATCTTGCCTCTTTGTGTCCTCTTGTATTTTGCTGTATAAGGAAGATATTGGGATGTAGTAGGAAATATAAATCGCTAAGGAAAAGTTGCTACGGTCTGCTGTACGGCCCTTACCAGCCTCAGAAACATCAACGATTCTCTCTCTCTCTCTCTCTCTCTCTCTCTCTCTCTCTCTCTCTCTCTCTGTGCACTCCTACCAGACTGTTTTATCTAGGTTATGATGGCTTGTATTCTCGTAGGGTAAGGAGGCTCCCTAACACCTTTTCCTCAGCGATTTATTTTTGGATATGGCTGGTTAGTATCCGTATGTATGTTATATAGCCTATGCAGAAGATGTCGATGTTAGAAGGATTTACACAGTACAGAATAGGAAAGTAAGGTGTAATAAGCAAAATAAAACGCTTAGGAAAAGATGTTAGGGAAAGGTGTTAGGGAGAGTAAAATAAATCGCTTAGGAAAAGATGTTAGGGAAAGGTGTTAGGGAGAGTAAAGTAAATCGCTTAGGAAAAGATGTTAGGGAAAGGTGTTAGGGAGAATAAAATAAATCGCTTAGGAATAGGTGTTAGGGAGCTCAACCAACGAGACTAGGGTCCTAATTCTAACTTCTAAGCCTGGAATCATCTCTTGAGTTTTCATCCTATCTCTCTGTGTCTTCCTTACCTACCTCGTTATCGCTGTTTATCTCCGTTATCTTTATCTTATTTGTCTTGCATGGAGAATGTGGAAACGAAAAATTACCTGAACACATTTATTCATTTATTTATGTAGAAGGAACGGGGGAAAGAAAAATTGCACACACACACACACACACACACACACACACACACACACACACACACACACACACACACACACACACACACACACACACACACGCACGCACGCACATACCGTTTAGGGCGAATGTAGAGTTGAGAGCCTGGCTAGGAGAGTGAATGGGAGTGAGGCAGGTGGGAGGTGGTAAGAGGTGTCGTTACTGAGTAGGGACAAACACGCCTGGAGGCCCTGTTTGTAGGTCACCCATCATAGGCTAAGGCGTCAGGCAGGAGACAGATAGATAGATAAGCAGGTAGATAGATGGATAGAGATAGATAGATAGGCAGGTAGATAGATTGACAGATAGATAGGCAGGTAGATAGATTGACAGACAGATAGATAGACAGATAGATAGATAGGCAGGTAGATAAAGTACCGTTCGTCTTCAAGGACTGTGGGCTACTTAGACGACATAGGCAAGGCTGATGTTACTACGACTTATTTCGCGCAGTGTTTATTTCGCAGTGTTTGTGCGCAGAATGTTTATTTGGCTTTATGCGCAGTTTATAAGCAGCCTTTGTTTCGCATCGTGTTTGCTCAGAGGGCTTGTTTCGCTGACCGTGTTTATTTCGCAGTGTATTGTGTTTATGTCGCTGAGTGTTTATGCGCGGTTTATCAGCATTATTTCGCTTTGTTTGCGCAGTTTTTCGCTGTTTGTGTGTAGTATTTATGTCGCTGAGTTTTTATGTGCAGTATTCATTTAGCTGTGTTTATGGGCAGTGTTTATTTCGCTGTTTATGCGCAGTTTATTTCGCTGTGTTTATGCGCAGAGGGTTATTTCGCTGATTGTTTATGCGCAGTGTTTATTTCGCTGTGTTTATGCGCAGAGGGTTATTACGGTGAGTGTTTATGCTCAGGGTTTGTTTCGCGCAGTGTTTATTTCGCCGTGTTTATGCGCAGTGTTTATTTCGCCGTGTTCATGCGCATTGCTTATTTCACTTTATGCGCAGTGTTTATTTCGCTGAGTGTTTATGCGCAGTGTATTTCGCAGAGTATGTTTCCTGTGTTTATTCGGCGTCACACTGAACGCTGTATTTAAAGGCTTAGTACATGCTGCCCTGGTCTTATCTTTTCTTTGTACCGTTTTATTACCGAATGATTGTGCATAAATAACATACTAGAGGATATTGAAGTGTATTTTGCTGACTAAATAGCTAAGGAAAAGGCGTTACGAAATCTCCTCAGCAACTTAAACTGCGGACCTTCAGGGACTGATGAAATGATTGAGTAAATATCATCCACTCACTCGATGTTGTGCTGTCTTTAGGTGGCTCTACGCTGAGTGACAAGCCTAATGGTTTCCTTTAACCCAGGAAACAAGTTATCACGCTGGATGGTAACCATATAGCCAAATAGTAGGCTGATATGGAGCCAGCTATGGTACACTGTTAACTGGGTGGAGATCCATATGTGGCGTCCATCCGGGAACTCCCCCATTCTCTTCCCCGCCCCACGCCGCGGCAAGGCGCTGTTTGCCGAAAGGGAACATCCATTCATTGCTCGGGATGGTCCTGTAGGGGCGGTTACTTGCCTGGGGTTGATGGATCTGCTCGCCTTGACAGTTTGGGGTTGCTCAACAAAACGTTAACTAGTGCACCGTCAAGGTCTGATCACCTCATCACTACGAGGACGTCTTATTTTAGCTTATACTTGCTATCATTTATTTATTTTTTTATTTTTTTACGTAGGAAAAAATTTTAGTACTCAGGGGAGATGATGTACTTTGATATTTTTTCTGCTGCCAGACGATTTTATTTAACAGAGGGTTAAGCGAAGGCCATAGGTAACCCATCCAGTGCTAGGAAAATGAAAAAAAAAAAAAAAAGTCTTGGGATAGCTTAGCAAGACCAGGAAAATACCGCCCATCATCAAAATAAAGACTGATGAAGGCAGCATCTGAGACCTGAAGTTTGACAAGCCTCTCTAATTTAATACATATATACCGGTACTGTAATTCTGGAGATGCCAGGAATTGATTTTAAAAAGTGTCCCGGTGCAACTAAGACCAAATTTAAACCATCATTCCCGCGTTTATTATCCACAACACCCCCGATTTAGCGTTTAATCTGGGAAGTGCATGTTCGTTATCTTGATAATATGTTTTTGCTGTTTTTTTTCCGCAGAGTTGGTTTGTATATGTTTTGAATTGTGTCTTTGCAAAACGTAAGAAATGTTGGCTGTGTAGTGTTGGTCTGTGTAGCATGGTAATCCGTCTTAGCACTTCTGTCGAGCGAGATTACGACACTAAACTGTACTCATTTCACCTAAACTTGGCCCAGCTTTTCGTCCTTTTGTACCTTATTTCACGTAGTTCAGTGGTTGAAACATTCGATGGCTACTACGGCAGAACATCCTTCCCATAGCACTTTTTCGTGACTAGCATCATTTTAGCGTTAATCCATCGTTACAACCCAGCATGTAAGATAGAAAGATATCAATTTTGAGCCAAGGTAGGATAAGAAGTATAGGTTTTGGACGAACACGTATCACAACACTCATTACGTCACAATAATACGTCAGCTTCCACAACAACAGGAGCGAGAAACGTCAGGCTGAACTAGAACGTGAGTAGGGAAGTGGTTGAATGCGACTGGCGACGAATAAGACTGAACCGCGTAACAAGCAAACGTGATCAGGAAAGTAAATACAGGCAGTGGTGGTCAGTTCTTTGTGCCAGTGATAGAGTTGTGTAAACGTATGAACTGTGAAATGGAAATGATGCTAGTGGTAGAAATGTGATGAGAAGTTGTGTATAGAGGTATGGACAGTGAAATGATGATGGCAAGAGTGTGTAATTGTGATACGAAGCTTTTTAAAGGTATGGTGGTGGTAGTTGAGGTTTGTAAAATATGATATCAAGTCTTGTGAAGGTATGAGCAGTGATATAATGAAGGCAGTAGAGGATGTAAGTTACTGTGTGGCGTTGCGTGTGTGGTGTGGTAGAGCTGGCGTGGCGTGTTTAGTGGTGGTGGTGGAGGGTCGCATGGTGGACTGGTGGTGGTGGTGGAATCAGCTGAGCGCGTGACGTCACACCCAGCTGGACCCTCTCCCTCCCTCCCACCCACTGCCCCCCTGCCTTCCTCTTCCCTTGTCTCTCTGTTCCCTCAACCTCTCCCTCCCTCCTCCCTCCCACTGTCTGTCCCTTCCTCCATCTCCCTTTGCCTCTTTCCTCCCCTTTTCTCTCTCTTCTTCCTTTCCTCTGTCTCCGTTACTCCCTGCCGTATCCCTTCTCCTCTCCCTCTGCTCCCCCGCCTGTTCTCCCTCCCCTCATACTCTCCCCCACCCTGTTTCCTGTGCTGCCTTGCTGGTGGTAGCCTCCTGTGTGACGGAGTGAGTGTGAGGGTGCCACATGTGACGCCCAGAGAGCTGTGTGCTGTGGCAGAGAGGTGACTGGTGTGGTATGGTGTGTGGTGGGGTGAGGTGTGTTACGTGTTGTGGGAGACGGGTGTGTGGTGTGGTTAGGTGTGGAGTGAGATGTAGTGTGGTGTGGTGTGGAGTGAGATCTAGTGTGATATGGTGTAGGATAGTGGGGGAGAGATGAGTTGTGTGGTGTGGTGGGAAAGGGGTGAGTGGTGTGGTGTGTAGGGTGGAGCGACATGCAGGCTAGTGAGCTGTGGTGTTGTGTGGTATGTGGTGGGAGGGGGAGGGGTGCTTTGGTGTGGAATGAGGTGCAGTGTTGTGTAGTGTGATGCGTGGTGTGAAGGAGGGAGGTATGGTGTGTAGGATGGGTGTGATCGAGGAGGAGTGGTGTGGTATGGAGTGTTGTAGTGTGGTGTGGTGGGAGCGGAGAGGTGTAGCCTAGAGTGGTTTGGTGTAGTGTGGTGTTTGAGGGTTGGGGTGAGTGTGGTGGAAAGAGAGAGAGAGTCAGTTCTCTTCCGCCTCCACATCGCCCCTCACCGCGCCACCTAGCCTATCATGCAGCCTTACCTTCTTGGAGACATGAATAAAAATACACCTCTATTTTTCTGTCTAACCTGATTGCTGCTCCATTTCCCAGTGTTAAATTAGAGAGAGAGAGAGAGAGAGAGAGAGAGGAACTGTGGGTCTTGTGAACTAAAAATAACGTCAGATTGTGGTAGGCGATGTTGATTATGTTTATGGTGGATATTGTGTAAGGGAGGACAGTTAGCCTAGCAACATACTAACCCACATACTCAGGGACACTGCTTCTTGTATAAACCTCAATAACCAGTAAAGTTAGACCTGCCGATGTTTTATAAGAGGGAATCCAGCAAAGAGAAAACTATATTGAGTATTGAATGATGCTTTGTTAACGCTTTCAACACGGTAACGTTATTTGTTTACGGGTAAGTGTTTATTTATTGTCTCTTGGCTGCTAAGGACTGAAGGGGATAGAAGTAATGCGTGTTAAGTAGGCTTGGATTAACTCTCACCATCGATGACTGTGTTAAGGCCGCGTGTGCAGTTGTGTTGTGGGGGAATGATACCGTGAATGTTTTAGTAGGTGGAGGGGAGATGTGAAGCTTGCAGAGTAAGGTATGTGTGGTGGGTGGTGGGATGCATTGAGGCTGCTGGTGGTGGTGGTGGTACAGGGGAAGGCAACAACAGCATGTGAGGTGAGCTGAGGTTGAGGTGGTGCCGCCAGCTTGCCAACTTCGTCTCAGGTCAGCGGCTGGCAAGTGGGGCACCTGCCTTGCCTTGCATCGCCTCACCTTGACTCATCCGCACCCATTCTGTACCTTTATCTTACCATACCGTACCGTACCAGGCCGCACTGTACCCCACTCACTGCTGCTTCTTACCCTGGTTGGGTTAGTCACATGGATGCCAGTTTACTCGTGTCCTTGTTACCCTGTTTACTAAAGCAAGTCACCTAGTCACATGTGAGGCTGGATAGCGCTATATACGTTGTGTATGGCAAGAGTGTTGGCCCTCAGGGAACGAAGTGATAAGTCTCAGGTCAGTGTGTGTACTGTATATACGTATATAGCAATTATCCAAATATGTAAATTACTTGATTACGCGTGATTCGTTGATTTGCTGATTTCCATGGGGAAAAAGAGAAAAACCACCTCCAGAGTACTCTGTGTAGCTTGCATCGTCAGTGGATGTCTGTATACAGAATACACAGTGTTCGGGATATTTCGTGTTTTTTCCTCTTAAGTCTCTCTCTCTCTCTCTCTCTCTCTCTCTCTCTCTCTCTCTCTCTCTCTCTCTCTCTCTCTCTCTCTCTCTCTCTCTCTCTAATTTGGGTATTTTAAATTTTTGCAACAGGTTTACCAATTACCGGTACTCCTTTTATGCTTTCTTGATGTATGCTTTGGCGGATGTTGCTTTGAGGATGTATTAAAATGCAGGCAGGCACTTTAAATGGCTATAAAACAGTGTGTGTGTTTAGAGTGTTATGTTGTGAGAGCAGTGGTTTTGAGGACTGTGTGCGGTAAGGTACCCGGTATACTGTAAGTGTTCTTAGAATAATTTAACCTTCAGTTGTAAGGAAAACATCGTTGGTGGTGAAGGGTGGGAGTTCCTTGGTGTGTGTGTGTGTGTGTGTGTGTGTGTGTGTGTGTGTGTGTGTGTGTGTGTGTGTGTGTGTGTGTGTGTGTGTGTGTGTGTGCGTGCGCGCGCGAGCGTGCGCCAGCGTTTGTTCTCACCTCACCTCACCTCAGCACAAACAAGAGAACAAGGGAGATGGCTGCCTTCCCTCTTTTCCCGGTACCGTAGCACGAGCCTCGTCCCCTCCCACACCACGCGGGAGGGGGGGGGGGAGAACAAGGGACGTACCAAGCACCTCAACTCCCTCACTCCCATGACGCGTTTTCTTCATCTTCCTGCTTCCAGAGGCTTTTATTAAGTGATCTTTGCAGCTATTGAGATAAGGTAACAACAGTCATTAACTCTTGCATCACGACAAGGCTACTGAGCTGAGTAAAATCGTTTGGTGGAAGGAAGAATACAATATACTCTTTTTACTCTAACTTGGCTTGGTTTCCCATCTTTCCATCATCACGGCTCGGTTTTAGCGATAGATTAACACCAGAATATGATGCTGGTCGTGAAGAAGTGTGATGGGAAGGATGTAGAGCCACAGTATTGCCTTATTCTGTTATTAGGATACGGGAAATGGGACGGCAACCTGGTTCGGGTAGAGTAGAACGACGGCAGACGACGTTACTTGATTTGGCTTTAGGGGGTTTGCAGGATAAGCCAATACTAGCAGTCGTAAACCAGTGTCGCGTAATGGGTTTGTTTTGGCGTGTTGTCTTTCTTGTCTTTTGTAAACGATTGTCAGTAATTTTGTTTATTTCCTACTCCGTTTTCATTTTCAAACTCTTGTCACTGTTTTCTTCATCGTTTTTTCTTTTTTTCTAGTTATAACACCATTTGTTTTGTTTATTTCCTACTCCGTTTTCATTTTAAACTTGTCAGTGTTTTTTTTTTTTTAATTATAACGCCATTTGTTTTATTTCCTAGTCCATATTCTCTTTAAACTCTTCTCACGTTTTCTTTGTCGTTTGTCATTTTCTCGTATTTTATGTCACTGTCGTATCTTTATTTTTTTATTGTCAGTAATTTTGTTTTTTTCTGTTTAAACTTTCAATAATTGCTTTGTTTCGCGTATTTTCCTTTTTATTTCTTTCCTCAAACCCGTCTTTTTTTTTTTTTTTTGCGTTATTCCTTTATTTTTAAATATTGTCACTACCAGTAATTTTTTTTCTTTTTTTCTTTTGCTTTCGTTGGTTTGGTTGTGGGTAGGTGTGAGGGTGAAGAGTGTAAACAAACTAGTAAACAATGAAAGCGGATTGTTAGAAAAGTGTAAATATGGAAAGTAGGGTGTTTTTTTTATCCTTCCCAGTACTGTTAACCCTGCCTCTCCCCAACCCCTATCTCCCTCTTCCTCTTCCCCCTCCCTCTCTCACCCCCATCCTCCTCCCCCAACCTCCATCTCACCGTGATCCTCGGCCTCCTCCCCCTCTCCCCTCCCTCTCCAACCCCTCCCCTCCCCTCCACCTCCTCCCCCTCTCCCCCTCCCCTCCCCTCCACCTCCTCCCCTCCCCTCCACCTCCTCCCCCTCTCCCCCTCCCCTCCACCCCTCTCCATCTTTGTCTCCTCTCGCTCTCACATACTTCACCCCCTCACTGACACTTATCTTTCTCCTCAAGACGCGTTTCACCACACGTCTTCCTTAGAATAGATCCTTAGTGTATCAGTGTACCTCTCTCTCTCTCTCTCTCTCTCTCTCTCTCTCACACACACACACACACACACAATAACGTAGCTCCGTGTATCTCTCTCTCTCTCTCTCTCTCTCTCTCTCTCTCTCTCTCCACTTGGTTCATTTACACCATTCCCGGAAGCCCTATTTCCACTTCTCAGTTTACCTCTCCCCTTCCATCCTCTTCTCTTCCTCTGATCCATTGCCTCCCCCTCCCCCCTCTCCTTCCGCTCCTTCCCAGATCTTTTTCATATTCCTTCGTCTTTTTTCCTTATCTTTTCATATTGCTTCGTCATCATCCCTTTTCTTTTCATATTCTTTCGTCATTATCCCTTTTCTTTTCATATTGCTTCATCATTCCGTATCTTTTCATATTGCTTCGTCGTCATCCCTTATCTTTTCATATTCCTTCATCATTCCATTTCTTTTCATATTGCATCGTCATCCCTTATCTTTTCATATTGCTTCGTCATCATCCCTCATCCTTTCATATTCTTTCGTCATCATCCCTTTATCTTTCATATTCATCATTATCTTTTCATATTGCTTCGTCAACATCCCTTATCTTTTCATATTGCTTTGTCATCATTCCATATATTTTCATATTGCTTTGTCATTTTTCCTTATCGTTTCATATTGCTTCGTCATTCCATATCTTTTCATATTGCTTCGTCATCTCTTATCCTTTCATATTCTTTCGTCATCATTCCGTATCTTTTCATATTGATTTGTCATTTTCCCTTATCTTTTCATATTGCTTCGTCATCATTCCTTTTCTTTCCATATTGTTTCATCATACCTTATCTTTTCATATTGCTTCGTCATCATTCCTTTTCCATATTGTTTCGTCATCATCCCTTTATCTTTCATATTCATCATCATTATCTTTTCATATTGCTTTGTCATCATCCCTTATCGTTTCATATTGCTTCGTCATTCCTTATCTCTTTTCATATTGTTTCATTCCTTATCTTTTCATATTCCATCGTATTCATCCATTTTCTTTTTTCCTCGCTTCGATGTAAAACTCTCCTCCCTTTTTCCTCTTATTTTCTTGCCCCTTTACTTTCACCTTTCCTTCCCCTCTTCAACTTTTTATTATGTAGTTTTTTTTCCTTTTCCTTTCCACCTCTCTTCCCTGTCCACGACCTTCCTTCACTCATATTATCAGTGTTTACCGTCTTTCACCTCTCGCTTTTCTTTCTTTCCTTTCCTTTCATTCTTTTACTTCTGTTTTACCCTGCTAGCTTTCTCCCCCTCCCTCCCTCTCCCTCCCTTCTTTCATCCTCTCCCTTTTTTTTTTTCATCTCAGTCTACCCTTCTTTTCTCTCCCTTCCTCTCTTCCTGTTTCCAGTTTTCTCTTACCTCATTCTTTCTTCTCCACATTCCCTCCTCTTCCTAGTTTTCCCTTCATTTTCCCTTCTTTCCCGTCCCCTGTTACCTGTTTTCTTTCTCCCCTCTAATCCCTCTCTCTCTCTCTCTCTCTCTCTCTCTCTCTCTCTCTCTCTCTCTCTCTCTCACCGTGAGTCATGCATCCCGACTTCGCAAAAAACCGTCAACTTCTTTGTCATCACAGTCACCTTTATCAGAGAGAGAGAGAGGGGGGGGGTATGAGGGGGGGGCGTGAGAGAGAATTGTAATGAGTAAGGAAGAGAAGGAAACTTAGCTTGTTGGAAAATGACCAAAGCTTGTGAGTAAAGCATAGTGGTGTGTGTGTGTGTGTGTGTGTGTGTGTGTGTGTGTGTGTGAGAGAGAGAGAGAGAGAGAGAGGAAGTGCAAAGTGAGTGAGGAAGTGCATGAGTAAGTGTAGAGTGAGTGAGGAAGTGAATGAGTAAGTGTAGAGTGAGTGAAGTGCTTGAGTAAGTGTATGAGAGTGAGGAAGTGCAGAGTGAGTGGGGAAGTGCATGAGTGAGAGAGGAAGTGCAGAGTGAGTGAGGAAGTGCATGATAAGTGCATGAGTGAGTGAGTGAGGAAGAGCATGAGTGAGTGAGTGAGGAAATGCATGGGTGAGTGAGGAAGTGCAGAGTGAGTGAGGAAGTGCAGAGTGAGCGAGGAAGTGTAAAGTGCAGAGTGAGTGAGGAAGTGCAGTAAGTGCATGAGTGAAGAAGTGCAGAGTGAGGAAGTGCATGAGTGAGGAAGTGTAGAGTGAGTGAGTGAGTGAGTAAGTGCATGAGTGATTGAGGAAGTGCAGAATGAGTGAGGAAGTGCAGAGTGAGTGAAGAAGTGCATGAGAGTGAGTGAGGAAGTGCAGAGTGAGTGAGGAAGTGCAGAGTGAGTGAGGAAGTGAAAGAGTGAGCGAGGTCCCGTCAAGGCTTCGTGCAGCAGAGGTGAAAGTGTTCCTCATCTCATCGAGGTTCTTCCTGTTCCCCCCCCCCCCTCCACCACCACCACCATACGTTTAGCAAATGGGGTGGGGATGAGGTGGTGGTAATTGTGGTAGAGGTGTGGTAGTAGTAGCAGTAGCAGCAGCAGTAGTAGTAGTAGTGATTCGTTTTGATGTGTAACAGCAATAAAATGGAGCACGGTACCGTACCTACAAACCAAGGGAGGCAGTACTGAGAGAGAGAGAGAGAGAGAGAGAGAGAGAATCCTGAACACTTGAATAACTAGTGGTTCACCGGAAATCCTTTAAACAGTGAAGAGTTGGTTTCTTGTTTTGACGTCACTGATAGACTGAAGGATAAGGCTATTGTGTGTGTGTTCTAACCCTCTAATCCCTGTTTTAACCTCCCTAATCCCTCTCTGATCAGGTGATGGCCGGGTTTTATCAGAGTGGAGGGTAGATTCAATTAGGCTGGTAACCAAGGAGATCCGTACCCTATAACAAAGGCTTCTCCTGCCTCATGACTAAGGTTTATTGAATTTCATGTACCCGGATGTGGAAGTGACACGGTACCGTCAGATGAAAACAAGCTGATCTTTTATTTGATTTATTTTTTGCATTAACCTGGCCCAAATTTTCTACTTTATAAGCTCATTTCACGGAGGTCAGTGGCAGATCTTTGTGAGCTACTGTTCACATGACCTTGATCTAAGATTGCCATTCCGTTGTCGTGAATGCTGGGTTATAGCAATAGATTAACACTATGATGCAACTCACGCAACAGTTCTACCTAAAGAGAGCCACAGTATTGTCCTCTTCTGCCTTTGAGTACGGTACGTGAAATAAACTGCTATAGGTGAAATGGATGAGCCTTCTTATTTGCTAGCCTTGTCATATTCTTGTAATTTTGTCACTCTTGTAGGAGTTGCCTAGCATGAGCCAAATGACCTACTCCAGTTATCCTCTCTTCTTATGTTCTTACGAAAATTTGTGTCAAGTTTAAGTGGGTGAACTCTAATGCAGTATCATGGTTTGGTGTTATTCAGTTACAGCCCGGCATTAAAGATAAGGAGACAATTTTAGGCCAGGTTAGTGTGAAAAGACTATAGCATTTGAAGGATAATGGTGGGGCTTGGTTTGTCTGTGGTCTGTGATCCGGAATGAGTCACACATCACACAAAGAACAATTAGTCATGCGTGAAGATCCGTCTGCTATATACGAACGTTATATTATGCAAGATCTAATGGCGGGAGGAAGGGGGTAGAGAGGAAATTCTGAGTGATTTTGGAGAAAGGAATGAGGAGGAGGAGGAAGACGACGACGTTAGAAAGAGGAAGGATGGAGAGGAAAGCTGAGATATAGAGGACAGGGTGTTGCGACGGAAAGAAGAAAGACGAAAAGGAGAAGGGAAGGTATCATGTTCTGGATAACGTCACACGATTTAAATAAACTCATGATCGCCCCAAGAAGGTTAAAAAAAAAAAAAAACGATTAATATATTGGTTGAGAATTAAAAGTTTGTGTTTTAAATCACGTAGCGCCAAAGTTAAACAAACACAGAAAACCGTATGTCAGAGGGGTAACTAATATATCGACTTTCGTGTTGTGAAAAGAGATTATATTTGACCTACTACGACTTGACGTTAAGTGGATTCGTGTTCATTTTCTCTCTCTCTCTCTCTGTCTCTCTCTCAAACACACATACACACGCAGGTGAATTTTATTATTATTATTATTATTATTATTATTATTATGTACGTAGCGGGAATGTGACTACGCTTTCCTGTACTAAGAACTTGCCGCTGAGAGAGAGAGAGAGGTATAGTGTACAGGATGAGTCGCTAAAAGAAATGTGCTGCGAAAGATTCCGAAGCCATTTGGAACGCCTCCCGCAACACTTCCACACTCATCACTCTTCCCACAGACCCGATTTCGTACTTCTCCAGCCTGGGATAGGGTTCATTTTGGCCATCACTCTCTTTTTAAGTAGAAGTGTCGATGGTCGAGTTGAGACTGGTGGAGAAGTGTTCGGGGTAGGAGAGAGAGAGAGAGAGTGATAACAGAGGGCATGAACCAGGTGATGCCAACTTAACTGTGGTGTCGTCAGGTTGAATCACCCCCCCCATCTCTCTCTCACACACACACACACACACACACACACACACACACACACACACACAGGGGGGGGGAGAGATACCTGTGTGTGTGTGTGTGTGTGTGTGTTATCCCTGAGTCACCCTCCCGTCTCTTTCTCAGTTGTCTTACTGTATAACTCTGGTAGTATTCTTCCCCTAGCAGCTCCCTAACACACCTTCCTCAGCGAATTATGCTTCCCATCCCACATTAACATCCTTCCTAGCACATCTGCCTGAGCGATTTATTTTTTTCTATCACATTAATATCCTTATGTGACTACTATATACACACTGGCTATTTATTTGTAGGCTACAGATATATACCACAAATTTTACCATACAGAATATAAAGTTGTAATGTCCTGGTTAAATCGCTAAAGAAAAGTTGCGACGAAACCTATATATATTGTTTTCATGGATAATTGTTTAAGACGAAGAATTGTGAAACCCGTACACATTGTCCTGAAAAAGTGTGGTGGTTTCCAAAGAGGTATCAGTGAGTTTCAGAAGCTATCATTCACCCCCTCCTTGTTTATCGTAATGATGTGGCGCAGTATGTCTGTGCAGTAGTACATTGTCAGGGTTATCAGTCGCCCTTGTTGACGCTGTTATTATATTATTATTATTAGTATTATTATTGGAGGTGGTGGTCGTGAGGTTAACGTTACTATTGTTGGTGGTGGTGATGGTTGTGATGTTATTTTTATTATTATTATTATTTGGTAGGTGGGGCCGCTCACCACCCACTCACTCAGTGTAGTGCTGCTTTGGGTGTCTGCTCTTTCCTCACTTCCTTCTTTCCTCTTGTCTTTCATTCTTTCCTCATCCTTCTGTCTACGGGTGACTTTACACTCCCTCTTCTGTCCTTCTTTCCTTCATTCTTTCCTCTTCCTTTTGCCTGTGGGTGACTACACTGAGTGACAAGACAAATGATTTCCTGTACACCAAGGAACCATTTACTACGCTGGGTGGTAACCACTTCACCAGATTATGGCGCCTGGTGGTTTAGTGATTACAGCGCTCCAGTAGGATTCAGCAGGTGCAGGTTTATATCCAAGGGGTGGTTGGGGTTTATTGCTCACGTAATGCCACTCAGGGATGCGTGAGGCTGGTCGCTCTCATCTTAAATGTCAGGACCAACTTGCCTAGCCCCGGGCACTTATGCTCCCCATTTATCAACATAGGATTGGGTGATGGGTGAATATTATTATCATTGCTGTGAACCCTCTCATGTTACCGTCTCGTGCTTTCCTCCACCTGACGCCAGAGGATTATAATTATGTGAGGCATAGGTAGTCATAGGCCGGCAGCGGATTGGTTTTCCGAGTCAGTCATTAGTAACCATATATTAAATTGTTATCCTTATTACCGGTATAAGGGTTACAGTGACCGTTTTTGACGATGATTGCTAAAAAAAAAATGTATACACCCTTATTTGCATAGATTAATATAAAAACGAGGCCTTGGAAATTGTCAGATGGCTTCGATACATGTGAAAAATCAGTTCTGCCATATCAGTTTTTTCGGACACAGTTGTACGAGTGTCTTGATTTTTTTCCCCATGTGAAGGCAAATTGAGGTAAATTATGTCACTACTGAGACGTTGTGTTGATATGGCAGTAGACTGATAATTTCTCATGTGTTTTGACCATGTGATAGACTCTGTAAGGCCTCGTTTTCAAATTAATCTATGCGCGTAACGGACATTTTTTTTTTTTTTTTTTGTCACCAATGTTATCGTCAGAAACGGTTATTGTGACAGTTATAAAAATGATTTAAAATTCGTTGTGACTAATGAATGCACCCGGACAACCAATCAGCTGACGACTTTCAAACTTGGAACACATCTCTGAAGGCATTGTAAGTCGCTTTTAATATGACGTAACACCTCTTCCTAATTGACTTATTCTGGACGTATCATCTCAGTATCCTCTTTATTGATGCAGGCTATGTCGATATTGAAGCGGTATAACACACCGGAGAATGTTATAATGTTTGCAAAATAAATCGCTAAGGAAAAGGTGCAACGAAGTCTGTGCCACCAAGTAAACAGTCCTTAGATAGAGAACTGCTTAGCTATATTGTACGACGTTACATGGAAGTACGGTATCTGCCTGTGTGTGTGTGTGTGTGTGTGTGTGTGTGTGTGTGTGTGTGTGTGCGTAGTGACGTCACTTCCTGTTTCCTGGCGTGAATCATTGTTTACTTGTTAGATGGTAAGTTTTTGAGGTGGCGTTTGTCGAGCTGGTATTATTATTATTATTATTATTATTATGGATACTGTATGTAGCCTACCTTTATGAATTGAAAGGATGTCTGCCTACTGATTTTACTACTACTACTGCTACTACTAATACTACTACTACTACTATTATTATTATTGATACTAGGCCTATTATTATTATTATTATTATTATTATTACAAGTATTATTTTGTGTTGCCGATTTCGTCACTGGAATGATTGTTTTCCTGTCATTAATATACTTTTTAGAGATAGTCTGCCTTTTCCTGTTATTAACGTGTGTGTGTGTGTGTGTGTGTGTGTGTGTGTGTGTGTGTGTGTGTGTGTGAGAGAGAGAGAGAGATTTTAGTCTAATGTAAATGAAGCCAGGCATAAACTGTCATACATACATCACCCCAGTGCACAGACACCGTAACACCTGTGCATTAGCGATTTGTTTTGTTGGGCGCACTGCACCTTAACATTCGATTGTATTATTTTTTTGTATCTGTAATATCAGCTTGGTTTGCGTCAAGGACACGAGAGAGAGAGAGAGAGAGAGAGAGGAAAGGGACATTACAGAATCAGCACAAGAAAGATACAGGAAAATAATCGTTACAAAATCTCCAGAGTGAAAATACAATAGACGTTACAAAACAAAGAAAACGGAAGTACAGCCGTTACAAAATTTCAAAACTGGAAAATACGGCCGTTACAAAATTTCAAAACCGGAAATACTGGCGCTACAAAACTTCAAAACGAGAAAATACGGTCGTTACAAAATTTTCAAAACTGAAAATACGGGCGTTACAAAATTTCAAAACAACGGAAATACGACCGTTACAAAATTTCAAAAACAGCGAAAATACGGAAAAATAAGCTGTAAAAAATATATGAAGGAAATACAGGCTTTACAAAGTTTCCAATATAATGACTACATTTCTCTCTCTCTCTCTCTCTCTCTCTCTCTCTCTCTCAAGGATAAAGAAGTGAGTCTATAAATCCGTGTCTCTTGTTACAGCAAATGAGAGAGAGAGAGAGAGAGAGAGAGAGAGAGAGAGAGAGAGAGAGTACCGTAATTAAACTTTCTACCGTACCGTCCTGCCTGTTTCCGTAATTTGTACCGTACTCTGTCTGCTTTCACTGCTGCTACTGTACCTTTTGCCCTTTTTATTTATATTTAAGTATTATTTATTTTATTAATTTATTTTGTCTTTTTCTTCCCCTCCAATCAACCCTTCCCTATCGATTTCCTCATTCTGTTGCCCCCCCCCCCATCTTTTTTCTTTCCGTCAAGCTGTTTCATACCTCATTTATTTCCTCAGTGTTTATAATCGTGTGTGTGTGTGTGTGTGTGTGTGTGTGTGTACCCCTTCCTACTTCCTCATGTACTCTTTCTATTTCGTAACCATCTTTATGTTCAGCTGTCATTTCGTCTCAGGTTATTTTTTTCTGATTTAAACATTTCCTCTCTCCATCTTCATCTTCCTCGTTGTATTTCCCTGCCATGTATAATTTTTTCCTGTTCGTTTTAGGTCTCCATTTCTTTGTAAAATATTTTCCTCTCCTCTCATCATTTCCTTTGTCCTTCCTCATTTGAATTCCCGTTTTCTATTCGTGTTTCCCAGTTTCCTCCACCCGCCACCATCCTCCTTTATTTATTTCCTACGGCATCCCACTTCCTCACATTTTCTCTTCGTCAGTCAGTTTTTGCTTTATGCCTACCTCCTTTCCACTTCCTCATTCTGTTTCCTACCCTCCCTCACTTCCTCCTTATCCATTGTTTCCTCCCTCGCATCAGGGCCACCTTCTTCCCCCTTCCTCATTCTGTTTCCCGCCTTGAGGCTCCCTTGCTTCAAACACTTCCGTCCCCATTTTATCTCCCCCTTCCTCTTCGTCATTCTGCGTCCTCTTCATATTTCTTCTTCTTCATCATTCTGCTTCCTCTTCATCATTCTTCCTCTTCATCATTCTTCATCCTCTTCATCATTCTTCATCCTCTTCATCATTCTTCTTCCTCTTCGTCATTCTTCTTCCTCTTCGTCATTCTTCTTCCTCATCATTCTTCTTCCTCTTCGTCATTCTTCTTCCTCTTCGTCATTCTTCTTCCTCTTCGTCATTCTTCCTCTTCATCATTCTTCCTCTTCATCATTCTTCCTCTTCATCATTCTTCATCCTCTTCATCATTCTTCATCCTCTTCATCATTCTTCCTCTTCATCATTCTTCCTCTTCTTCATCATTCTTCCTCTTCTTCATCATTCTTCCTCTTCATCATCATTCTTCCTCTTCATCATTCTTCCTCTTCATCATTCTTCCTCTTCATCATTCTACTTCATCATTCATCCTCTTCATCATTCTACTTCATCATTCATCCTCTTCATCATTCTTCCTCTTCATCATTCATCCTCTTCATCATTCTTCTTCCTCTTCTTCATCATTCTTCCTCTTCTTCATCATTCTTCCTCTTCATCATTCTTCCTCTTCATCATTCTTCATCCTCTTCATCATTCTTCATCCTCTTCATCATTCTTCATCCTCTTCATCATTCTTCCTCATTCATTTCTCTGCATACCAGCCAGTTTATTCTCTTTTCATCCTTACACTCCTCCATCTTCATTCTCTCTCTCTCTCTCTCTCTCTCTCTCTCTCTCTCTCTCTCTCTCTCTCTCTCTCTCTCTCTCTCTCATTTAGTCTCCCTTAGCGCAGTATGGGTCGCTTACTCCCCTACCACACTGCACCGCCTCCCCTCCTCCCCCTTCTCTTTCCTCCCCTCTCCCCCACCACACTGCGCCACCTCCCCTCCCCCCCTACCACTCTGCACCATTTCCCTCTACCTCTCCATCTTTCTCCCCTCCCTCCCCTCTTCCACCTTTCTTCCCCTCCCCATGCACCACCTCCCTCACCTTTCCTCCCTTGCCCGCCACACCGCATTACTTCCCTCGCCTTCCACCCCTTCCCTCCACCTCCCTCGCCTTCCACCCCTTCCCTCCACCTCCCTCCCCCTTCCCTTCCTTCCCCTTTCCTCTTCCCCTACCACCCTGCATCACTTCCCCTCCCTCCCTTTCTTTCTATCTTTTCCCTCCAACTCCCCCTTCGTACCTTCCCTCCACCTCCCTCCCCCTCCCCTTCTACACTTTCACTTTATGTCACGCTTTTCCGAACGGTAGAGGGGGGAGGCGGGAGGAAGGGGAGGGGAGGGGAGGGGAAGGTATGGGAAAGCCAGCAGTGAGAGGAATTTAAGAGGAGAGGAGGAGAAAAAGAGGGGGGGGGGGCTGGATGGAAGGACAGGGGGGAAAGGGAAAGAGAGAGAGAGAGAGAGAGAGAGAGAGAGAGAGAGAGAGAGAGAGAGAGAAAGGGGGAGAGGAAAGACGGGGGAAATGGAGGGTAAAAATAATATATCGTTTCTACCTATCAACCACACGAGCATCAGTCACTCAGGGCATTGTCACTCTTCTCTTATCCCTAACACCTCTTCCTTAGCGATTTATTTATGGCTATGGCTGGTTAATATCCCTATGCACGTTATTTGTGTAGAGTATGGCGATGTTTGGAGGATTTATGTAACACAGAATAGGACGTACGGTGTAATAAGCAAAATAAATCGCACAGGAAAAGGTGTTAGGGAGCTTCCTTAACTGACGAGAATACGGGCCAAGTACTTATGAGATTCCCAGCTAAGAATAGATAGATAGATAGATAGATACGACCCGCAACAGTGGACGACACAAATAGGTCCCTAAATGTATTGCTGCTGAGAGAGAGAGAGAGAGAGAGAGAGAGAGAATGGCGTAGCTCTGGCAGATGAGCTTAAGAAATAGATGAGGAAAGAGACGTAGTTCAATATCGACGGTGGGTGTTAGCGCCGAAGTGGTGACATGTGGAGGTGTATGGTATGAAGGAGGACTACTGGGCCTTGAGAGCAGGTTGTGAAGCCTATGCACAGCGTCGGACACATAAAAAAAAAAAGATGGGTAGGAGAGAGAGAGAGAGGGAGAGGATAAATAGTGCGGTAATGGTATGGAAAGTTGAGGGAGAGAGAGAGAGAATGACGTAGGTTTGTCTGATAAGCTTAAGAAATAGATAAGAGGAAAGACGCAGTTGATGACTGGTAGGACACACACACACACACACACACACACACACACACACACACACACACACACACACACACACATATGAATAGTGCGGTACTGCTATGGAAAGTCGAAGGGAAGTTAAAGGTAGTAGAAGAGGAAGTGAACAGTGACCTAGGACTGATAATAAAGAGGGGAAGAACGATAAAGAGAGGAATGGAGAGGGAAAGAGTAGAAGAATGGAAGTGACTGAGAAAAACAACAAAGAGAGATGAATTTTGAACGTAAAGAGGGAAAGAATTGGGTGAAGGAAAGTGAGAGAGAGGACAGAGATAGGGTAGAAGTGACCTGTGTGTGGAGAGGGAAAAAGAAGAGACGATACGATGTTGGGAAAAACTGAGAAAGAAAGAAAGATGTGAGAGAATCAAAAAGGAGAGAGAGAGGATGTTATGATGTGAAAAAGTACGGTAAAGAAAGATATGAGTGAATTAAAGAGGAGAAAGTAGAGAGAGTGTTATGATGTGAAAAAGTAAAGAAAGAAAGGTGTAAGTGAATTAAAGAGGAGAAAGAGAGAATGTTATGGCGTGAAAAAGTAAAGTTATGGTGGGTAGGGAGGGAGGGAGGGGGAGGAAGGCTGACACGTATCATGCAACTCAGACAAACCTTTGGGTAACCTGCCACGCTCTGATTGTGTGGCCTAAGCTGACGCAGGTTCGAATCTCGTAGCGGACTTTTTTTTATTTTTATTTTTTTTCTTAATAGCGAGTTCCTCTCACACCCCGTCCTCAGCTGTCTGCCACCTTCATAAATCCCTCAGTTAGCTCTCAGAATCTTATTTTGAGGGGCATTGGAAAATTCGTAAAGCATCTTTAAAAGCGATTTATTGTGCATATTAATCCTCAGTATCATGGAACAGCAGCAACAGTAAAAAACAAGAGCAGTCCGAGATTGCAAACCTACAAATGGCGGAGGTGTTAGCTTGTAATGTTTGTGCCAGCATTGCAGGCATTGTTTATCGAGCTAGAAACAAATATGTGGAAATTGCCACTATCCCGCAATAGTTAAGAATCCTTTAAAAAAAATTCCTGGGTCTGGATGATGATGTGGATCACCATTGAAACCCAGTGGATTGTTGCTTGTGTCGTACCCTACTCTTCCAAGAAATTTCAGCAAAATCCGTTCTTAACTTTTTGAGCAATCCCGCTAACTGACAAACCAAAGCAGACAAAAACATAACCCTCTTGACGGCGGCAAAAATAATAACCAACAGTAACGACAAATAATAATAATAATAATGATGATAATAATAAATGAGGCAGCTTTCCAGGCAAGCCAGTCTCGCTGGTGGCCATCATGATCTGTGGTGGTGGGAGTGTCGCCATGGTGTGTCTTTGTGTTGCAGCTTACATAAGTGTGACGTGACGTGACGGCCGCACTGTTACGCTCACTGCCTCACCCCCCACACACACACACTTTCTCCACCACCTTCCCCACCACTCGCTCATTTGTCACCCGTCACTTTCCTCCCCCACTCACTCTGTCACTTCCTTCCCCCCCACTCACTGTAACTTTCCTCTCCAGTCACTGTAACGCTTTCCTCCCTACACGCATCCGTCACCTTCCTCCCCCACTCACTCTGTCACTTCCTTCCCCCCCACTCGCTGTAACTGTCCTCTCCTCCAATCACTGTAACGCTTTCCTCTCTCACACGCACCCCTCACTCTCCTTCCCCACTCATTTTCACTGTTTCCTTTCCACCAGTCACTCTGTCACTGTTTCCATTCCCCCTTTTCCTGTCACTCCTCTCCCCCACTCACTTATTCTGCGGTATGGATAGCTAAAATTCGAATCATAACCACTTTCCCATGGTGAAATCGAACTCGGGTCCTTTTAGATAGCAGACGGCCTCATAACCTCTTTCCCATGCTGAGATCGAACTCAGGTCCTTGTAGATAGCAGATGGCCTCTCGAACCACCTTCCCTACCTACCCTAACACCTTCCACTGGCTCACTCATTCTGTCCACTGCACCCTCTCAACCTCTTCAGTACGATCATGTATTTTTAACTTTCTCCTTTCTGTAGTCAGACTGAAGGATAAATTTGACTAGTAACCAAGGAGACTTATTCCCGCCTCACAACTAAAACCTTTCAAATTTCGCGCCATGACTGACGCTTCTATTCCCGTCGGTTAAGGAAGCGCCCCAGCACCTCTTCCTTAGCGATTTATTTTTTCTGTATGATTGGTTAATATCGTTTGGTACGTTATTTATCGTGAGTATGGTGATATTTGAATGATTTAACACAGAAGAGGACGGCAAAGTGTAATAAGCAAAATAAATAGCTAAGGGAGAGGTGTTAGGGAGCTTCCTCTAGTGGTCCAGTTTCCTCAGATGAAGAGAAGCCAATTAGAGCTGCTACTAGATTTTATACAGCTTTTTATTTATTTATTTATTTATTTAAGGAAGAAGGAACCCAAGGCGTGTTTTATTGACGCGATTAACTCGGGATTTATCTGATGCACCCAGTCTGAGAAAAGTATACTAAGAATCGAATCGTTTGGAGGTGACAAGATCACACACACACACACACACACACACACACACACACACACACACACACACACACACACACACTGGAGATAGCAAGAAAACACACACACACACACACACACACACACACACACACACACACACACACTGGAGATAGCAAGAAAACACACACACACACACACACACACACACACACACACACACACACACACACACACACACACTGGAGATAGCAAGAAAACACACACACACACACACACACACACACACACACACACACACACTGGAGATAGCAAGAAAACACACACACACACACACACACACACACACACACACTGGAGATAGCAAGAAAACACACACACACACACACACACACACACACACACACACACAGGATGAACAGAGAGAGGACAGGGCCAAGTCTCCATGTCACCGTTCGTCCTATGAAGAGCAACTATCAGCCACGGGGGAACAGATATCGTAGGTTACATTATGCAGAAAAACAAGGGAGTGTGCATAATAACCCCTTTCTCTAGTTCATCCTATACAAAAAAAATATATATATATATTACTACAAAATATGATCGTATGAAACTTTAAGTAGGGGAATCGGACGAGGTATTTCTGTAGTGGCCTTTGCAGCGTAGAGTCCGATGCCTATCCTTGTCACATCCTTACCCACGTTCACCCACCAAGTTGGGACCGTGATGGAAATTCGAAAGTTGCGTGTTGTGTGTCGAGGGTAGAGTGGGCCTTAGCAGTGTCCTCTCTCTCTCTCTCTCTCTCTCTCTCTCTCTCTCTCTCTCTCTCTCTCTCTCTCTCTCTCTCTCTCTCTCTCTCTCTCTGGCAGCAGTACCATTTAGGACCTGAGTTTAAGTGTGTTGCGTGTTGTGTTCCAGGAGAAAATAATGACCTAGAAAGTACATTGCGTTACTCCTCACCATCTTCCCCACATCTTCGTCTTCCCTACCACTTATTTTTTTTTCTTCTTCTGGCATTTCATCACCTCACTCCTAATTTCTCTCTAGTGTGTTTATTTTAAGCTGATAAAGATCCCTAATCTCCTTCAGTTCAGTTGATGGCCAAGTGTAGTCAGAGTGGAGAGTCATTTTTAGCTACTTCTCATGGAGACTCACTTCTTCCTCAACTATAGTCCTTTTATATTAACTTGGCTTCGGGTTTATTCCTGTTTGAGTTTGTTTCATGTTGCTCACTGGCAGAACAATGCTACAGCTCTACATCCTCTCCATAGCACTTCTTCATGACCAGCATCATAATCTGTTACAACTCGGTATTTCAGATGGAGAGATGGCAGTTTTAGGCACGAGTTACAGCCTTCCTAAATTAGACTAACACTGATATCTTTGTGACCCTTATCGAATTCCATGCAGCCTCGATTGTGTACTTGGGTTGTAAAAGTAGCCCAGTTCCGTCAGATGAAGATAAACCAGGTACCTCGCCATGCGTCACTGCCGTACCTATCACCTGCCATCCTTTCACTTATTTCCCCGTCTCTCCCTTCGCCATCCCACACTCCATGCCCTCCACTGGTTTCCCCTTCCTGTCCACCACTTTTCCCCAACCCCCCATACCTCTGCCCATCCCCCATTCCTCTCTCCATCCCCTCACCCCCCTCATTTCAGTCCTCCCCTGGCCATTTCCCCTTCCTTCCCTCTTCCCTACTTTTCTTTCACTCGTTTCGTCGTTCCATCTCGCCCCTATCCACATCCTCGTCCTCTTTCCTTTTCTTCTCTCCTCTCTTTCCTCTTCCATTTTCTTCGCCTTCCCTTCCCATCCATTCCTTTCCCACTCTGCAGTTTTACCCCATCCCTTTCTCATCATTTCCCTTTTTATTTTCCCTCACTGTTTCCTCTGCTTACTTGGTCTTCTGTCCCTTCTCTCTCTTTCCCTTCCCTCTACGGTATTCCCTCGCCTTTCCCTCTCCGTTCTACCTTTCCCCCCCTCGCTTCATCTCCCTTCCTGTACTTTCTCGTACTCGTTGCTCCCTTTCTCGTTTCCTCTCGCTTTCTTTCATACCCTCTCCTCACCTTCCTCTCCCCTCGTGCCTTCTTCCCTTCCTGTCCCATCCCTTCCTTTCCTTTACCTTCCCTTCCCTTCCTTTACCTTTCCTTCACTTCCTTTACCTTCCCTTCCCTTCCCTTCCCTTCCCTTCCCCTTCCCCTCCCCTTCCCCTCCCCTTCCCTTCCCTTCCCTTCCCTTCCCTTCCCTTCCCTTCCCTTCCCTTCCTTTACCTTCTCTTCCCTTCCCTTCCCTTCCCTTCCCTTCCCTTCCCTTCCCTGTCTTCCTTTCGTTTCTCTTCTCAATTCCTTTCCTTTCCTTCTCTTCCTACTCTCCCCTCCCCTCACTTCCCCTCTCCTTGCAGCAGTGCAGTGTTGAGGGGAGAGGTGCATGGTGAGTAAGGGGTGGGGGTGTGCGGTTAGTGAATGGCGGTGGGGGTGAGGGGGTGCGTGTTAAGGGGGTGAAAGGTGCGTGGTGGTGGGGGGGTGTAGTGGTAGTGTACCCCTCCCCCCAACACTGTTACAGCAACACTCCGTCACGCCTCACTTTCCTCCTGCCCTACTTCAGTCACGTGACGTCACACCCTGGCCACTCCATTGTCTTGCTCTCTCTCACCCCCCACTCCACCCCCCAACCCCACACCACACCCCCACTCCACCCCCAACCCCACACCACACCCCCACTCCACCCCCAACCCCACACCACACCCCCACTGCATTGGAAGGAGGGTAAACAGGTCGCTAGGTTAGAATGTGGTTGAGGTTATGTAACGTTACGTGAACTTAAGTAGAAGACAGAGTGGTGTTTAGGTTAGGTTCATTTGCTAAGTTAGGTTCATTTGCTAGGTTGTTTTGTTGAGGCTAGGCTAAGCTAGGGTTAGATAGGCAATTATGTTAATCTTTCTTGGAGTAGGTAGTTGCATTTTGTTATCAGTGTTGTTGCTAGATTAATTAGAGTGCTAGGTTGGGTTCTTGCTGGCTAGATTTACGCTAACGTTGCTGAGTTAGATCCTTGTTGCTATGTTTTTGTTTCCCTTTTGTTTTCTTTTTGCCGTAACGTTCTTAGGGTAGGTTAGATTAAATTCCGTACTCTCGTGGGGTAAGGAGGCTCCCTAACACCTCTCCCTTAACGATTTATTCTCCAAACTGCTCATCAGTATCGCCTGGTTTGCTTCTTATGTCTTTTCATTATCGACATTGATTGCTTGAATAACACACAAGAATTTAGTAACGGAGCAGACACGGAAATAAATCGGTAAGGAAGAGGTGTTAGTAAGCTTCCAAAGTACAGGAGAATACTGACCTAAAATCCTCCCTTCCCACCCACCAAAGTAGATTAGATTCAGCAGTGTTAGGTTGTCGCTGCCGATAGTGATGTTGATGTAGTTGTCGTTGTTGTTGATGCTACTGTTATTGATGTTGATGAAGAGGCTGTTGTTGCTGTTATTGTCACTCTTGTTGTTGTTCCATAGCCTAAGCGTTGCCATTACGTTGTAGCGGGAGTTTGATCGTAGGATAGTGTAGGTAAAAAATGGTGTTAGATTTAGCATTTGTTCCGAGAAGCTTGACATGTAAACAAAAGTGTCTGGCTGTGTTTGTATTAAGACTTGATTGCGTAAGGGATTAATTTGTGCCTCTTGGTGCGTTGCAGGAAATTTTTAGGTTGGGTTAGGTCTGGTTTGATAAGGTTAGTTAGGATGGAGAGAGAGACTGACGAGGAGAGTGTATGTGAGTGAGGTGGAGGGGGGGGGAGAGGGAGGGGGAGGCCAAGGATAAGATGGAGGGATGGCGTGGAGAGGTATATGAAAGAGGGGGATGTAAGCTGGGAGACGGGCAATGAAATGGCGGGGGACAGGGCGACATGGAGGCGATTTGTTCGTGGCCACCCCTTATGGGATTGAGGCGTCTGGCAATAGATAGACGGATAGATAGTTAGGTTTAGGAAAGGTTTGGCTCTTTGGTTAGCTGTGGCAGTTGTTTTGGTAAAGTTTGGTGTGTTTATGGTAAGTTTGGTTGAGTTTAGGTGGGTTAGGCTAGGTTGGGTTGGATTTGGCGTGGTGTGGGTTAGATTAGAGAAAGTTGGATGGATTGGGTTAGGTTCTGTTACAGTATATGTTAGAAGAGGCCAGGTGTTGTTAGATTTGGTGTGGTTGAGTTAGTTGTAGAGAGAGGCGTAATTCAGGTTGGTATGGCTGGGTTTGGTTGATGTTGGTGTGAAGTGGGTTGTGGTGGGTTAGAATGGGTGTTAATCTGGGTCGAGTACTGCATAATATTTGGGTCACCTTACACACACACACACACACACACACACACACACACACACACACACACACACACACACACACACACAATGAGTTTTTACTTTTCCTACAGTGAGTTTAGCTTGAGTGAATTTGTAGATACTAGGCATGTGTGTGTGTGTGTGTGTGTGTGTGTGTGTGTTTCTGCTTGCTTGTGAAACACCGTGAGAGCAATCAGGGGAGTGTGTGTGTGGCGGTATTGCAACACACACACACACACACACACACACACACACACACACACACACACACACACACACACACATCGCTGCAGGAGGGGAATATGTTAACTTGCTTGTGTTGAGCAGAGTTTGCGGGGAAGGGGTGGAGAGAGAGGGGGAGAGAGAGAGAGAATCGGTTAATAGTAGCTAGGGAGTGTAATGCTGAGTCAGAAGGACGAGTGAGGTGAGTCATGGGGGAGTGGTATGGGCTGGGGAGGTTAGTCAGCAAAAATATATCCATTCGAGTCAGGAAGCCCGCTGAGTCAGAGGGAACCAGTAGGGAGGAATGAGTCAGAATGGGGCGATGAGTCAGTGGGGAGATGATGAAGGGTAGGGGGGGAGGGGAAGTTATTGACTATTATAGCGAACGATTGAGTCAGAAAGCACAGTTGAGTCAGGGAACGGAGGGTAGGGTGATAGGGGTGGGGGTGAGTAAGGGGGGAGGGAGGTGGTAGGGGAGAGATAGGGAGGGATAGAAGACTTAATGAAGTGGGTCATAGACTGGATAAGCGATTGAGTCAGGAAGTCCAGTGAGTCAGATGGAACAAGGTTTGGGAGAGGTGAGTCAGATCCATAGTGAGTCAGGATGATGAGGAAGGGGTAACAAGAGGGGGGGATAGTCCAAGGCATGAGCAAGGCAAACGAACGAGTCAGAAAAGCGAGTCAGTGAGAAAAGGGGGGGGATGGGAGGAATGAGTCATTTTGAGTGAGTGAGTCAGGGTGGATGGAAAAGTAGGAGGGATGAACGAAAGAGTCAGGAAACACAGTGAGTCAGCAGGAATGGGGTAGGTAGGTGTGAGGGAGTGGAGCTGAGTCAATTGGTGGTCAGAAGAATAAGTTAGACAAACGAATGAGGCAGGAATGTCAGAGGGAACGTGCGGGAGGGATGAAGGTGAGGTGAGGAGGGAGGGAGGGAGGGAGGTGGGAAGAGTGAGACGGGGAGGGATAGAGGAGGGAGGGAGGGGGTAAGACGGGGAGGGGTAGAGTCAGGAAGCGTAGTGACTCAGAAGGTACGGAGGCTGGGAAGGGTGGGGGTGAGTAGGGGGAAGGGATGTTAGTCAGTTAGAGACTAGATTAGACAGACACAGTTAGTCAGTAAGGCGGGGGGAGGGGGAGGAGATACGAAGCTGAGGGGGTGGGGACGGCGAGAGTAAGGGGTAGGGGTGAGGGGAGATGGGGGGGGGAGGCAGCGAGGTCATATGGCGAGGACGGTAGAGGTCAGGAGGCCACAGAGGTGCGGGTGTGGAGGTCAGGCTGAGTCTTACATATTTATAGCTTCACCTGCCCTGCCCCTCACTCTCACCCTCACTCACACACACTTGCTTTAACATTTAACACACTAATTAACATTGTGTTTTATTTACTCCTACTACTACTATCCCTCTCTCTCTCTCTCTCTCTCTCGCACACTTGACTACCTCTCTCTCACACACTTGACTATCTCCCTCTCCCTCACACTTGACTATCTCCCTCTCTCTCACACACTTGACTATCTCCCTCTCTCTCACACACTTGACTATCTCCCTCTCTCTCACACACCTGACTATCTCCCTCTCTCTCTCACACACCTGACTATCTCCCTCTCTCTCTCACACACCTGACTATCTCCCTCTCTCTCACACACTTGCTTTCACATATAACACACTCATTAGCATTGTGTTTTCTCTACTCCTACTACTGCTTGACTATCACCCTCCCCCTCACACACACACTTGCTTTCACTCTTAACACACTCATTAGCATCATGTTTTATTTACTCCTACTACTTCACTCTCACCTCCACCTCACCCGTTTTCACATACACCCGCATTAGCATTAAGTTTTATTTATTCCAACTACTAATTGACATTTAGTTTTCTTACATAATTAGCTTTACCTGGCCTTCACACTCCCTCCTTCCTGTTCACGTAGCCTACTTGCATTAACATATCAATAACAAATTTACCATCACGACGTATCACTCATTATTCTTGCCAGCACCGGACGGCTCTACTCAGCTTAGGTACACGAGTATTTATAGGTCACCCTCCCCCTCTCTCACACACTCACCATGACATACTTTGAACATATAACGTCTTTTGTGTCATTGTTGCAGCCTCCACACCCTGCTAGTGAGGAGAGTACCCTTGTAGTGGACGGGTTAATGCTGTGTCCAACCCCTACAGTTTGGAAGCCTCCCCTAAACTAAATAACATTGTCTTTAGTTAGGTAGAGGAGTTATATAAACCAGTGCAGGCAGGGACAGTCACACCAGAAAGTATCGCCCAGGTAGGGTACGATGATATCCGAAATGACCTAATCATTATAACTTATGAATTCTCGGTAAGATTTATTTGTAACCACTTCGCTGTACATATAACAATACGGACTAGAAAATGTTATAAACAAGCCATATATTGCATCCTTGAGAGAGCAAGTTTATCAGCATGGGGAAAAAATCGTTGTTCAGTTTCCAGTTGCCATCGTCGGGTGTCTCAAATTGCTCAAGATCAAGAGAGGGAACTGATCTAGAAATTGCTTTGCGTCAAGTGTTCACCGATACTGTTTGGTGTGAGTGTACAGGCGATGCAGACGAACAGATGTAAACACTAGACGCTACAGCATAGTTGGAACTTTGATTTTACCCATTGTCCTTCATCTTTAAGTGATTCCTCTCAAAATGGAATCCCTTCATCGTTTGCCTAACCCTAAACCCTCCACCAAGTTTGGTCTAAATCGGCAAAAAAAAAAAAAAAAAACTTAAGTTGACCTTGCCATGTGACTGATCTTTGACCTGTTTTCCTCTTGCTTGGCCCTCGACCCTTCCACCAAGTTTGCTTAAAATCGGATCGGAACTGTTAGGAGAAACACACACAGGTGGTTTGGCCATGTGGAGAGGATGGAGAACGAGAGACTAACGAGGAGGGTGTATGTGAGTGAGGGGGAGGGGGGGAGAGGGAGGGGGAGGCCAAGGATGAGATGGAAGGATGGAGTGGAGAGGTAGAGGGGGGTGTAAGCTGGGAGCAGGGCAATGGAGTGGCGGGGGATAGGGCGACATGGAGGCGATATGTTTGTGGCCACCCCTTACTGGATCAAGGCGTCAGGAAATAGATAGATAGGAACTGTCAGAGAATCCTGGTTCAGTACAACTTCGTCCCTTACTACTTAATGGTATATACATAGTCAGTCACCGGTACGTAGTCAGCCAATGACGGTGGGATGTTAAGGTGCATGTCAGCAGCTAAAAATACGTCATTGGACTGTGAATCATCCCTTCCATGCGGTGACGTCCTTCTGCATCTGGTTATTGCTGCTGGTGTACGGCATGACTGGGGTTAGCTGTGAGGTGCGTGCTTTCCGGTACGTATTTATAACTGCACGTGCCATCACCCCCCCCCCCCGGTACGTATTCATAGCTGCACGTGCCATTACCATACAGTACACTTGCACAGACATACGGAGCCATGAATAACACCTCTCTTACAATCTTCCTCCCGATTTCTTGCGTGTGGCAGGTTGAGTCGGCGATGTTAGTGTCCTGTGCATCAGTCATTCATTCTCTACTCCCACTGCCACACCTACGCCCACACCAGCAGACTGAGCCGCACCCACAACCCATAAGAGCCCGCCAGCTGAATTTCATATGCAGTGCTTTTACCAACTTTTTTTCTTTATATTAAGGGCGTCATTATAACTGTCGTCTCACACTTATAATTCACATATTTACACACACTTGCCATTCATATATTATTCACTCACACTAACCATTCACATATTTACTCTCACTATTTACATATGAGAGAGAGAGAGAAATACATCTACAGATTCAGAGTTAAGTTCCACACGGTCTTTCTTCTTCTTCTTCTTTCATTATTATTATTATTATTATTATTATTATTATTATTATTATTGTTTTATTATTCCACTTTTTCTTCCTCTTGTTTCTTCCTCTTTCTACTACTACTGCTACTACTGGAGAGAGATGCCTTCGCGTGGTGGCAGCAGTATGGCGTTGTAGTGAAGCTGCCTGGTCATACAAACAACCTGCATCACTCCCTTCCCTATCCCCCGAAAGGATGATGGTGGACTGTGGAAGGTCATCTTTGGCCTGCAGTCGACCGGGTTCATGTTTATATGTGCCTGGGATTGCAGCTACACACACACACACACACACACACACACACACACACACACACTCTCTCTCTCTCTCTCTCACCCTGATTTTCATCCTTTTGCAGCTCATTACATGTAGCTCAGGAAATGACAATACTGTGGTTTTGCATTCTTCCTCTAGCACTTCTTCATGACTAGCATCGTATTGTAGTGTCAGTCTATTGTTACAGCTCAACCATTGATCAAGGAGAGATGGTAATTTTAGAGCAAATAAGAGGGGTATACTACTACTACTACCACCACTACTACTACTACTACTATTATTATTATTAGTTCTACTAATAGCCTACTGCTAGTACTACTACTACTATTACTACTACTATTACTACTACTATTACTACTGCTACTACTATTACTACTACTACTACTATTACTACTACTACTATTACTACTACTACTAGCCTACTACTATTACTACTACTACTAGCTTACTACTATTACTACTACTGCTACTACTACTACTACTACTACTATTATTACTACTACTACTAATACTACTACTGCTACTATTACTATTACTACTAGCCTACTACTGTTACTACTACTACTAGTTTACTACTATTACTACTACTGCTACTACTACTACTACTACTACTATTATTACTACTATTACTACTACTACTGCTACTATTACTATTACTACTAGCCTACTACTGTTACTACTACTACTAGCTTACTACTATTACTACTACTGCTACTACTACTATTGTTACTACTATTATTACTACTATTATTACTACTATTACTACTACTACTACTATTACTATTACTACTACTACTAGCCTACTACTACTACTACTACTACTAGCTTACTACTATTACTACTACTACTACTACTACTGGTACTAGTACTACTACAATCAACAACAGTAAATAAATCAATAAATCATCAGTTTGGTGTGGTGAGGGGTATAGTGCTGGAGACGTACTGGTAGTGAAGGGATTACGTCAGGCAGGGCTTCCTTGACTCCTTTACTACTCTCCCTCTACTTTGAGAGAGAGGGGGGGGAGTGTGTGTGTGTGTGTGTGTGTGTGTGTGAGAGAGAGAGTCAGTAAGTAAGTGTGTGTGTGTGTGTGTGTGAGAGAGAGAGAGAGAGAGAGAGGTTGCATTAAGGGAAGGCCAACCCCCATTATTATTTATTTATTTATTTTTATTTTTATTTTCTGAAACAGGTGACAAAGGAGGAGCGTGTCAGGCGTCTCTCTCTCGCTGCTGACTGCACACCTTAATGTGGGATGCAGGCTAAATACGCCCTTAGCACCGTAGACGATCTAGATACTACCTCTCTCTCTCTCTCTCTCTCTCTGGAAGTCTATATGAAAAAAGTCTCCAGTTTGATGAGCCCCCCCCCAAAAAAAAAACAACAGCAACAACAACAGCAAGAATTAGGTAAAGGAAATGGTATTGAATAAAGGAAATGGACGGAAATAAAGGAAATAGCGAGGATAATATCAGGGAAATAGTAAGAGTAAAGGTAATACGTTGGTGGGATGGAAAGGGGTAAGGGTTGGCGGGAAAGTTGATAGGGAGAGCGTCGGACTGAAAGGGTTGGCAGGAAATGGTGATGGCCACGCGTGTTTGAGTGTACATGTAACGCCACTCAGCTATCATCGTGTGTGTGTGTGTGTGTGTGTGTGTGTGTGTGAGAGAGAGAGAGAGAGAGAGGGAATGGCTGATGCAAGCTTAGTAAATTCGTCTGGAAGTAGCAGGCGTGTGTGTGTGTGTGTGTGTGTGTGTGTGGTGATAATGACTGATAAGCTTCATAATATCGTGTGTATGTATCACTAATAACACAAGTAGCAGGTCATTTGCAGTATGGACCCAGGTTCGAATCCCGGCTGGGGCAGGGAACAGTTTAAGGATTTGAATTTCATAAAAGCACACTTTCCTGATCTACCAGATGACCCGCCGACATGTCATAAAAGTACCCCCGCTAATACCAATACACCAGTCCTGTATGAGACAGCCCTAGCATGTATTCAATATGGACGGTGGGTGTTAGCGTCGAAGTGGTGACATGTGGAGGTGTAGGAGGACTACTGGGCCTTGGGATAGGCTACTGCCCCCGAGATATAGGCCATGAAGCCTTTGCCCAGAGTCGGACACATAAAAAAAAAAAAAAAAAAAAAATTACCCTCTCACCATTATTGTCCATCTCAAGCCAAATCTAATCAGTTGTAAGAATAAAGTGGTAAAGACTGTGGTAGTGAGAGGGTTTAGGAAGAGGGGCAGTGGTGATAGCCACGTAACTTCACTCTCCTTATCATTCTGCTGGTGATAATGATTAACCTCGCACGGGTGGGGGGGTCAGCCTATCTCTAAAGTGCATTCGTTCCAGCCTGACAAAATCCTGACCCCTTTTTATCTCAGTTGATGGCCAGATGTTAGGTTATGGGGTTGATTTCCAGCATGGCCAAGATCCCTAACCCCTTTCTGCTCAGTTGATGGCCAGGTGTAGTCAGATTGTAGAATGTCTGGCCAAACTCCCTAACACCTTTCAGTTCAGTCGATGTCCAGGTGTAGTCAGATTGTAGGGTAAACACAGTACCTGGCCAACATCCCTAACACCTTTCAGTTCACTCAGTGTCCAGGTGTAGTCAGATTGTAGGGTAAATACAGTACCTGGCCAACATCCCTAACACCTTTCAGTTCAGTCGATGTCCAGGTGTAGTCAGATTGTAGGGTAAATACAGTACCTGGCCAACATCCCTAACACCTTTCAGTTCAGTCGATGTCCAGGTGTAGTCAGATTGTAGGGTAAATACAGTACCTGGCCAACATCCCTAACACCTTTCAGTTCAGTCGATGTCCAGGTGTAGTCAGATTGTAGGGCTGCTTTGACTATACTCAGCCTGTTTCGTTTGTTCTCACCTGGCCGTGATCCGTAGCCCCTTTCATCTCAATTGTTGGCCAGGTGTAGGCTAATCAGATTGGAGGGTTGATGTGACTATACTCAGTTCATATTACGTTGGCATAAAATTACTATCTCAGTCTTGAATATTGTGTTTTAACAAATGATTAACAGTACACAGATGCTAGTCACGAAGAAGTGCCATGGAAAGGATATAGAGCCGTAGTATTGTCTTATTCAGCCATCAGGCTACCAGAAATGGAATGCAAGATTATGAAAGTTTCCGGCAAGTGAAGGTGAAGGAAGTTTAGTAACCAAAAGTTATTCCTGCCCCTTAACAAGGCCTTCAGTTTCATGGCGCTATTCAAGTTTTGGGTGTGGCGATACTTTTTAAACAGAACAGAGGAAGGAAAAACAAATGAAAAAAAAAAAAAGTAATCCGTACATAAGATTATTGGTGTCCTCCATTCGTAAAACATCTGTAACAGCTGGACTTGAACAGCTGTAGGTTGAAGTTTGGGGGGAAACAACCCTGGAAGCGAGTTTCAAAGAGATCAGTTCGGGGAATAAAAGATTTCTGATAAGCAGAGAATAAAAGATTTCTGATAAGCAGAGAATAAAAGATTTCTGATAAGTTGTTCTGCAATTGCATCAGATGAAGATAAGGAGATTATAGCAATTAATTTATTTTGTCATTATCACCTCCTTGTTTACCTGTAAGTCGTATTATCACCACTGTATTTGCCCATAAGTCGTATTAGCATCCCCTTATTTGCCTGTAAGTCGTATTTTCACCACCGTATTTACCTGTAAGTCGTATTATCCCACCGTATTTGCCTGTAAGTCGTATTATCACCGTATTTTTGGTCATTATCGCCATCGTATTTACATCTGCACCATATCATCACATAGTTCCTTCCCTCCGTTAGTCATATATAAAATTATTTGCTTTCGTGCCATAGTGTCACCAGCTTCGGGTCTTAACGGTCATTTCCTTGTTTAAATATTTTGTGTTTCCTGTATTTCGTGATTGTTTCCTTCAGTGTTATATTTTGTCATATATATACCGCTTAGTGTAACAGTGGACGTGACATAATTCTAAGTTATCATCATTATATTTATCTCCGTTAATCGTACTGTCTGCAGCATTAAACACACACACACACACACACACACACACACACACACACACACACACACACACACACACACACACACACACGGGACGGTATTCTCGTGTGGTTAGGAAGCTGACTAACACCTCTTCCTTACCGGTTTATTTCTGATTCTGTTCCGTTGCTGTATTCTTGTGTGTCAGTCATGCAATCTGTGTCGATATGAAAAAGATATAAGAAGCAAAAAATAAAAATAAATAATAGGATATTAAATTTAGTTTGAAAAATAAATCGCCAAGGAAGAGGTGCTAAGGAGTCGACGAGAATACGGGATGTAGTGTAGTTTATTCACTTTAACTTGGCGAAGGGTTTCATCCTTATTACAGCGTATTTCACGTAGCTCAGTGTAAGAATGAGATAATAATTCGGCTATACATAATAATACGGCCCTACATCCTTTTCATAGCACTTCTTCGTTACTAGTAGCATATTCTAGTGTCAGTGTAATATAGCTAAGCATTCAGGATGGAGAGATGGCTGTTTTACGCCTATACTCCTGTTGCACTAACTTGGCCCAGACTTTCATCCTCTTTCAACATATTTCACGTAACTCAGTGGCAGAAAAAGACAGTATTATAGCGCTGCGTCCATTTCATAGCACTTCCTCGTGACTAGCATCGTACTGTAGTGTTAATTCATCGTCACAGCTCGGCAGTCAAGATGGAGAGAGGCAGTTTTAGGCCAAGTTCAAGTAAAACAAATGTATATATTGTTGAAGTGAACAGAACTGTAGCTTGTCCATGAGACGCGTGGTTGACTCTTGAATCACCAGTAACATGACTTTTATTATTATTATTATTATTTCCATACCATTTTTTATTTTATGTAAGAGATGGCCGTAGTAGTAAATGTTTTAATGGAAGCCTATATGTAACCTCTCCAGTTTGAAAGGGTTCCCTAGCAGAGTAACGTCGTATATAGAGATAGTGGGAATGAGAGAGAGGTCATCGTAGTGCGAGTGATAACAGGTGACTTTATCTGTTCAGCCTTGATGGGTAGGTGAGGAAGGCTAACATCAAGTCTATATGTGCTGCCTTCAGGTGACGCTACACTGAGTGAGAAGGTGACTGGTTTCTCATAGCCTTGGAAACTGTTTACTGCCGTACGTTGGGTGGTATCCATGTAACCAAATGGATGCCTGGTGGTTGTTTGGGTTAAGGCGCTCCAGTCAGATGCAGCATTTAAGGTTTATATCCGAGGGGAGTTAAATTTATTGGTAATTCGACTCAGGAGAGAAGGAATGGTCACGTGCCTTAAATGTGTAGTCTCGGCCTCCTCTACTCAGTGTGGCAATAAAGGACTGAATGATAGAAATAGTTGCGTGGAATTTGTAGCTACATATTGTACCTGCAGCGAACAGGGATGCCGTAAGTTAAAGATGTTGGAACGACTGTAGGTTAAGTAGGTCATAGGCGGTTGCTTGGGGAGGAAGGGAAAGCATAAAGTATTGTAAGTGGCGGGGGAGATTTCGTAACAACCCTTCCTAAGTGATTTATTTTGCACAGTGTCCTTCAGTATCCTTTTGTACGGTATTGATACAAACTCTGGCAATGTTAGGTTTCTAGTGATATAAATACCGTGTCATAGAGGTGAATGTTAGGGTTTAATAGGAAAAATAAATCGTTAAGGAAGTGATGTTTCGAAGTCTCATGTCATCTTGATTGCGTCCGGAAGTTTCAGCCCCTTGTCCCTGCCTGTGTGTGTGTGTGTGTGTGTGTGTGTGTGTGTGTGTGTGTGTGTGTGCTTGCACGCGTTTTTCCTATTCCTGTAAAATAAATTAGCGTGGGCTTTGAACGTCTGGGTATGTGGGTAACCCCCCCCCCTCTCTCTCTCTCCTATCCTATACCGGACTTCTGCGTGTCACTTCTCCATCTCTCGTTTCTCCCAACATGTTTCATCCATGACAGCTGCGTATCAGCATGACAATAGCAGTGTAACGGTTGTATATATTTTAGTAAGGTGACCTGTACTGTCGTCGGCTAAGGAAGATCATTTTCATATACTGTATATATATATATATATATATATATATATATATATATATATATATATATATACACCTTACTGTCCTCTTGTTTGTTACATATATCACTGTAGTGTCGCCATACTCTGCATAAATAGGCCTAACGTAGAAAAAGATATTAACTTGCCATGTCCACAAATAAGTCGCCGAGGAAGAGGCGTTAGGGAGCTTCCTGTGACGATAAGACGAACCGGAATGTCAGTTGAACGTAATGATGGATGGGTTGTCGTTTTTTGACATTTGCGGATGCGGTTGTGAAAAAGTAATGTCCGGAGATGGGTATATATACAGTATATATATATATATATATATATATATATATATATATATATATATATATATATGGACAAGTTACAGCTACGCCAGTGAAGGTGAAATTTATCATCAGGATGTGGAAATTGACCGCTTGCAAGTTTTGGTCAGTGGTTTTGGGCGACAAGGGAGTTCAATATATCGACATTATTAATTTTCTTAGTATTAGCATAGATCGCGTGTAGAAACATCGTGTGAAAATAGCTTTGACATAACATCAAGTATTTGCTGAATGTTTTGCTTCGATTTAGCCGTAAATAAGGAAAGTGCAGTATCGAAGAGGGTCCTTTTTTTTTTTTTTTTTCCACAGTTTGAAAAATTGCAAAGGAGATGAAAATGAAGGTACATTAGCCGAAGATATGCCAGTTGAAGAATAGTACTTTTAAATTGATTGCCTAAATGACTCTCATGTAGTTGATAGGCCAAAGACATACGCAAAAATCTTGTTCATAAGCCGGTAGCCAAAACGCACTTGTGCTGGAAGCTGCCATGTTAACGCTTGCCGTAACACCGAACCCGACTAACCTTCCTATCTGTAGTGAACTTTTCAGGTGTTTATCGACTGAGAGCCTGCATATTACTTTACTACATCATTTTCACCTTAACCTGGCAAGGATTTCGGTCCCTTTGTACCTTACTTCACGTAGCTTAGTGACCAAAAAATCATGCAGCTCAAGGCCAGTAAGACTTGGCCTTGATGAAGGTGCCCATCCTTCCCACAGCTCTTCCCGCTTACTAGCATTATATTCCAGCGTTAGTGTATTGAAAGGGTACAACAAGGAAAAAAGGTTGCTGGTTCCTTGAAGGCAGTGATATGAAACGGGGAAGTGAGCATGGAAGTGAAAAAGTTATTACATGACTATTGTTATACCAACTCTGACGTATGGAAGTGAAGCTTGGACGTTGTTGGAGAGACACAAGTCAAGAGTGAGAGCTGTGGCAATGAGTTATTTGAGAGGAGCCTGTGGAATCACTTGGAGAGACACGCTGACAAATGAGGATGTGAAAGAGCGTTGTGGTGTGGATGTGGATGTGATAGGAAGCGTTAAGAGAAACACATTGAGGTGGTTTGGCCATGTGGAGAGGATGGAGAATGAGAGACTGACTAGGAGAGTGTGAGTGAGGTTGAGGGGGAGAGAGGGAGGGGATGGCCAAGAATGTAATAGAGGGATGGAGTGAAAAGGTATATGAGAGAGGGGTGTGTGAATTGGGAGCAGGGCAGTGAAATGGCGGGGGATAGGGTGACGTGGAGGCAATTTGTTTGTGGCCACCCCGTATGGGATTAAGGCGTCTGGCAATAGATAGATAGGTAGTGTATATTGTAACAACTGAGCAGCTAGGATGAGGGGATGACAATTTTAGGCCAGGATAGAGTGAAATGAGTAGTCTGCTGGTAACATACGTAGGTACAGCACAGCCAACCAAAAAAAGCCTCGGCCCTCTTGCGGCACGCTTCTTTCTTAAACATGGACGAGGCATTTTGATATATGGGGCATCTTGTGATCGTAAGTGAATATATTAACTGGTAATTATTAGAACTAGAAATCACACACACACACACACACACACACACACACACACAATCACTGAATGGGTGGTATTGTTTTGATGCACCAGATTTATAGATTCCTGTGTGTCATCAGAACTCGCACGTTTTCCCAACCATCGTACCTTAAGCGGCCGATACTTTTTTATTGGAATGGGACAGAAGGAAGTTTGTTATTCCAGTGCATCTTCACAGTTATGGCATTGCTTTCCCCCCTTACATATCGTATCAGAAACATTGTGCTTAATGAATTACGTTTTATCTCGCTAGGCCTGGGAATACAGTATTGGGTTGCCGAGGGGAGTGAGAAGTATATGAGAGGAAGTAGGAACTATTTATCCCCGGCTACAAGTAAGTCGATATAGGCCGATAGCAGTACCTCTATGATTTTTTTTTTTTCCCCGCACGGCTACGGTATCCTGAACTGTTAATATCATTCGCGCATTTTGTCCAGCTTACTTACTACATACGGTAGTTTTTTTTTTTTTTTCCAGTAATTATAATGAGATAAAAATCAACGCTATCCGTGTAATAAACTTTAGAAGTGAGTAGGCTGCAAGGAAATGGTACTCTCTAAAATTACTCACAGTTTCTGCTGTAGCTAATGAGTATCAGTCATGCACTTGTAGATGAGATGAATGAATTGAATTTTCCTTAGGTACCATAGGCTTTGTAGAATGAAAGGAAGATTATACTTGTGTTATACATTATTGGCAGGCATGGAGCTGAGGCCTGACCTTGGCCTCGTGGCACTTTGATATCCAAAACTGCTTCTGAAATTGGCGTAGGCATCCAGGCTAGGAGAACAGTGCACAGGCCTAATGATAGTTTTGAGACCAAGTCCAAGAGATGGTTTGGGAGGATGAACCCTTCCCCCTCCCCCCCACACACATTATGTTATAGTAGACGTGGTGGCATACACTAAAAACTTATGAACAGCTTTTGAGTAGCTTGACAATAAGATAAGACATATACTGTATACTGTATCTTAAAACCTGTCATAGCTACAGGCATACTCTCAGCCATGTCTGTCTCACCATTTGCAGTACCGGTATAGATTTTTTTTTTTTTTTTTTTTTTTTTTTTTTTTTCCTGCTGTCAAATAATCAAAATTTTTCTTGCTATGTATCGGTCATATTGCTTTCATCCCTTACCATCCTCTAAACTGCCTTTTACCATTTACCACATAACTTACTCTATTTGTCAGAATAGTTTTGGGGGTTGGGATGGGATGGGGCTTGGTTCTGTGCTAGAAGGTACATGCCATTGCAGTTCCCAAGCTGCTGCTTCCACTCAAAAGAGAGGGGCCTGAACCGGGGACTAGCACCCCAGGAGGCTGCCTTATCATAGGGTGTATAATGGTGGGGCAGTTGCAGTGCCAAGGCGCACTTGGAGGGTGTCCCTGTAGCTGCCCTGGCAGGGTGCCCTGAGGCCACTACCACAGCCACTGGTCATGGCTGGTGGACTTTGGGTCCCAGATCCCACGCCTGGACTTGGGACTGTGCAGGTGGGCAGGGCCTGTGGTCTGTCTCTCCCAGTTGTTTTATCCCTGCCAATTATGACAAAAAAGAAAACAAAGACAAAGTATCCTAAGTCTGCAGAAACCAAAACACCCAAGGGGATCAGAGTGGCATTGCAGAATATGGGAAGTTTGAAGGGTAGAGTGGGGGACGTGAGCAGGGCAGTGAGTAGGAGCTGGATGGATATTGGCTGTGTGCAGGAGATCAGATATAGGGGAGGATCAGCTAGAATAATTGCCAGGAGGGATAGTCAGTACAAGGTATTTTGGCAGGGTAGGGCAGATGGATATGATGGTGTGGGTGTGTTGGAGAAATGGATGGAATAATGTCATGAATGTAATGAGAGTAGTGAAAATTTTATTCAGTGGGGTAGCATTTTCATATAAATCAGTGCATGCTCCACAGGCTGGCTTGGAGGAGGTAGAGAAGGATAGATTCTGGGATGATTAATGTGTAGTATGGGGGATGATGAGATTGTATTTTTGGGAGGGGATTGAAATGGTCATGTTGTTGAAGCAGCTCAAGGATATGAAGGAGTACATGGGGTCTGCACATATGGTACAAGAAATGAGGGAGGGGAGAGGATACTTGAGTTTGGGGTGGCAGTGAACATGATTGTGTGCAGCACACATTATAGGAAATGAGAGAGTAGGTTGATTACATATGAGTCTGGGGGAAATAGCACCAACCGTAGATAGACTTTTTCCTGTTCAGGAGAGCTGATAAGAGGTTAGTGAGGGATGTTAAAGTTACAGGGAGCGAGGAGTGTGTGCAGCAACACAAGTGACATCGTGCTTAAGGAGCAGGACATGAAAAAGAGGATCTGTGCACCTAGGAGGAAAATATGGATGTTGAAAAACCAAGCAGTAAAGGATGCCTTCTATAGCGAGATGAGGAGAGTGGTGGCTGAACAGGCTGTTGACAGAAGTGCTAATGAATGGTACAGAGTTGTCAAGAACAATCCTGAGAATTACTGATTCAGTGTGTGGATGGACAAGGGGCTCCCCCAAGATATAAAGTACCGTAACTTGGTGGTGGGATGAGGGTGTAGAAGCAGCAGTTAAGGAGAAAACAATGCATTTCTAGGAATGGAAAAGGGGTGATAACAAAGAGGAATACTGTCCTTGGCTGCTAAGTGTAAGGCTAGAAAAGAGGTTCACAGGGCAAAACCTGAGTCTCAGAGACTTTTACTGGATGACCTAATTAGAGTGGAAAGGAAGAATATGGTATTTAAGGTGACAAATCAGATGAAGAGGGAAAACAGCAATATCACAGGTGAGAAGTGTGTGAAGAATGATGAAGGAAAGATAGTGGTGAACAGTGGGGATGTTAAAAACACCTGGAGAGAGCAGTATAACCAGTTGTTGAATGAGGAGTTTGACTGGAACAGGAAAGATGTGTCGATGTTGACTACTGAAATGCTGAAGGCATCAAAAGATGTAGGAGTGGGGTTAGTTTCTAACTTGATAATTATGATTAAATATGTGTGGAGAGGATGGAGAGCAAGAGACTAAAAGAGGAGAGTTTATGCGAGTGAGGTGGAGGGGGAGGCCATGGAGGAGATGGAGGGATGGAATGGAGAGGTACGGTATATGAGAGAGGGGGGTGTGAGCTGGGAGCAAGGCAGTGAGGTGGCATTGGACAGGGTGACGTGGAGGTGATTGAGGCGTCAGGCAATAGATAGATAGATAATGTTGTCACAGGTGATCGACTGAAGAGTGTGATTGTAAATGTGTGCAAGGGGAAGGGTGATGCCCTGGAAAAAGGGAATTAGCCTATAGAGGCATAAAACTTTTGGACCAGATAATGAAGGTACAGTCAGGTCCTGCTGTTTGTGGGAGTTATGTACCAGAACACGCCGCAAATGTTGAATTTCGCAAATGGCCCAACCCTACTGGAGAAGTCAGTGAATTCATTGTTTTAGCTATTCCTGTTACCTACAAACCCACTAAAATACCTGTAAATACATTTTATAGCGCATTCATACTTCCCCCAAAGACAGTACTGGATGATACACAAGTCCTTCTGGGTACAGTGTACTGTACTCACCATGTGATGATGACGATGAGAGTTTGCTGTGTGCTGAACAACACATATGTATACAGGGTAACTGCACAGTTTAACTGTATAGGCCAATATTTCTCACAGAAAACATGCAAAAAAAATCACTCATGAACCAATAGGGACAGCTGATGCCATGGGAATAGCAGGAAATATCTTGAAATAATTTCCGAGAAATATCAGTGAATATGTGAATCTGCGAATAGCAGGGATTGACTGTACTGGAGAGAGTTCTAGAAGGTATGATTAGCGAAAGAGTGAACATTGATGGGATGCAGTTTGGGTTTATGTCAGGCAAAGGAACCACTGATGCCATATTCATTGGTTGACAGCTTCAGGAAAAATATTTTGGAAAGAAAAAGGATCTGTACTTTGTTTTTGTTGATTTGGAGAAGGCCTTTGACAGAGTCCATAGGGAGGTGGTGAAATGGGCACTGAAAAAGCTTGGCATTGAGAAGTGGCTGGTTAGGGTGGTTATGGCTACGTATGCGGGTGCTCGCACCTCGCTGAGAGTGAATGGATATATGAGTGATGAGCATTCAGTGAATGTTGGTGTGCATCAAGGGTCAATCATGAGCCGCTTGTTCTTTATCACGGTACTTGAAACCCTCTCTCATGACTTAAGAAATGGACTCCCGTGGGAGATGTTGTAAGCCAGTGGTTTGTTGTTGATTGCAGACTTGATCACAGAGAATGAAATGGAGGCAGAGGAAAGATTTAGGAAGTAGAGAGCTGGTGTGAGACACAAGGGCTTGAGAGTAAATGCAGATAAAACAAAGATGAAAGTATCCAGGGCTGGCGACAGTACTGTCAAAGAAGAGGGAGAGTGGCCATGTGCGATTTACCACAAGTGTGTGGGATGTAACTCTGTCTTGTTCAATGTTTGTGATAAGTGGGTGCATAAGAGATGTAGCGATATTTAGGTAGACTGCAAGATACAGTACTGGTACTGTAATTCTGATTCCATGTGTTCAGTGTGTCAGGGAGAGCATGTGGAGATTGTCAGACATGAAAGGCTTGATCTTGTTGGTGAGTCTCTCAAGTGTGTGGAAGAGTTTTGTTGTTATTTTGGAGATATGTTATGTGCTGGAGGTGGGGCTGGAGTTATCTCTGTGGCTAGAGTGAGAAGTGGTTGGAAGAAGTTCAGGGAGCTGTTGCCTCTCCTGACATTGAGAGGACTCTTCCTCCATGCTGAAGGATCTCTGTGTGCAGGATGTGTTAGGAGTGTAATACTGCTTGGTAGTGAGACGCGGACAGTAAAGAAAGAGGATTTTCGCAGGCTCAGATGTACAGAAATGACAATGATTAGGTGGATGTGCAGTGTATCCTCGAGTGCGAGGCCGAGGAGGACTAGGTTTACAGTGGAAGAGTTCAGAGGTAGGATGGGTCTGGAGTATATTGGTGTTGTGATGAGGAGAGGTAGATTGAGATGGTTTGGGCATGTGGAGAGGATGGGGGATGATAATTGGGTGCAGAAAGTGAGAAGTGTTAATGTTAAGGGTAGGGTTGCGAGAGGCAGACCATATATACCTGGGGCAAGGTCATTGAGTGTGGCCTCAGGGATAAGGGACTGAATAGGGAAGCTGGCAGAGATCGAGCAACATGGAGAGCCACCTTAAGGTTACCAAGGCTGATGCATGCAAGCATGTTGGAGCCTTTAAAAATGAAACAATTCATCAGGCAGTCCTATAGCTATCATGTACCAAAGTTACCTTGCTTCTGCAGGTTCATGAGAGAACTGTAGGTGTGTTTACTCAGTGTAGAACCTGCCTTATTGCTGGTGGTACGGTTTCAATCAAGTTTTCTCTGGGTTCCAAAGTCATTGTGTAGTTGATATAATAGTATGTTAGTTAATAATTGAACAGTTACCCATATTAGCTCTCTCATCACTAGTTGGAATGTCAAAAATGTTCATGTAGACTGTGAACTGTTGTACAGATAATGACACTGACCAGTCTGGGAATTTATACGGTATCTTAGCAGTTATTCCATCTTCACTCTGTATTGCTGCCTGCCCTCTTTATGTGAAGAGTTAGAGGCAGAAACAGAAAGGTGTGAGAGCTGTGCCTACTGCAGTAGAAAGAAGGGTACTGGGTCATGCTCTGCAGACTAGACATGTAACTTGCTCGTAGATTGGAAGCTATCTTTTGTTCTGTCTGTTACTGGGGCTGCATGTCAACTTCTGTTTATATTATATAGTATCAGCTTCATATCTGTTAAGTCTAGTATTGTAACAAGTTCATGTTATGTTGTAAGTAGACCAGTCAGAAAATGACCTTATGAGAGCAGTTATAATGTATAGCGTATTCAGCAAGACAGAAAAATAGGTTGCTGTAATTGATGGGGAAGAGGAAAATATGTTTTGTTAGTTGCAGAACTACAGAATCTGGTACACACCCAGGATGAGGGGCGTGATATAGCTAGGTTTTATTACAAAAGTTTTTTTTTTACCTGTTTTTATGAGGCACTAGTGGGTTTTACTGGTCTTTTAAATGTTTGAGTTGAGAAGTGTTAGGTTTAAGTGAACATGTCTATAAGTACTTATACTGTTGATGTGCTCAGCTTTGAGTTTGCTGTGGGTAGGGGTGAGCAAGGGGTGAAGGTTATTTGTTTTAGGACAGACTTGGCAGGTGTCATTTGAGTGTGTAGATGAACTTTGTTTTTTGGGTGATAGAGTCTCTTGCTGTATTGCTAGGGCTAAGAGTCAGTAGAAGTTTAAGGAATAGTTCTCTCTTGACATTGAGGAAACTCCCATGACAAATTTGTACAACGTATGTAAGAAGGTAATACTGTTTTTTTTTTTTTTTTTTTTTTTTTTTTTTTTTTTTTGAGGTACCTTAGTCTACTGTATTTACTCAGTACAAAGGTGGCTTGGTTGCTCCTCAGTAAATATGTAGGCTGATGCCAACTGACTTTACAACCACCCCTGGTGAACATTGTGTTGGGGTTGGATTTACGGAACAGTGATGACACAAAAATGGATGTAAAATTAAACCTTTTTGAGATACCAAGATTGACCAGCCCCTTAAGTAGTACTGCTAAACTAACAGCAATTATGTACAGTATAGAGACTATGAGTATAAAGGCATGAGAATAAAGAACATTCCTCACTTTACTGCAGTGAGAAATGAGCAAGATGCTATACTGTTGTGCATTAGAATGGTACCAGTGATGGCAGGATCAGTTTAGCAATTCATAGTATGGTAACTATACACTGCTGATTGTAACCTTTCCAAAAGCTGACACTTTTACACTTTCAGTGCTAAATTTCTACAGCTAATAATGAAAAAGTTGTATGGGAATGATGTAGAACCACAGTATTATCATATTCTGTCATTGAACTATGGGAAATAAGGTGCAAAATTATGAAAATCATTGAGAAGTTAAGGTAAATGAACTGCAACTTTTTGTCATCTTTGCAGGCACATGTTAAGTTCCCGCCAGACTACCCATACTCCCCGCCATCAGTGAGGTTCCTGACCAAGGTGTGGCACCCCAATGTGTATGAAAATGGTGACCTATGTATCTCCATCCTACACCCCCCTGTTGATGACCCTCAGAGTGGTGAGCTGCCGTGTGAGCGCTGGAACCCCACTCAGGTAACTCATGCCACGACTCTTCTGTACATATTTGATTTCATAATCTTATTACTGTACTGTTGTAGTTATGAAACTGCTTCAGTAATATATTTGCTGTTTTAAATTTATGTTCATACTGTACGTAGCTTTGTTAGTATTAGAAAACTTTTTTTTTTTTTTTTTTTTTTTTTTTTTTTTTTGATAAATTTATTCTTAACAAGAGACCCATCACGTTGAAAGGGTTAAGCATTAATTCATTCATATTTTGTATGGTGGTCACATGCGGTAGATGCATTCCTCAGATATTTGTATTGACTCTTGTGCTCCAGGTAGGGGTCCTTCCAAAAAACAACCATCCCCACAGGTGTGCATATGTCCCTCCCCCCACCTCCCCACACACAGAGAAGCATACAGGTACTTAGAAAAAATTCATCAGTGTCTGAGAAAATGTCTGTACAGTACTTACAAAATGGTTAAACATTAACAAGCATCGTTGAGAAGCATTTCCTAACCTCCACGTGGCGTGGTGGGGTGCTGGAATGAATGGTATTTAGAGGTAAGATGGTGACATTGTGGTTACACCATACGAAGCTATGAGTTTACCAACCACTTTTGTGCTCAAAGAGCACTTGTGGTGCTTGGAAATATATATAATTATTATTTGTCTCATCAGGTTCCTTCCCTTTCCTCATCCCTAATTATCTCTCTCCTGTTCACATCACCCATGACATCAGTTAGCTTGTAATCACTGCCTCCACCACTAATTAACCCTAATCAAATGCCATTTCACTTAGGATGTGTATTACTGTACTTTCATATCACACTGTGGCTGTTGTTGTTGAGTAACCACGATGTCATGTGCGCAAAGTTCCCACGTGCAGGCAGTTCTCATAGGTGATTAAAATTGGGGAGGTCTGGGGGGCTTGCCTCCCAGTTAGGTTAAGCTAGGTCAAGTTGGATCATTAGGTTTCCTGTAGGGGAAGTTTGATGTACATACAAATCCATTGGCATTGGCTGCTTCACATACCCAAATGGTCCTGCTCATGCTCATTAGGATGAAGGAGAACTTTCTACACGTGGAACTTTTTGTATCCAACTCTGGTTTGTCTGGCTGAGCAGACCCATTAACTGTAGGCAAGCAACTGCTGCAGGGTGATCCTTTGCAGTAAACTGATGGTCCCATACAGTAGACAGTGCCTCGCTACAGCAAGGTGCAGGGAAATGTGTGGAGGTTTGGTTCCCTGGTGGATGCCGGTGCCACACTTGTGCCTCTCCACCCAGTTAACAGCATCATATTAGGCCCCACATAACCCCATTATTTGATTGTATGGTTACCACCCAGCGTTGTACTGTAAATGGTTTCCTGGATTACATGAAACCATTAGACTTGTCACTGTTTAGAGCCACCTTCATCCATCCATCCATCATCCAATCCTATGTTGCTCAAGGAGGAGCATTGGAACCTGGGGCTAGGCAAGTTGGTCTCCTGACGCTTAAGATGAGAGTGACCTGCCTCACTCATCCCTGAGTGGCATAACATGAGCAATAAGCCCCAACCATCCCTTGGATATAAATTTACACCAGCTCAATCCAATTGGAGTGCCATAATTACTTAGTAAACCCCCAGGCGCTGTAATTTGGCTGTATGGTTACCACCCAGTGTAGTAAATGGTTTCTTGGTGTACAGGAAACCATCTGGCTTCTCACTCAATGTAAAGGCACCCATAGACAGAAGGAAGGGGAATGAATGAAGGGAAGAAAGACAAGAGGGAGTGTAAAGTCACCCGTAGGCAGAAGGAGGAGGATAGAATGAAGGAAAGAATGGCAGGGGAGGAATAAATGAAGGAAAGAAAGACAGAAGAGGAAGGAAGGAAAAGAGGAAAGGGCAGACACCCAAAGCAGCACTACATTGAGTGAGTGGATGGTGCTGAGGTAATAAAATGTGACAGGAAAGATGGGAGAAACAGGAAGAGAGGAAAGCAAAAACAATTTAAAAAAATGATAAAGGTGAAGAAAGAAATAGGCAACATTACATCAAGTGAGTGGATGATGGTCACTACCATGTACATGCATCACAGTGTGGTGAAAGGTATAAGTAAGATATGGTGATTCCTACGAACAGAATTAGAAACTGGGCCAGTAGTAACATGTCAGCGGCATCATTTCAGTGTCTGAGGTGAAGGGCCACTTCTGCAATTGATTTGTGTCCATGTTAGTGAAAAAACTTCCAAACATCAGAAGCCTCATTGGGGATGTATTGACCTTACTAAGGATTCCATGTTACTTGTGCACTTGCCAATATAACTGCTAAAGGTGCATGGAAGCAGATATTGCAAAGTGAAAAGTTTACATGGCTAGCTTCATAACAAACAGCAGTAATTGTGGAAGTGGCCAAATGATTATACCCTTTTTACCGTAACGTGGCCAGAAACCACTCTTTTTCGATCTTGACTGCAGAGTTGTAACCAAAAATTAGCACTAGGACTTAAAACTAGTCATGAAGAAAAGCTATGGAAAGGATGTAGAGTCACTGCATTATGTTCTTCTGTGATTGAGCCACAAGTTCTGTCCAAAGAGAAACCAAACTTTTTAAATAGCTCACCAACTAGCCTGCGTAGCGTGATCTTGGTGGGAGCGCTGTGTAGCACTGACTTTGAGCTTTAGTCTGACACAAGCTGCATCACACCATGCAACTTGGTCATCAAGGTACATGCACTTGAGTGAACATGTGTTTAGTGCACATGGCAGTTTGTTGCAAGTTGAACAATGAATGATATTGAAGAGCAATGTGTTTGCATGAAATTCTGTTTCAAAATGGGGAAACTTTTATGGAGACTTTGCAGATATTGCAACAGGCCTATGGGGAGGATTGCTTGAGTCTTAACCCCTAAAGGTCGGTCCCTGTTCTGGAACGTGTGTCATGGGGACGTTGGTCCCTGTTCCAGAATGTTTAGACACTCTTGCGTTCTCGGTCACTGCTCTGCAAAAAATGAACGTAGGACATTGGAACACCACACTTTTTAAAGCCAAAGAGTTGCACTTTGCTGGGTATGAAGATTTTTATGATAGGTGTAATAAATCACCTAGTTTTTATGAAAAATGCCTGCTCCTGTCAGTCGATTTTATGAACAGTGCCTGACCCCATGGGGTTAAGCTATGTCACAAGTCGTTCCAACTGTTCAGATCAGAAAGAACATCCACCAAAGACAATCCCAAATCTGGGCGGCCTTCCACGTCAACAGACGATGATCATGTTGAGAAAGTGTGTGCTGTGATCAATGAAAATTATTGCCTGACTGTTCATGAAGTGTCTAGAGAAGCAGGCATCCTCAAAGCTATATGCCATGCAGTTTTAACTGAAAAACTGAAGATGCATCTTGTTGCTATAATATATGTGCTGTGTCTGTTGACAGATGAGCAAAAAGAGAACCATGTCACATGTCAGTCAGGAGCTGTTTCGAATGCTGATGAAAACACTGAAAAATGTCATAATATGTGATGAAATGTGGGTGTATAGCTATGATGTCGAAACAAAAAGGCAGTTGTCGCAGTGGGTTGGAACATCGTCACCACAACCAAAAAAAATTCACAAAGTGCACTAAACACACGTTCGTTGAAGCACATGTACCTCAATAATTAAGTGACATGGCGTGGTGCTGCTAATGTTAGACGGAAGCCCAAAGTTGCTGCTACACGGTGCTCCCGTTGCTATCATGCTACGCCTGCTAGTTGGTGGTCTGTTTAAAAGTTTGGTTACTTTCTCAACAGACCTCGTATGTACAGTAATTAAGCTGCAGCAGGACAAAAATCTGTGCCCGGGTAAAGTAAAAGGACTGTAGCAAGAAAACAGATATAAGAACAGTTAAACAATGCTAGGTTTCATGATACCTCTACCTTCAACTGTCTACACCACACTACATGTGCATAACATATCACACCTTCTATTCACATCTTTAGTAATGGCCGCTGCAATCTCACGATCAAATGAGGTGGTATCTCGGATTGCCACCACCGGCAGGGTAGGGCTGGAGGCACAGGGTCCTCCCGGTCGCTATCAAGCGACTGTGCCAGCAGCGACTGTTGCTATTTCCGGGATTGCTCATCGGCAAAAAGGTGACGGTGCGGCCTTATTCTTTACCAACATCCGCGGCCTTACCACAAATTTAAACTCAGTTCATTTTTTCCTTCAGTCCATATCCCCTTTGGCCCTTTTCCTCACAGAACCACAAATCTCACCCTCTACCGATATATCTCCATTTTGTTTTCCAGGTTACCATCTCCTTACAAACTTTCGAAACAAGGGCGGCACCTGTTGTTATATCAAATCCCAATATGCAGTTGACACTATTTTAAACTTCACTTCATCCAGTTTTGATTACTCATTATATAAATTAAATTGCCAAAACATTACCAAATATATCTGTGTAGTTTATCGTTCCCCCAATGCTTCTTCGAAACCCAGTGTATTTGATTCCATATCCACTCAGTTGAGTAACCTTGACCTTGCCCTTGGCAATGAAATTACCATTTTGGGTGATTTTAACATACACAATGTTGAATGGTTATTGCATTCTGCCCGGACTGACGACGCTGGTCTGGAATGCGAGCTGTTTGCGGAATCGTTTAATCTCACCCAGTTGGTAAAGCAACCAACCAGAATACTTGATAATCCTGACCATAATGCCCATCTCTTGGATTTATTCTTGACAAATAATCCAGATCAATACAGGATAGAGGTACTGTCACCACTTGGATCCTCTGACCACAATCTCATCAAAGCCTCATTAGTTAACCCTCCTACATCTCCCCATTCCGAACCTGTCAGGGTGACCCGATGGCACTTTGACAGGGCAGACTGGGATGGATTTAGAAATTTTCTTGCTGATGTTCCATGGCAGTCTTTCTTCTCTAGTGATCCCAATTCTGCCCAGTCCCACATTTGTGACTTAATACTAGCTGGTATGGATTTATTCATACCAAGTCAACAATTCACTAAAAGATCAAACTCTCCAAAATGGTTTGATGGCAATTGTGCCAGAGCAACAGCCCAAAAGTCATTAACATATAACTCTTACTTAAAATCAAAAACACCTGAATCACTCTCCCAATTTAAAATTGCTAGAAATCATGCAAAAGCTGTATTAAATCTATCTAAATCAAACTTTCTTCAAAAGCAAGCATCAAAACTACTTAACAACCCTAATGACAACAGAATATTCTGGTCAACTCTTAATTCTTTCAATAATAACTTTAACAAGTCATCTTCCATTCCCCCAATAAAATCTTCAGATGGCAATATTACAAATGACCCACGTGGGAAAGCAGATATCTTTGCTAGTACCTTTGCAAGAAACTCTACCATAGATGATACCAGCCAGAATGTCTCAGTACTGGAACTTGATTCTCCCGAAATTGCCCCACTTAAAATACAGACAAGATTTGTAAAATCCATCCTAGACAATTTACCTACCAACAAAGCTCCAGGTCCAGATGGAATTCCGCCAATTGTTTTGAAAAAGTGTTCCCCTGAACTTGCCTCTGTCCTAGCTAAATTATTCAGACTATGCATACGTACTTCTTTATTCCCAAATTCATGGAAAGAAGCCAATATCCACCCAGTTCGAAGAAAGGAAGTTCGTCTGACCCCTCCAATTACAGACCAATAGCTATCACATCTTCTCTTGGTAAGGTATTTGAAACTTTAATTAATAAGCATATTGTTAAACATCTTGAATCCAACAACTTAATTAATGATAGACAATACGGTTTTCGCCACGAAAGATCCACCATTGACATACTCAATCTCTTAACTCATACCATCCATCAATCAATTGATCTTTTTGGAGAAACTCATGCAGTAGCTCTTGATGTCTCTAAAGCTTTCGACAGAGTATGGCACCGTTCCCTGCTGTCCAAACTCCTTGCTATGGACTAACGTCTTTTGTTCCTTTGATTTCTTCTTATCTTAGTGACAGGAAAATAAGAGTAAAAGTAGATGATGTATATTCGAATTTCCACTCAATTAACGCCGGCGTGCCACAGGGATCAGTTCTGGCGCCAACCCTATTTCTGGTTCATATTAATGATCTCTTATCTGTCACTCACAATCCCATTCACTCATATGCAGATGACTCAACACTACATAGTTCATTCACACTCAGACATCCATTTACAAAGTCTAATATCTCTACCTCTCAACTCAATACAGCCATCTCCATAAATCAAGATCTATCTACAATCAGTGAATGGGGACAAAACAACCTTGTCTCTTTTAATGCTAGTAAAACTAAATATATACAGTTTACTAATAGACAGATATTGTCAGATTCGTACATTACCTTCAGTGCTACTAATATTCCCATCTCCAAAAGTATTGAAATTCTTGGTGTCTCACTTAACAGTGCCCTCAGCTGGACCTCTCATGTCAGATCACTTGCTAAAACCGCCTCAAGGAAACTTGGATTATTGTACAGAGTCCGTAACTTCTTCGCCGATGAGCAGTTAGCTATAATTTATAAGAGTCATGTCGCTCTCAGCTTGAATATTGCTCACCCTTGTGGAATGGTTGTGGAGAGGTTGCATTAAGACAACTAGACAAAATTCAGAATAAAGCTGTTAGAATCATTAACAACCCCTGCCATTACATATAAACTACCTCCCTGCAAGTAAGAAGGAATGTTGCCTCCCTTGCATTATTTTACAGATATTTTTGGCAAATGCTCAGACGAAGTTGCGTCCATGGTGCCACCTCTCCATGCCTTCCCTCGTGCTACACGGGCATCTGGTAACGCTCATGACTGGAATGTCACTCAACCACATTGCAGAACTTCTGCCTATCAGAATTCTTTCATTCCCCGAACTGCATCTCTCTGGAACTCGCTTCCCCAGAGTTGTTTTCCTCCAAATTTCAACCTACAACTGTTCAAGTCTAATTCTTACAGATATTTTATGAACAGAGGACACCAGTAATCTGGTGTATGGATTATTTTTTTTTTCTCCATTTGTTTTTCCTTCCTCCGTTCTGTTATTTAAAAAAAAAAAAAAAAAAAAAAAAAAAAGTTAAACAGGTAATGTCTTGTAAAATTCAAGTGATAACTACATCAGCCGACTCCGACTCCGCTCTTTCTTTACCCCTGAACAATTGCTGACTCTATACAGGGGGTTTATCCGCCCCTGTGTGGAGTACAACTCTCATGTGTAGGGAGGCTCCCCACATACAGCTCTTCTCAATAGGGTGGAGTCAAAGGCTTTTCGTCTCATTAACTCTCCTCCTCTTACTGACTCCCTTCAACCTCTGTCTCTTCGCCGCACTGTTGCATCTTTATCTCTTTTCTATCGCTACTTCAATGGTCACTGCTCCTCTGAACTGTCTGCTTGAATTCCTCCACCTCTACGACGGGCGCGTAGCACCCGCCTGGCAGCAAACTCTCATCCCTTTTCTGTCCAACTCTCTAATGCAAGAGTTAACCGTTACTCCCAGTCTTTCATTTATGCAACAGGTCAGCTCTGGAACTGTCTCCCTTTGTCTGTATTTCCTGCTGCCTATGATCTCCAGTCTTTCAAACGCAGTGTGTCCAGGCATCTCAAAATGATCGGATCTTGAATTTGGCTCTCTATTGTATTTTGTTTTTCTCTTGGAGGGAACTGTTGCTGCGGGCTCATGGCCTTTGGTTTCTTCTTCCTCGCGTTAAAAAAAAATAAAAAAAATCAATGTTACTAAAGCAAATCATGACAGCAAAATTACCAATAGAGTAGTGATTGCTTTTAATTTTCATGTATGATAGTGAAGGGAGACCATCCACTATATCAGTGTAGCCTGGGGGTGTCATTAACCCCTATTCGCTGTGTGATAGGACGTGCTGACACGATTTAGGTGGATGGAGGCCGCTGGGTGTCGTGTGTCGACATTTGCCACAGGTGCATTTCTACCATACAGTGCACCCCCACACAATGCGAACTCACATGGTGCGAATCACCTACAATGCAAGGTCAGCCCAGAAAATGCTTATTTTTATCGAATGCGAAATATGCAAATCGAACTTCCCAACATGCAAATCAGTCGTATGATTCCAAGGCAAAAATGGACTTCCCGCCATTACCGTACTACAAGTGTCGGGCTGGACAGTGCGAGTCAGTCACACAAAGGCAGGTGGCTTGCAATGAGCCAGATTCAAAATGGCGGGCGGCTAGCCCTTTATCTGCATGCCATCTACCAACTTTCCTGGGTAAACAGACACTTTGCCACATTGCCGTGAGAATACATGTTGTACCTCGCATCCTGTGGTCCGTTTAGCATCATAGCAGTATCCACCTGTTCATCATGGTCTCAGCTGTTCTGTGAAGGCTTTATGGCACCTCCAGGAAACCACAGTAGTGACGGTGAGAGTGACAACAAGGCACCCCGCCCCACGGGGCAAGAGTAGATTCTCCGAGCCTTGGTTACCCCACCCCCCTTCCTTCTTAACAAGCCCAGAAGCCACTTCATTGAAGGTTCTATTTTGTTGTTTTATTTATTGGTCCAGCTAGAAGTACCATTAGACAAAATATTAGCAGGGTAGAGCTGGCTGCAAGGGGACCCGAAGACCAAGCCCTGGGTGGGCTGTCCGCCATATACCATTCTTCCCACGAGTTCTTTGGTTCACACAATGCTAAATCGTAGAATGTGAGGATTTCTGCCGCCTGTAAACTCACATTGTGTGAGGGTGCACTGTAGTTGGAACTGGCTTATGTTTGAGCTCGTCACCAAAGGGTACGGAGAGACTCTCGCAAGCACACACAAGTGTGCTTCAATCTGTTCCATGATTTTGCCAGGTGTAGAATGTTTTCTGAAATCTCGTCCAATTTGGTTCCCACATCACACAGACCCTCTGCCTCATCCACCCCTGCCAAGCCTTTGCCCAAAGACAATAGGAAAGGGCTCAGTGATAGTGCTGTAGGGTGTGCCTTGGATGCCACTGTGTCTAGCTTATCAAGTAGTGGAGATGTTATCTCGTGGAGAGTAAAACCAGAGCCAGGGCTGTGCGCACATGCACGAAGATATCCCGCTTCAAGCATTGAAAGTAACTCATCTTTGTCACATCCTTATTCATCAGTGCGATAACCTGGAGACCTGGGGATGCTCTCATTCGCAAGAAGATTTGCTGAGCAATATGGTCTTTAATTTGTTTCCCTACTGGCTGTACTTTCCCGGATGTGAAGTTTTGAAAAAAGGCTATTTTGGGAAATATGCCTGTAGGGAGAGGGCGGCCATGCCATAATATGCCCAACGTCAAGGGCCTTGTATTTGCTGTCTTGATAATGCTGAAGGACAGTTCCTTCTATTTTCATTTAGGAAAAAATTACACATGCATTGTGGTCATTGATCTCTAAATGTAAACTAAACTATATCATGCCCCCAAGAGGAAAAGATGGGTCATCCACCAAGAATGTACAGTGCTGAACTGATGTAGCATAACCTAGGATTGCACGTCTCTGAATGGTTAATGGGGAATTGACCGTTATTGTTTTATCTTGATTTAAAATCTTTTAGAATGTAGGTACTGTAGACTAATATCACTATTAGGCTTGGTGATGGAGAGGGACACCTTCCTGGATTGGCACCAGTATAACTGGCAAGCTTTGCTTCATGGTTATGCAAATGTCCATAATCATCTTTCCTATCCCTTGAAATGAGAACAGTGGATTGCAGAAGAGGAGCAACATAGGATTGCAGTCCACTGGGTTCACATTGCTCCAGATGAGCTTGGACTGACAACAACAACAACAGCAGCAGCAACAAAAACAACAACAACAGCAGCAGCAGCAACAAAAACAACAACAACAGCAGCAGCAGCAACAAAAACAACAACTATGGGGCAAGAGTATTGGGCCTTTTTTTCTAAATAGTTTTTATATATTTGCACCATTGTCACCTTGCAAAAGGTGAACTGTTATGTTGTACTGTATTTTTTTTTTTTTTTTTTAAAGTAGAATCTTCAATATCTGAGTTGTATTGCAGTGCAGGCATGGTTTCAAACACAACAGTGTACAGTACTGTACTGAAACTTTTTCTGCTGTACTACAGTGGCTTCAAGACTCCGTACCCACTGTGTGATACTGGTTTACAAAAACTTTTTGGAATACCGTGTTGGACAGTGATCCCTCCAGATATGTGTTTAATTATTACACCAGTCCACTGAATATTTAAGGACTGCATATTTGGTGCCATAAGTGCCATCATACTTTGGTTGATGGATCACAGTAAACCCAAGGTTAAGACAGACTACTATACCTGACCTTCAAGAAAATTTCCCCCTCCCATCTCCTCCATACATGAATATAATGATGAATATAGGCACAGGGAGAAATTGGGAGTTGTCAGTTCTTCAGTTGTGTATTTAAATTATGTTAGAAATCATCTCATCCTATACGGTAATATATTATTTCCCTGGTGTGTTGTATCCTGGGGAACAAGCTGCCTGAAAGAATTTCATGCTTCAGAAATTGTGTTGTTAACACAATCAGTCAGAGAATATGTTATGGTAGTTTATTATTCAGATTTGGTGAGATTTTTTTATTTGGCAACAGTAGGGATGACTTTGTTAACCTCTTGAGTGAGTAAAGAGATCTTTTCCAAGTTAAATGAAATTAACTGAAGTAGCAGCAATAAACTAGTATAATACATCATATGATTGAGAGTAATAAGGCTGGATATGTTTAGAGTGTAACGTGCTTTATTGTCTGCAGAATGTGCGCACAGTGCTGCTGTCAGTGATCTCTCTGCTTAATGAGCCCAATACATACTCTCCCGCTAATGTTGATGCCTCAGTCATGTATCGACGCTGGCGGGACTCGAAGGGCAAAGACAAGGAGTATGAGAACATAATCAGGTGGGTTTTGAACTTGAAAGTGCATGCATATCACAAGTTTACCCTCATGCCTTTGATAATGCAAAGATAATGTTAATTAATTTAGGTACATCATTATGTGATAAGAAACAGGGAGGTGAGCATGGAAGTGAAACAGTTACTACATGACAGTATTGTGATACCAACTCTAACGTATGGAAGTGAAGTTTGGACGTTGTTGGAAGGACACAAGGCAAGAGTGAGAGCAGTGGAAATGAGTTATTTAAGAGGAGCCTGTGGAGTCACATGGAGAGACAGGCTGACAAATGAGGATATAAAGGAGCGTTGTAATGTGGATGTGGATGTGATAGGAGGCGTTAGGAGGAATACACTGAGGTGGTTTGGCCATGTGGAGAGGATGGGTGGTGAAAGACTGACGAAGAGAGTGTATGTGAGTGAGGTGGAGTGGGGGAAAGGGAGGGGGAGGCCGAGGATGAGATGGAGGGATGGGATGGAGAGGTATATGAGAGAGGGGGGTGTGGATTGGGAGCAGGGCAGTGAAATGGCGGGGGACAGGGCGACGTGGAGGTGATTTGTTTGTGGCCTTCCCGAACGGGATTGGGCGTCTGGCAATAGATAAATAGATTATTCAACAGAGTGCAGTGCAGAATTTACCTCTTTTATTATACTGTAATCATTCTTTATATTTCTCATGTTTGCATGATATGGTGAGGTCTTAATCAAATTCCTTTTATCTCAGAACAAATTCATGGAAGAGGCAGTCCCTCTGTGATTATCTCTTGTGTGTTAAAGGAGCAATGAAGCTTCATGAAGAGTTATATGAGTGTACACATCTCTACCATAGAAAGGAAAACTTTAACCTAAGACTGTGGCATCACCCTCGCTGAAGTTGTTGGATTATCGCAGGAAAATACACAGAGAGAGTAAAGAAAAAGTGTTGTTCCAGAGGAAAAATTACCCAGTGCTGTATGAACTTACAGCACCTCATAACAAAGTTACTGATGGGTAATTCATAGGAGTACAGTACAGTAGATGTTTCTGCACATTTTAAAATAACCCTTTCAGTACAATGTTTTTTTTTTTTTTGTTCTGAGCACTACCATACAATTTTATTCTGTTTAGAGGAGACCTTTTGAATTGGAAGGGTTAGATACATCCTCCACTACCCCCTCCATCATTAAAGGTTCAAGTTAAATCATACAGTATGATAATAGCCTGAGTACTTGTAAAATGAAAACAGTTATTGTAGTGAAAGGGTGAATGGTACTAGTCATTACTGCAGTAGGGTAAGTATTATCATCATTAAATCATTATATTGGATGAAGTCAAGAACTTGTCAGAGAAAAAGCATCCTCTGCCATATGTGAACAGAGGAAAATGATAAATTTGATACTTATAACTCCTGTGTTCCTTCTTCCCCAACAATTCCCTGATGAAGCTTGAAAGATGATGCTGAGAAATGGGAGTACAGCAGGAATTTATGTGGTATATGTAGAAATGATAATGTGTTGTTTAGAGAGTGTAGTGAAGTGCAGGCCTTTGTGGGAGGTTTGCAGAAGGCTTGAATAAATGGAGTTGTACCAGTGAAGTGGAAGAAAGCTGTGAGCATTTCTTGTATAGAAGTAAAGTTGATTTTTTATATACATACACTCATACATCATCTAATCCTGTAATGCCCCATGAGGAGCATAGGAGCCTGAGGCTAGGTAAGTTATTCCTGACATTTAAAATGAGAGTGACCAGCCTCACTCATCTCTGAGTGCCATTACATGAACAGTAAACCTCAACCACTCTTTGGATATAAACCAGCGTAGTCTTAATCCGGTTGGAGCACCTTAATTACTCACTAAACCACCAGGCACCATAGTTTGGTTATATGGTTACCACCTGATGTTGTAAATGGTTTCCTGGTGTACAGGAAACTGTTTGTCTTGTCACTCAGGGTAGAGTCATCCATAGGCAGAAGGAAGAGGAAAGAAGGAAGAGAAGAAAGACATAAGAGGAAGGAAGGAAGAGAGGAAATGGGAACGACCCAAGAACAGCACTACATCGAGTAAGTGGATACCCCCACCTACCACCAGAGATGATTTATGCAAAATTTTTATGGGTGAAGTCTTTTGAGTATTATAGGAAAGATTTATGGAAGGATAATATATAAGATAAGGAAGTTATCAAGTCGTTGGTGAGTGATAAACAGGTGGTTTGTGGATTTGCAGGAGATGTGTGGATCAGATACTTGAAATAAAAGTGATAGTGGAGGAATTACCAGTATGTGAGAGACTGTAAGGTATTTGTAGACGAGGAAGAGCAAATAACAGGGTGAACACTGAGGGATTATGGAAGGTAATATTTAAACATGATGTAGATGGGTAACTGGTTAATGCTGTAAAAGGTTCTTATAATGATAATAAACCTGGATGTTTGAGTGAGTGCTTCAGTACCAGTGTTGGAGAGAGAGAAGGGTGTGTCATGACCCCATAGTTGTACAGTAAGTCCTCGGTATAAGTTGTGTCCTTTGACAATCCTTTTTGGAATCAAGTCATTCATGTTAGAGAAAAATTACCCATTAAAGTTTTGTTGTTATGTATGAAGCTGCTTTGCTAGTTTCACCAGTTTACAGTAGCAGTTGCATGTTAATAAATTGTGATGTGATATATTGGAATACATCTCTTACTTACATTATGAAAGATCAAAGCAAGAGTTACGGAGTGAAAAGGGAATCTGGTTATGCATGTCGAGGGATGAAATATTTCAGATTTTATGTATGCAGATGATGCTGTGATCTATCTATCTATCTATTGCCAGACGCCACAATCCCGTAAGGGGTGGCCATTGACTTTGAGTTATTTGTTTTACGGGGAAGGGCATTAACCCTCCACCAACCCACTTGCTGACACGTAGGGAGCACGTATGGTTCGGTTATATGGTTACCACCCAGCATTGTAAATGGTTTCTTGGCTTACATGAAACCATTTGGCTTGTCACCTAATGTAATGCCACCTGTAAAGGAAAGAAAAGCAATAAGAAGTGACAGGAAAGATGGGAGAAATAGGAAGAGAGGAGGGCAGGCACAGGAGGGGGGGGGGAAGGCTAAAGAAGAAGTAGGCAGCACTACATCAAGTGAGTGGATGATGGTTGCCACCACCTACCACTAAGATGCTGTGATGCTTAATAATGTCCACTAGTGATTGAGATCGTTGCAGATTGGTTTTGAGCTCTGTGAATGTCTGTGAGGAGGGAGATTTAACAGTAAGTGTGGAGTTGTTGAGAGAGTAAGTGACTCAGTGTGGTTTGCTGGTGAATGAAGAGAGACTTGAAATGGTCATGTTGAAATATCTTGGAGCATTAATGGAAAAAAAGTAAATACACAAAATAAGTGGGGTGTTCGGTGGTTCAGCAGTAAAAGTGGTCAGTGCGGGAAGGCCATAATAACAAAACACAGAACTGAGACTGGAGGCTGCAAAAAGAACCTATGAAGAATTATGAGGTTAATGTAAAAATATGGTAATCCAGTAATGACATTACTCAAAAACGCAAAGTGGGAAGAAGGTCCAGATGATGATGATGGTGAAGAATATACTGTATATGGGTTGCGTATGTTGAATGTGAGGTAAGGAAGTGAATTTATTAGAGGGCAGAGGAGAGTTCTGTGATGGGGTAGTCATATAAGGAGAGTGGATATGACGAGGGAAGCTAATGGGTATAGTCAGTTTGAAGGTGTTAGGAGGCAGGGAAGGCCAGGAAGAAGAATGATTGTTATGGTAAATGAGTGTGTAACAAAGTAAGATATGGAAGCTAAGAAGGAACAAGAATTCGCAGAGAACTGTAATGGATGGATGATCTGTAATTGCACATCATTGGATCCACATCTTTAAAACTTTGGTTGTTGACAAAATAACTCTGTACTTTATTTTTAAAACACAACTGAAAAATAATACGCAAAATGATGTGTGTATTGCTTCTTGTTCGTGGGGTGGAACCATGACTTTGTAGGTTTGAATGATGTGTAAATGATTTGGTGGTCCATATCACTGGATGGTGTTAAGTAGTCTCTCTCTCTCTCTCTCTCTCTCTCTCTCTCTCTCTCTCTCTCATTTCTTAGGTAGACTTGAGGTTATGCTGATGATTATGTTGGTGATGTCTAATATATAGTTGTATTCATTCCAGTACTGTACTTTGTATGGATATGACAAGATAGCCTCATGAAATGTTGATCACACACTGACGCTACACCTGTCAGCCCTGAGGTAGTACTTTTATGCCCATCCAGTATCACTTCAGTGTAACACGTAAGAGAGCATTGCATAGCCGTCACCTAGTTAAGGAGTCCTTAAAAAGACTTGGTTACAGGAAGAGGGAGGTAAATGAAGAACTTGAAAAAACTATGAAGGCACATTTTTCAGAAAACAGGAAGGTATGTGGAGTTTATGGCAAGGGTTTGGCATTCGTGTTCTTTCGTGGTGAAGTGATAGCTGTTAAATTGACTGATAGGCATCATGAAGTGTGTAGCTGTGGATGTGTTGGCCTGTGAGGTGGAGTCAGGATTATGAGAGCTTTAATGAGAGTGTGGCCCATTCATTTGTACAGGATTAGGTAAGTTTCTCTTGTTTAAGTATTTTTATCCTTTTTTCTGTTTTTTTGGACCTTGCCTTGCCTCATCCAATGGTGGGGAAGGAGATAAGGATGATAGTGATGATGGAAGATGTGTGATAGTCCAGAATTGTTGTGTTGGGAACGTGTGGAAGTGTACCAGATGAAAATCTGAAAAATACTAACAAATGGAAGTTAAGTAAGGAACACATGGATAGACTGTTTTTAAAAATAATTGTAAATGGCAAGGAGTGATTGGTGGTAAATAAGATTGAGGTGACACAGGAGAGGTGTCCTTGGTGCCTAAGAGAGAAGACAGTGATAGAAGTGACATTCTGTGATATGCCTGAAGACAGGAAAGGCAGAAGGTGTTGTTGAGGTATATGAAAAATAATAAAATGTGTTGGAGGGAATGCAATGACCTGTTTGTGTATAATCTGTACCCGGTACTTAATTTCTATGGAAACATCACACATTGTTGTCACACTTCATCATTGATATTAAACCACTCAGCCAAAGAGCATCTGCCCATTACATATACATCTCTCCCAACAAGTACTGTACAAGATGCAGGAGCTTCAGGATCCTTCAGTTAATGTCTTTGTTATGGTGTGACGTAGTGTGGTATGAAAAGGTAGTATGTTGTGGTGTGGTGTGGCTTCACTAATGTTGTATAAGTTTATGGGACTAAAGCACCTTATATCTGAAAATCATCAGTGAGGGATGCTAATAATTCATAATCTCTCTGTTTTGTCATAGGCTTTTCAGGATCCAAAAATGCCATCTGTGTGTTGTCTTGTGTTTTGGTGACGAGATAACAGGTGGAGACGGTTGTCTCATTTGTAGTGGTTGATATAACAGCTGAAGTTGTTGTTTCTTATTTGCACTTGTTTGAAGAAAGGAGATGACAAAGGATTTTTAAAATCTGTTATGGAAAATGGTGGCAGGGACATTGGTCATTGTTCAACTTTACTGATTTAAACTACAGTAACCATAGGCCACAAGAAGAGATGAAGTAAGATTTATTATCTTGTTAATGTGCTTAATATTTTTTGGTTACTATCCCCCCCCCCCTTTTTTTTTTTTTTTTTTTTTTTTTTTTTTTTTTTGCCATTTATTTGTCAATCACTTTGCCTGTCACTGTGCCAGTTAACTGTTTTTATATCTAAACTGGCTACCAACCTTCCTTCATACTTTATCAACTACAGCACCTTGTCTTCTGCTCAGCTCCACATTTTCCTTACTCCCAATTGTGCATAGCATCTGTTTATTTTCATGCCATCAGTCCATTGTTTTCTCCTCACTCACCTACACACCTTTTGTTTCCCATTTCTTTCTGTATGCTGTAATTGCATTCCCTGTGTTATTCATTGCATCTCTTCTTATTGTATATCAGAATTGTTAAGGTAGTCTTAAGTACAGTACCTCAATGGCAGTAGTAGAAAAGAGAGGTGAATGTGCAGAGGAAGTTGAAAGCAGAGTGGCACAGTGAAGAATGGTGGCTGGTGCTTTGAAGGCCTTTGTACTAAACAGAGGTTTGAGTATGAAGCTGTAAGAGGATTACATGAAGGTGTGTTAATGCCAGCTTTAACCTATGGGTGCCGTTGAGTAAGCCGTCTCTCTGGCGAAGCACACCCATTAAATGCAGGCAAGCAATGTCCCCTGCAGGGCTGTCTTGTGCAGCGAACTGATGTTCCTTTGCAGTAGACAGCACCTCACTACAGCAGAGGTTTGGCTCCCAGATGATCGCAGCATTTGTAACTCTCCACCCAGTAAACAAAGATGCCATAGCAGGCTCTACATCACTTCATTATTTGGATACATGGTTACCTCATAGTATTGTAAATGGTTTCCTAGATTACAGGAAACTATTAGTCTTGTCACTTTGGGTGTGAGAGTGGTTTGGCATGAGAGTGAAAAGTCAGGAGTAAAAGAGTGGAAGTCAAGACTCTGAGGAATGGGATTGGCTTGTGCAGAATGCATAGGGAGGGAAACGATATGAGTATGGAGGTCTGTTGATAATGAGGTAGAAGAAGCCTTTCCTAAATGGTATGGTCATATTGAGAGATTGGATGTATGCAGAGTTTGAGAAGGTTATATATGAACAAATTTAAAGGTGGGAGGAGGTGTAGTAGGCCAAGAAGGTGGTGGATGGATAGTGTAAATGAATGTGGGATGTAGTAAGATAATGGAGGTTGATGAGGCTAGAGATTTGAGAGTGGATCAAGTTGGTTGTGTGAATTATATACAAGGGTTTGTCATTCCTTTAAACTTGATAGATGACAGATTGACTGTCTGGCCGGTGTATGTAAAGTGCATTTTTAAGAAAATGCCAATAGTCTTTGCCCACTTAGCAAGGTGATAATGTAATGCCTCCTTTTGTATGTGTGTCTGGCTGTTTCCAAAATATCTCAAAATCAAGTGGGCAAATTGTACTCAAACTTTGTTCCTGGGATATATGGCTTGTTTGTTAATAATTTTGGCAATGCTGCAAATATGCCTCCGATTGCCAGGGGATCTTGCAAGAAAAAAAAAAAGTCCAATTTTTTCTTTTAGCTTGCCATTATTAACCATATTCTGTCATACCCTCAGTGAAGATGTAGGTGCTTGTAGTGAAGTTTTATAGATCAGTTATACATATACTGTATTAGACTCGTGAAGAGAATGGTTATTTAAAGGGTAACTTGGACATTCTTCAAAGGACTGTTATGCTCAGTGACCTTCACCAGCAGAATAACCCTGACTTCAGGCTTCTGAATGCTGGCATGATATTTAACCTAGCAGGAGTAAGCAGTGAAATCCTAAGACTTTTTTCAGTTTTGGCACAGCTGTGATGATATGCCACTGATTGCCAGAGGAATACTGATGAACAGTCCAGCAGTATTTTTAGTGATGGTGGGCGTTATGCATTTGTGGCCGAATGCTTTGGCTTTTATTAGGTCAGTGAGTTGGGGTTTGGGTTCTAGGGGCTTAATTGATGTGTGTGTGAGAGTCTGGCCCATTTCATTTGGCATGTTATTGATAGTTCCCCCACTTTTGTATTTTTTCTCATTAATTTCAGGTTCATACCTCACTCCATCCATAGATGGGAAAAAAAAATGGTGATGATTGTCTCCACATACATTCTGTATTTATTTGTATCCTCTGTACCTCATTTCTTTTGCATTCTTATATAGTTTTGTACCCTGTGTGTCCTGTTGCCATGTATGTGATGTTCATTGCAAAGAAGCAAGTATTGTCATCACTTGGTGGTTCTTTTCATATTACTATACAGTAATCCCTCAATTATCCGACCTAATAAAGCCACAGGCATGTCTGGAAAGTGGATCCATCCGAATAATGGACATCTACCCGGGCCCCCCTGCGTACATAACCTAACTTTGAAAGCCATTGTAAAAGGCCACTACAGTACATCATACAACTTGTTCCTGTTCTTTAACACCACTCTGTCTGGTCAGGCAGACCTATAAACTACAGTCAGACAGTTACAATACCATGGTCAAGCAGACCAATCAACCAGACAAGCAATCACCACGCAGGGCCATACCCTGCAGTGACATGGGGAAAAAAAAAAATGCTACACAAGAAAAATGCACAGGGCACACAAAACATAATGGTAAAATAGAAGTAAATTATGGTAATATAGAATAAATAATGGTATAGTACAGTAACCTAGAATAAAATCAAAGTGAACACACGATTCCTCGTAGGGTGTTGTGCTGAATAACCTGCTAGCTCCTTGACTCTGTTGTACTGTGGCTGGTGAAGCTGTTGCACTGCATATTGCATCCTGTGTTGTCTAGTGGTGTACCCTGATGAGCTTAGCTGCAGTCAGAGTCAAGGAGGAGCTCAGGGGAGCAGTGGTGGTACATGATGATGGACTGCCCTCTTGAAGTGACTCAGAAGACTGCTGCAAACTCATGTCCAGGGGAGACACAGCGGCTGATGATGTGCTAGGTTGTGGTTCCGTCGTTGAAGGCGTGATGTGACGCTGTGATGGTGGCAGAGAAGAGGTGGACTGGGTGGGGGTCAGAGGCCTGAAGAAGGAGTTGACCTTGGACTGGTGATAGGAGCAACGATTCAGGCGTCAGATGACACTTTGTTGCACAGAACACAGATCCTCCACAAGGCGAAGAGACACCATCTCTCTGTCACAATCTGGATGCCTGGTATTCTCAAGCACCTGCTCGAGGTGTGCCTGGAATGTGCTTAGGCAGGGGATGGTGGGAGTACTGTAGTTCTCAGGGTTGTCCACATCGTCCTTGTCGTCCTCGTCACTTTCTTCTGGCAGGGCGTCAGCAACAGAAGTGGCGATCTCGACATCAGACATAATCTGAAAGCCGAGATCACCCCCATCCTCGTCTAACCACTCCCGCACATCATCGACATCCACAGCCTTGCCTGCGTTATGAAGGCAAGTGTGGAAGTTGTCCATGTCAATGCCCAGAAAGTCGTGTCTGCATTCATGTCTCAGATGGAGACGAGACCAACCACTTTCCAGGGTTTTCATGGAGACTTCCTTCCATGCACTCGCCCAGTTGTATACTGCTGACTTGTGGTTGTAGTGTTGCAGGTTTTCCAGTGTCTGGCCCCTGGCTCTGCTCGTCCTCATTTTCGAGAACAGTCATCACCTCGTCCAGGAATGTCAGTTGGTACACCCTCTTTGTGGCCACGATAACACCCTGGTCCATAGGTTGAATCAGTGCAGTGATGTTAGGTGGCAAAAACATGCACCTAATACAACTGTCATGTGCAGTGAATTCCTTCTCGGAGGGATGCGTGGCATCATTTTCCAGGAGATGAAGAGCCTTTACCTGGTCACGAGGGATTCCAAGTTCCTCCGTTTGATAACAGATGACCTCCTTGACAATGTGCCAGTGGAACCAATCTTTGAAGATCTTGGAGGTAAACCAAGTCTTCACAGCATGGTATCACACAACAGGAAGGACATCCATTAGCCCACGAAGGCAGTGGGGCTGCTTTGCCTGACCAACAATAATGGGCCTCAGCTGGTGCTTCCCACTAGCATTAGCACAGCACAAAGCGTATCCTCTTTGCATAGGCAACTTGTGGCCAGGCACACGCATCTTCTCATCTACCAGGGTGTTTGTGGGCACTGAGGGGTAGAAGAGGCCAGTTTCGACAGCATTATAGACTTGACCAAGAGTGAGGCCCTTGTTCTCAATCAGTCCTAACAAATTCTGATGAAATTCCTCCACTCCCACCTCACCAGCGTCCAAAACTTCGCCATGTGTCTTACGGTTTGTAAGGCCATGTCTAAGCTTGAGCTGGAACAACCAACCTTTGGATGCCTTGAAGTCAGGAACGTCGTAAAGATGGGCAAACTTCTCGGCAGCGGCTTTCAACTAGGTGCCATGCACTGGCATTCCTGCAGCCTGTTGCTGGTAGTACCAGATCAGTGTCAGACATTCAACATCAACATGCTGGGAGAAACTCATAACCTTCCATTTGGTATTGTATCAGTTTTTCTCACCAAAGTCTGCCATGTACTGGGTGAGTTTGTCACGGAGTTTCCTGATGTCTTGTAGGGGTGAGCTGGCCAGGTTGTGCTCCTTTAAGATGCAGGAAGTAGACCATCCCACATCAGTCATACCTAGGATCTACTCCTCCAGAGTCAGCACTATCGTCTTCCTTTTCCCTGGTGGAGGGGCCATCATCACACACCCTAGAAAGAGGCATGCAAAGAACAGCAAGGCCTGAAGCAGGTAAGGGACAGCCACAAGAGCCACCACGTGCGCCGCCATAACAACTGTCCAAGAGGAGCTGTTCACTATACATTCGCCACATGGGAACTGGGAACAATGGAGGGGATCTGTAGTGGATGCTGGGTGAACTGCCTAACCAGACAGTGTGGCATCACTGGGCTATTCCTGCCTGGCCGGGTGAAAATGTTCGCGCTTGCGCAGCCATAATTTCCACCCAGGTGCAAAAAATTTGTCTGGATATAAAGGAAAAATGTATGAATAATGGCTTCGAACAGCCAAATCACAGCGTCTGGGTAATGGATTGTTCAGATAATGGACATCTTGATAGTTGAGGGATTATTACATTTCTGTATATTGCCTATTTTCTTGTATATTCTCTGTTTTTATTTTCTCTCCACCTCACTCTCTCAGTTCTAATAATAATTTTCCCTTTTGCATCATGGCGCTGCATTGGTGCGTGCGTGAGACAGGAAGCAGGTGTTGTCATCCCGTGGTGAGGCGGAGCGTGATGGCGTTGTGGTGCCACTCACACAGGAGGACTACTGCATCAAGACTAAAGTCAAGCCCGATGCTGAGCCTGTCGACATGTATGACTTCTATGATGATGATTATGACATTGATGATGATGATGATGGAGATGATGATGATGACAACCTATCAGAGAATGGTGAGTCAGGGAGTATCACATAGTCCTGTTGCAGTTATAATGCAGTTTGTGAATATAGTTTCAGTTGGTGGCCATATTGACAGCTTGTATAATCCTGAAAGACTATTAGAATAGAATGTAATATACCCTTTTTATTTGTATATTGTAATAATATATTGTAATTCTTGTCATACATGATATTTCTAAACTGTTTCTCTTAAGGCATGGACCAGATGTGTGGGCCACAAAAACAAGGTCTGTCTGTATTGTCATAGTAGTACCTTGATAACACACTAATGCCTTTTGTTATAACTGGGTGTGCCGGAGGGGGCTGCCTTCACTTGGTGGTTCAGATATAACCACTGCCTCATACTTCCCCCTGTGCCCTTAAAGGAGGATGGTGGACTGCAGGAAAGGGGCAGCTTCAGCATACAGTCCATGTGGTTCATATCTAGATGAGTCTGGAGCCACAACAAAAGCAGCAGCAGTGTAACCGTGTCTTAGTTCACATTGCTTGCCAGGGTGCAGTGAACTGTTCATATGGCATGAATGTGAAAAAAATTACTATGATTTTATACTGTATACATTTAGAAAACTAAACTAACATAAGAAAATGCTGTTTATTGGGAAGTATATACAGTAGTTTTGGTCCAGCTTAGGCCTTCAGGATTTAAAAGAGGATCCATGTTGGGCCAGTCTGTTGCAGCTTCACAGTAAACTTCTTTCCTTGTGTGGATAATTCATTCATTTAAACAGCTCTTGGCATAATGCATTCAAGGCACAGTACAGTATATACAGAGTGTTCCTTTGGATGGGAGAGAAGAATTACTACCTTTTTAATATCTGTGTGCCAGAAAAGGTGGCCAAAAGGTATCAGAATGGATGTATAGAAATCACCATGCTTTATATTGATGTAGGTGTGTGGCACCCTACTGCTCAGCACTGGTGTTACAAGTAATGTCACGCCTCCTACAATAAAAGAGGGAAGGGGAAATTATACTTGGATGCACTTTCCTGTTCTGATTTTATTCCTTCAAGAGATGAAAGAGCCCTGCAGTAGACTCTAGTTAGGCCCACTCTGCCAGAATACCAGAAATGGGTTTATAGTAATGGATGGGTGGATGGTTGGTTGAATGGATAACTGGTGTAGAGATTGCCTAAGGGGGGGAGTGTTGGCACCCTTGTTGCTGTACAGGTTGTTTACATTTAAGTAATAAGTCAGTAAGCAAGAGCAATGGAAATGGATTTGTTGTGAAGTGTGTGGATACAGCTTAAATTGAAAATGGTAAGAATATGATAAAACTTTGGGAATTTTAAAAGACCCAATCTGATAAAAGTGTGATACAGATGACTTTATTTTATTGCATTATAATGTAATCCTCTGTATAGAAAAAAAGTGTGTGTAGCCACGTGAGTCTGTTGATGCTATGAAGTATAGTATACTGACTGATATGATTTATGTACAGGTCTACATGTGTTGCAGGCATATGAGTCAAAGTTACTGTAAAGTATGCTTATTAATGATATATGTATACAGTATATCCATTGCCTGATGCCACATCTTTAGAGAGATGGCCTTAACGACATGACATTCAGGCAGTTCTGTCCCTACACAGTAATGACCTCTTCCCATGACACATCACCTACCTAACATACAGTACCTTCGCACTCTGTCTCTTCAACAGGATCTCTCTCTCTCTCTCTCTCTCTCTCTCTCTGACCTTTCTTTTTCACTGTTACACTATCCTTGTCAGTCTCTTGTTCGTCATTTGCTTCACATGGTTCAGTCACATTGTAGCATGTACAGTAATTCCTTGTTTATTTATCTGGTATTTTTTTTTGTACATTACCTGTACACTATATTCTTCAGGACTCCTTTTGTTATTCACTCCACAGGCACTTCTGAGGTTCTGTCTTCCACCTCTCTTCTCAGTTGCTACATCAGCATAATCATCATGCCTTTTTCAGGTTGATTATGATGTTTACAGTGGCTCCCCAAGTTATCAACTTCATTTATAATCCCCCTCCCCCCTTTTTTAAAATGAATTTAGCCAATGAATGCAAAATAATGTCTGCAGCACATGTTGAGGTTTATTGGCAGTGGTTTGAATTATTTAGTTGGCTTAGCATCGGACACAACAGTGCAGTTTAAGTTTCTATTTATGTTCACCTTTGGTTTGTATGTATCTGGCCACGGTTATAGGGGAATTTTCACTTTTTTTTTTTTTTTTTTTTTTTTTTTTTTTTTTTAAAAACCAAGTCTCGGAACCTACTTAGTATGAAAGTAGGGGTGCAACTGTACTTACTCCAGTATTGTGTTTTCCCCTCAATATTCTGTCTTCCATGCCTCTTCTGAATTGCTTCTTATGTATTTTTCCAGTTGCTGATAGTTCTTTCTTTTGGCAGAAATAGATGATGGCGATGACAGTGGCAATGGTGAGTCGTGATGGAGCCGTGCATCTGTGGCTCACCCACCAGCCCTTTAGGTCATAGCAACACAAGCAAAACCTTTCAAACATCCCACAAAACACCACACAAGGAAAAGCAGAACATGGAACTCTTTGCAACTCCAACAATATTCCATTGAAGCATAGTTATAAAAAAAATTAGAAAAAAGCCAAAAAAAAAAAAGGGCAGAAACAGCCAAATTTAGAAGTAAAGCAACTTAAAAAAATTAAAGTTGAAAAAATTTAAGGAAAGCAAAAAAACAAAAAACAAAAAAAAAAACTTTATGTATGTTACACAAAATTCATTTGTAGTGTAGTTACTGACAAGCATTGGTGAATGTATAGTATACAATATTGTATTGTACTTGGAGGTGCTCTCAGTGAAGTGGCTGTATATTTCCCTCATAATTTGTTCTTTTTTTATCAATCATCGTAATGAAAGAAGGACATGAATAATCAGTGTATGAGAGTGTGAGAAAGTGTAGCAGCACACAATGTCAGCCCAGCCACCAGCATAGCCCCACTCAACACAACTTTCATTTTCCCCATCAATGTTTCCTCAACGGCACCCAAGAACAGCAAGAGTTGTCGGCAGCAATCCTGGAGGCGGCAAGAAGTGAGCACTTTGTGACCAGGTTACAGCAACAACAGTGACAGACTATGCTAAGGAATACTGTTTAATTATTGCAAAAATTTGCTGCAGTAGCATTGTGTGGTTTGAATACTCCAGCTGGAGTAAGGCCTTCCTTAGGCTCGATCCCCAAGAGGTGACTGGATAAAATTTGATAATGTAATGCCACCAAGGGAATGTAATGCCACAAAGGTGGGCCATTTGCACTTAATTGTACTGGAGTAAGATGGCCTAATCTCAGGCCCCTACACCTCGGAGGAGGAAAAATGGGATTGGCTGATAATATTTTTTATTAAGCCCCATGGAACATAATTCTTGTAGCTTATGTAGAAAAGGTAGCTGACCTGAAGAATGATGAATTATTGACTGATAGTGGACAGTAAATTAACAGCAGTGCCAGTTTCTACTTGGGCTGTTGTTGGCACATAGTTGATAAAGGAAATTTTGTTGTGTGGCTGTCATGTGTGCTGAAGTTTATTTGAAAATCAGTAAGTCAAGTCCAGGTTATGAATTTATTTTGAGCATTATTGTAGATGTATGGTATTTGCCAACTATTTTGACATGTAGAAATAGACAATAAAAAAAATGCAAAGGAGTGTAATAAAACTCTCAATCTACTGGAAAAAAAGTAATAGAATAATTGATGTATAGTACAGGGAAGGCCCTTAGTTTTTTTCATTCAACAAACCCAGGAATGGCGGATACTTAAATCTTTAGTTTGATAGATGAACACACGGTGGAATTGAGTTCAGCTTCCTGATGATGTACAGAAAGTCCTTGTTATATGTCACTTTCATTGACATTCTTTTATGTTATTAAACCCTGTACTCTGGGCAATGCTGTCAGGTGTGCACACTTTTCACCCTCATATCCCCTGGCTTCTTCAACCCTGCTACATACCACTGCTTTCCTGTCATCCCACTCAGTGATAACCTGGGCCACTGAGCAGTAAGGGTGGCCAGAACTGCTTATGTTAGGTCTCAGATATCATTTGGTTTCTGATATTATTAGCTTCTGCTACTGTACTGTATGGCCAAAAGTAACCATACGTTTTGCCACAGCAGGTTGGTGAAAGCTGCAAAGATGTTCTTGGTGTCTGTCTGCAGGCAAAAGGACTGTTTGTCTTTTTTTTTCTTTAACCATATTCTCAACCCCTTCCATTTGAGAAGGAAAATTAGTTACAGGCGGAGCGCTTCGCTGACGTATAACGAAGACTTACTGTACGGGACATGGCCGGTCACCCACTCCACACACACAAACACAAACTATTGACTACTCTTTTATTTTTTTTTTTCCATAGTAAGGCAGCAGTGGCACAGTAAAGAATAATAATGGAGATGTGGCATGGTTGTGAGGTAGTAATGATTGGTGATGTTCCAAAGAAATTAGAGAATTAGTCATCATTATATATCAATTATTAATGTTCCTCTTTTGCTACAAGTCCCAATGAATTAAAGGTAAAATTGCATAGATTGAAGTTCCATTGTTCCCTTTAAAGCTGATCTGTCCATCCCCCCAATTTGCAGTAGCAAGTAATGGGAAGTATTCTGATATTTTTAGATTACCTCTTTAACTTATAATGAGGACTGTGTAGTAGGATGATGAGGTAATGTAAGCATACTGGTGAAATTGTTTCGTACTGGTGAAATTCATGCTGATAAGTTATTGGTACTGGTGAAATTGTTGGTTTTACCGAGTTTGCAGGAACTGATTGCCTGTTGTACACACACGCACACACACAAAAAGATCCTAGTCACTTTTCCTCTCAGTCTGTTACATTACAGATGACCGGCAGTTTTTTGTCGTCATAAATAAGTTCACATCACAAATGATAATTCCATCCATTCTAAAGTATATATAATTTTTCTAACATGTTTAACTAACTGAAGAATAAGTGTTTACTGCAAGATTCACCACGAGAGATCTACACTTTGAGTTCCCTTGTGAGTGGCGAGGACTTACATACCTTACCTTCCTCTCCCTGTCAGTGTCTGCATTATCATGCGTATATGTGCGTGTAAATTACAAGTAACTATCTCTCTCTTTTTTCTTCATTTTAATTCTCCAGAAATTCTCAATACTTCAGGAGGCACAACCTGGAATTTAGGAACAGCTGAACAATAATATTTGTGATTTTTTTAAATATCTGCAGTGATATCAAAGTACTGTATACTGAAACATAGCCTAGTTGTGTGAATTTTTGTGGTTATCCAAGATGCCGTGTGAAGTGGTGTACTGTATAAGGAAGACTCTATGAGAAGGAACTCATTGTACATACCTCATTGTCATATTTATAAATCACCCTTTCCGTGGAATGATGGAAGGCGGTTATGACACCACAAATCTGAAAATTGAGAAGCTGGAAGGATTGCTGGAAGTCTCTTTAAAGGTGCCCTAATGAATAATACATATTTCTGCAGCTGGCTTAGTGGAGGAAATGCAAATCACAACTTCCCACAATTTTTTTTTTTTTTTCTGTCAGCCTCTTTCAGGCTGAAGTTGCTCATTTACCTTTGTGTTGACTGAGTTGTACTGTATGATAGCTTAGGATTTATGGAAAAAACATGGATGCAGTAGGTGTATTACTCCAGTTTTTTGCCCAGCTCGAGAAGTTTGTTTAATCTTTACTCTGTTTGTAATAGAAACTTTTTTGATTTTGAAGGTATCTCCTTAGTTACATAACAGCAGGTTTTCTGTGTCTCTGTTGCAGATGTCCATGGGATGTATTCTGGTGGCTTTACAAGGTTTTACAACACCTCCTCCTTACCAGTTGATTTCAGTATCTGGTACATTAATATATGCTGTATGTTATGCAGTGAAAAACACTATCCTTAGGTGGAAAAAAAGACGTTAGGATGATGATGGTGATATTAATGCATTGAATGTTGGTATACTGTATAATAACAGAAGAGAATGGTAAAGTGTAATAGGCTAAATTAGTAGGGGAGATGTGCCTAGAAACCTCTTAAGCTGGTGAGAATACAGCCCTTTCTATTCATGGCATGTGTTCTTTTGGCTTTCTGGGTGTCCTACCACCTCTTCCTTCTTAGATTATTGGCCATGTGACACTTACCCATTCATTCCAAGGATGCTTTATATATATATATATATATATATATATATATATATATATATATATATATATCCAGTCCTGTGTTGGCCCATGAGGAGCGTAGGGGCCCGGGGCTAGGCAAGTTGGTCCCGACATGTAAGATGAGAGTGACCAGCCTCACTCATCCCTGAGTGGCATTACTTGAGCAATAAACCCCAACCACCCCTTGGATATAGACCTGCACTGGCTCAATGTGATTGGAGCGCTTTAAGTTACCCACTAAGTTCTTGCAGCTACAAGATGATTTTATAAAACTTAGAAGAGATGTGGATGCTTCTTAACCTAAAATATCATCAGGCAGTAGGAAGGCAGTGGAAAAAGCAAAAATAATCAGTTATCAGATTGAAGGTGATGATACTGTATATTATTGTTGGTGTTTGAATACTGACATAGATCCCCTAAATAATTGATGAGAGACTATGAACCTTTTTGTCTTCTGTGGAAACCTTAAGTTGTTTTATACAGGCTACCACAAGATAGTTTTGGTGAGGTAAGGTTTATTCCCATAATCAGAGGATTGAAAACAATCTTGGTTAACTTCTGAACTGCTTAAAATACCCTTGACGGGAATGAATGGGTGTGTGTTTAGCCTGAATAAAATATTCAAGTGTGCCCATAGCAGTTAAAGAGTTAATGAGCAATGTGCAAAAATCAGCAGGTAAGGAAGAGGTGCTGTAAACCTGGTAAGCCCTCAAGAATGCATCCTCACAGCTGAATAGTAGTTTTCCTGAGCTTAGACTGATGGCAGCAGGATGTGACAGCAGATGCGGATAACAATGTGTGTGTGTGACAGTCAGCCGTAATGTCGTGTTATGTTGTATCAGTCAGCTGCACAGCGTGACTGACTAGAAAGCACCCAACTGACTGGGGGCTGGATGTATAGTTGGCTTTGGAGATTTTGTAATGCCTCTTCTGGAGCAGTTAATTTTGTGCATCACACCTTCATAATCCTCAGGTTTTGGAAGAATCATACCTGCTATTCAATGCATTATGATACAAGGACAGTCATCTTGTATGCTCCAAATCAGACTACAGATGTAAACACTTAAATTCTTGTGACTCATTCTGAACAGTATTGTCTGGAATCTGGAATTGAATACTAGCATTGTTACAATCATGAGAGGGTTAGTAACTCCACCTTGAACACACTCAGGTTTGTATGAATCACTCCCAGTTCAATAAGAACATCCAGTATTCACTAAAAAAGATCATTATATCATGAGAGAGTTAATGGTACCTGTATAAACATTCAAGCTCATATGAACCACTCTGAGCTGACAAAAATTATTTGATATAGCTATTGGCACTAGTATTAACACTCAGGCCCAGTAATGTATGCTTACTTGAATAAAAATGATCTGGCATTAGCTGGAATAGAATACCAAGTTGTCTTGACCATGAGAGGGCTAAACAGATATACATAACAGACATGACGTAAGGTGGAATATACATGACTAAGGAAGAGGCAGCACTAAGTCTCCCATGCCAGTGAGAATATGGCCATGAGCCTGAACCAAGCTGTTAATATCCTTGTGTTGCTTCTCCATATTATCTTGCAACAAAATCTGCTGTACCAAGCTGGAAACAGACTGCTGCACTTTTGTATGATTAAATGTAAGGACTTGCAGGCTACATTTAGTGTAATAAATTGTTACGACAAAGCTGAGTTTTATGATATCCAGCTGAATGGTACGTAAGCAGTCCTTGTTATATGTTGCTTTTTTATTAACATTCTTCTCTGGGATTATGCCTACAACGAGCTGCAGAAGAAGCCCACTAAAGTTCCATTGCAATCAATAGACTGATTTACAAGTTTCAACCAATTTTCGGTACCAGTTGTATGGAAAATTTGTCATAGCTAATTTTAAAACATATCCCTGATGTAATAAGGACTGCCTGTATTGTGTTATGTACTGGAAACAGGAATGTAGTGAGGCCTGGCAAGAAGGATGCTTAGTTTACCAAAGGAATAGACCAAAAAATATTTTAATACATGTTAATCAGCCACTTCAACAGTGATGTATTGTCTTAGGCTATTCTTGCTGCAACCAGACTACATTCTTCAGTCTAGGAGAGTCTCCAACAGTTTAATTATCCTTATATCAACACCTGCAGTTCAAAGTGTCTCATAAGCTACATAGAATGTCAGGAGTGAGCAAGAGTAATCTAAAGACATCACATGATTCAATGGGGTTAACCTGTGGATTGCGCAATTACCTTTTTTTATACCACCCCGTGGTGCACAAAAATGAAGGGAAAACTTTTTTTTTTTTTTTTAGAAATCCAGGGCACCATCTAGTGGGGAAAAAAAAAAAAGATCTGTCTTTTCGTAGGGCCATGCTTAAGTTTACGTAGGGAAATAGTGAAAAAAAATATATATATTTTGTTTATAATAAACTTGAAGATAAATATCCAGGGCATCATCTGGTGTAAAGAAAAAAATCTCTCTCACTCTCCATCTTTGCGTAACGCCATGGCAAGTTTGCGTGGGGGTCAAGTTGTTAATGGTGATGCATGGTCAGCACAACCTGAGCTGTGGCTAGCAACGCAGCGCTATCCAGCCTGTGCTGTGGCTTGCAATCCACGGATTAAGGAAGAAGTAAGATGAGAGTTTAATTGACTGAAAAAGAAAACCAGTATGTCATAGATTGCATGAAAATTGCATCAACAAATGCTCGTCTTGTAAAAACAAAGAAATAACATTTTAAAAGATAAGGAGTTATGCATGTTATGTGTATCCTAGGTTAAGAGTAGGGGGAGGTGATGGTTGAATGGCTAGCGGCATTGGCTGCTGTTTGAAAGGACATCATGGGCTGAGGCAGTGAATAGCTTGATGATTTGGACTTTGTTAAAATAAACTGCTTGGTTGTTGCTTACTGGTAGATGGTGGTGACCATCATCCACTAACTTATGTAGGGCTGCCTACTTCTTCCTTCACCTTCATCTTCATTTCCATGTCTGCCATCCTCTCTTCCCATTTCTCTCATCCTTTCTGTTGCTGTCTTTTCACTTCAGCCATGAAACATTTGCCATGATTAAATGATTTTAGATAGGGGAATCTGGGGGACACAATGCGACTAAAAGCCCTGGTCCTATGGTTACCACCCAGCATTGTAAATGGTGTCCTGAGTACAGGAAACTATTTGGCTTGTCACTTTGTGTAGAGACCATAAGGCATCCCTACATTGGGTTAGTGAATGAAGGGCATCCCCATCTACCACTATATTGAAAATTATGTATACGAAGTCCTCATTGTGAATCAACTTTAATTTTTTGCCAAGCGTAGGGCTAGAAGAGAGGTATACAGGGCAAAGTCTGAGTCACAGAGACTATTACTTGATAACCTAAATCATGGGGAAAGGAAAAATATGATATTTAGGGTGGCAGGTCAAGTGAAGAGGGATAATTGGGATATTATAGGTGAACAGTGTGTGAAGAGTGATGAAGGAAGGGTAGTGGTGAACAGTGAGGATATTAAAGATGCATGGAGAGAGCATTATAACCGATTGTTGAATGAGGAGTTTGACTGGGACAGGGAAGGTTTGGAGCCAGCAGGTCCAGTGTCTGGCCCTTGGCCTTTGATTGATGCTGCTACTGTGAGTGAGGCAATAGGCAGGATGAGGGTGGGGAAGGCAGCAGGTGTGTCTGGGTTGACTGACGAAATGCTGAAGGCCTCAGGCGATATAGGGGTGAGTTTAGTCACTGACCTGATAAATAGGATTATTTATGAGTGTGTTGTCCCAGATGATTGGCTGAAGAGTGTAATTGCAAATGTGTATAAAGGGAAGGGTGATGCCCTGGAAAGAGGAAATTATAGAGGTATAAAGCTTTTAGATCAGATAATGAAGGTAATGGAGAGAGTTTTAGAAGGTATGATTAGAGAAAGAGTGAATATTGATGAGATGCAGTTTGGGTTTATGCCAGGTAGGGGGACCACTGATGCTATATTCATTGTTCGACAGCTTCAGGAAAAATATATTGGTAGGAGAAGGGATCTTTATTTTGTTTTTGTTGATTTGGAAAAGGCCTTTGACAGAGTCCGTAGAGAGGTGGTGAAGTGGGCAATGAGAAAGCTTGGCTTGGAGGAGTGGCTGGTTAGGGTGGTTATGGCTATGTATGTGGGTGCTCACACCCAGGTAAGAGTGAATGGAGATTTGAGTGATGAGTTTTCCGTGAATGTTGGTGTGCATCAGGGGTCAGTCTTGAGTCCCATATTGTTTATCATGGTACTTGAAGCCCTCTCACGTGACTTTAGAAACGGACTCCCGTGGGAGTTGTTGTATGCTGATGATTTGGTGTATGTAAAGAATGAAAGGGAGGCGGAGGAAAGGTTTAGGAAGTGGAGAGATGGTATGGGGCACAAGGGTTTAAGGGTAAATGCAGATAAAACAAAAGTGATGATATCTAGGGTTGGTGGCGGTACTGTCAAAGACGAGGGAGAGTGGCCATGTGCAGTTTGCCACAAGGGCGTGGGAAGTAATTCCATCTTGTGCGGTGTGTGTGATAAATGGGTGCATAACAGATGTAGTGGTATCAGAGGTAGACTGCGAGATAATGCTGATTTTGTGTGTACGGCGTGCCGGGGTGAGCAAGTGGAGATTGTCAGACGTGAAAGGATTGAACTTGCTGGTGACTCTCTTGAGTGTGTGGAAGAGTTTTGTTATTTGGGAGACATGTTGTGTGCAGGAGGTGGGGCTGGGGCTAGCTCTGTGGCTAGGGAGAGAAGTGGTTGGAAGAAGTTCAGGGAGCTCTTGCCTCTCCTGACATTGAGAGGACTCTCCCTACATGCTAAGGGGTCTTTGTATGCAGCATGTTAGGAGTGTAATGCTGTATGGTAGTGAGACCTGGGCAGTGAAGGTGGAAGATATTTGCTGGCTCACACGTACAGAAATGACAATGATTAGGTAGATGTGCAGTGCGTCCCTGCGTCCAAGGCCTGGAGGGGCTGGGTTTACAATGGAAGTGTTGAGAGGTAGGATGGGACTGGAGTGTATTGTGTTGTGATGAGGAGAGGTAGATTGAGATGGTTTGGACATGTGGAGAGGATGGGGGATGATAATTGGGTGAGGAAGGTGAGAAGTGTTAATATTGGGGGTGGGGTTATAAGGGGTAGACCGAGAAAGACATGGGACGAGGTCATTAAGTGTGACCTCAGGGTTAAGGGACTGAACAGGGAGGCTGCAATGGATCGTGCAGCATGAAGAGCCGCCATTAGGTGACCAAGGCCGAAACATGCAAGCATGTTGGAGCCTTTAAAAACGAAATAAGTCCATAATAAATTATGTTTATGTGAAGCTGCAGAGTGTGGTGGAGGTTTTTGGTGTGTTGAATCGAGCCAGTATTCTGAGGACTTGAATGATGAGTGAATGGAAGCCTGGCCCATTGAACTGGACAAACTTGGGCTGTCTAGACGTTGCTATTCCTCACCCTGCCCTTAAGGTGGGAAAGGAGGTCCAGGTGAATGATGATGATGATGATTCACTTCAGGTGGCTCTGCACTAAGTAACAAGCTTCATGGTTTACTGTAACCCAGGAAACCATTTACAATGCTGGGTGGTAACCACATAACAAAATAACAGGGTGATGTGGAGCCTACTATAGTGGCCTAATTATTGGATGGAGAGATGCAAATGCAGCATCCACACTTCCCTGTGCCTCGTTGTGGCAAGGCACTGTCTGCTGCAAGGGAAAATCAGTTCATCGCATGATACAGCCTTGCAAAGGTAGTTGTTTGCCTGCAATTGATGGGTCTGCTTGGCCAAACAGACCAGGGTTGCTTTGCTACAACTTAGCTGCCACAAGAGGCCCACTATTACCACTACACACCTCCAGAATGAGACAGTCCTGACTTACTGTATATTCAGCATGGATGATGGGTATTAGTGCTGAAATGATGATGCATGAGGCATACACTTTACCACTTAGCACAGGACCCATCCCATCCTTACTATTATGTTACACCACTCCGTACCACCACAAAGAACTAAATGAGTGAGTCCATTACACTCAGGCCTCAAAAGCATCTCCCTTCCTTCACCTTACACACACACACACTCACACACACACACACACACCATTCCCCATGAACTGCCACCAGACGTTTAGCACACAGAGACTGTCCCTCTGAGAGTAACGCTAGTTCACCAGGCCAAACTGTAATGAGACTCTCATCTTTTTTGTTTTCCAACACATAATGCAAGTTGCAAATAATCCAGTGTGTTCTCAATGTAATACAGCCTCCCACACAACTCATACATGCACCACAACAAACATACTTTTCAACATAACCTCAACAGAAGACTTGTGGGAGCTCCTGTTTGAAGTGACTGGATTCCTGCTGTACATATTTTCAGACAGATGAGCTTGGGGCACCAAAAATGAAAATAATTGTACATATAAGAGCATCACACAAAAGGCTGTTCATCATTCAAGTCACAAGAGTAGAGGACAGGCTAGCGGACAGGATATCACATCAAGGTATCAACATGTAGGCCCAGTTTGTAGCAGGGAGAATCTTTTCCCTGGTCCTGGTGTGGAGAACCAGCCTGATATCCACATACAAACCTACTTGCATATTCCAGCAAAGTTTTGAACACTGCAGTATCAGTGGCAGAGTGGCATGAAGTCAAACCTGAGAACTTCATTGCTGTCTGACATGTTTCCTAACCTCATTGTGTTATGTCATGCCTTCTCCCTACCATCCCTCCTTTGGTTTAACTCTTTCATTCAATAGTTGTCGACTCCCTTTTCAATTTATTTTTTAAGCCTGCCTTATTTTCCTTCTTTCATTCTACCTCATTTTCTGTCTCACTTCCTCTTCCTCCTTTCAGGTGTTCCCCGTCACCTTTTTTATTTATGTAATGTATGTATATATTTTGTACCCATATAAGTGTACATAAAGCAACTGAGTGGCTTGATCGGTAGTTTACATAGTATGTGTTAACTCTGTTATCCAAGTTTAACCCAACGATGGAAAGGTTGAGGGTCAGCCAATGAGGAAATCAAGGTCACACATATTAAGAAGAAAGGAAGGGGTGAGGCGTTGTCGGAGAAATGGATAAAAGTGACCTGAGGAAGGGCCTAGGTAGAATGTGATCACACTGGCCAACAGGTGATTGTCATAAACTTTTGTTTCGTGTTTTACTAATGCCCGGTATACAAACTTGGTAATACTGTATACAAATAAGCATTAGTCCAACGTTCTCAGTAAGTTTTAGGAAGACAATGAATCTGTAAAAAAAATAGCGAATAGGAATGTGTGTGAGTCTGGATGTGGATTGGGGTGGGATGAGGTATGTGAAGGTAGTTGTGGGTGGGAGAGGGCATGAAAGCATGCCTGGCAAGAGGCACACGCAGGTAAAGCTGTGAGGGCTCACCAGCTGATATGATGACCAAGAATAATAACTCATCAGAAGGACTGGCTTGTGTAAAAACGTGTGATGATGCAACATTTATTTAATGCTTCGGAAAGAATTACTTCACAAAGTATTTAATCAGAGACATTATACGGACTATTTTTTCTCTCGGAGTGGCTAGCGTGACAAGTGAAGCTGCCGACCCGTTAGCGCCAGGGTTCAAATCTTGGTGCAGGCAGCTGTTGTCACTCAGCTCAGGTGTCCAGCCACCCTGTATGGGTCGGTAAGTGAAATGAATACCAAGGGTAACACCTAAGGGAGGTAGCTGTGGTAACCTGGGGTGATACAGTAATTGGTCTTATATCCTAGGATTTTGGGTGAAAACCCGCCACAGGCTCAAAGGCCTAAGTTATGGAGATGAGCACCGCGGCTAAGCGCCTCTTGTCATCTGCCTTCATCTTTACCTTTTTATCATTTTTTCCTTGTTTAATTCTCGTAGTTAGGTCATATCAGCGACTGAAGCTTCCTGGTATGAGGTTCAACTTTTTTGTTTGATACAGCGAGAGAGAGAGAGAGAGAGAGAGAGAGAGAGAGAGAGAGAGAGAGAAATAGTCTTATATATATATATATATATATATATATATATATATATATATATATATATATATATGACATTTTAGTTTGTAGTATTTACTCTAATTGCATTTTAAATTGTAAGAAAGTTATGCTTGAATTAAAGAAAATAAGAGGGCTGTTACTTGGTTTTAGTTTATACGTGTGATACACTTTGCTTACGGACAAAGTACCGCGTGTTCCGCACCACGTGACTTACGACACGTCGGACACGAGACAGGCAGCCCACCCGCCTAACTTGAAAGGATGGTGTGCTAAGGGCTCCACAATTTTCTGGGGATTAACCAGGGATTTAGAGGTGCCATAATCTGTAAGTACCTCAGATTAGCCTATGAGGTATCTGTGTGACAGCTGATGGTGAGAAAACAGTGTTATCTACTTTACATTGGTGTAAAAGTAAGGTTAAGGTAAACTGTTTCTTCCAGTCATACGGCTAGGCGTCTGTGTATGGGCTTGGTCTCCCAAGGTGAGGGGAGAAGATTTATGGCCCGGGTTGCTACGCGAGAGGCCTCCGAGGGGAAGCTATGGGCGTAGGCGACATTGATGTGGGATGAACATCCAATAAGGACGACCCCGGCACAAGATAAGGTGTTGCAAAATCCATACCTGTATGACGAACATCACGACGTTACACATCGAAGTACGAATATTTGCTTCAGTTAAGATTCGACAGCCAAGGTGAGGTGATTTGTGTACTCTGGTCCCAGGACCGTCATTTTGAGTGGAACCTTACTCAGTATGTCAGGTTCTGGTCCCTACAGAATATCAAAAGGAAACATCCACTGCGTAGCCAAATGATATAACATCGTTGGACTTACAGTATTTATATTTGAGTGGCAGTTTGAAAATTTTCTCATTTTAAACTTAAGCTAAAGAGTTTGGTGCTGGGAGCAAAGGAATTCAGACTGCCATTACATAATATCGGCAACTCATAGATGTCAGTGAATACTGTAACATTATTGATACAACTTAGTATTGTTTGATGTATGATTGCATGTTTGAAGAAAGGGTAATGTGCTGTAGTTAATATTGCAATGTTGGTATTGTGCAGTTGTTTATACATTGCTGTGCGACAGTAAAGTTCACTGTTAGAGTTAGACAGCAATGAATTGCCAGGAAGTACTTTGTTGATTCATTTGCAGTATTGGTGTTGCTGTGCAATACTTACTAAATTGCCATCGTGAACTATGATTTGTGCAGTACTTAATATTGCTGTGTTTGATGCATACTTAGCATTTGATTTGATTCTTTGATGATGTATTGATTGACATCATTTGTTTTGTTTTTGTACAAAAAATTTGGATATTATTTCTGTAACTGTTGACAAATTGTATTTTAATCTGTCATTTGTGTAGCACTGTAGAAGTAAAATGTCTCATAGGGAAGAACAGCACGAACTCCTCAACCTGCAGGAAATGCAGTCACTTAGATGCTTCTGGCAGTGATAACACTCATATCTCAGAGTCAGGTGAAATACTAATAACAGTGAAGGGCAGCAGCATGAGCTGGACACAATGCAATTTGTAGCCATTGGAGGTACTCAAGAATGTCAACAAGCAGATGATGATGATGATAGAGAAATATATAAAAGAATACAGTCAATAGAGATCTCAAGAGCTGGTAAAGTAGGAATATTAAACAAGAGACTTCGATCCTTAAAATCCCTTATTCTGAATGACAGTTGCCATGTTGAAGCAGTTAAGTCTGCAATCGATGGTGTGGAAACCTCTGTTGCAAATATTGAGGAATGCCATTTAAAGCTCATTGAAATCTTCTAATTTCACCAAGATCAAGATGAGCAGCGGATGGCAGATTTATACCTTGATCTCGAAAGGAAAAAGGCGTATGAACATATAGACCAAGCTAGGAGGTGGTTGAGGCGAAAGGAAAATGCTGAGTCTACTGTAGCAGACCCAGCTAGGCCTGATAGAGCAAATTCGATGGCCTCAGGATCGAGGTTTACGGTACCATTGAAAGCATCCAAAAAGAATTCGTCATCTAAAAGGAGTGCTGTGGTGCATAGAGCTGTGCAAGAGGCCAAGCTTAGGGCTGGTGAAGAGATATACCAGAATAAGTTGCGTGACCTTGAGTTAGAAGAACAAGAAAACAAGTTAGCACGACAAAAGAAGATGCGGGAGCTTGAGTTTGAGGAACAAGAAGACAGGTTAGCACGACAAAGAAAAGAAGCCAAGTTAAAATCAGAATATATGGCACTGCAAGCTGAAGCTGCTGCGGCTGCTGCTGCTGAACAAGCCTGGGACGACTTTAAAGAAAGGAAGGTCAGGGGAACGGCTACAGAAATAAGAAAAATGGGAACAAAATTGAAACCGACACTTGGGAGCGTCCCATGGAACAACCAGGTTTGGAGTTCAGCCAAGAATGACGGGCCTGTGAGACACGATCATTGTGCAGAACCATGGCGCCCACGTGGCGAGGAGAATGATAGAAGCAGCAAGTTTGGGAGAACTCAACCGTCTAAACCTCCTGATATGGTGACATCTCAACCAGAATACCGATACCATAAGAAACCTCCTCCCACAGAACCATCACAGAGAAGTGATGAATGTATTGATTCAGAGGCAGCAAGCTCGAAAAGTGAACGATCACATCTCGCGGAAATTCATCTGCTACCGAAGATAAAATTACAAGTCTTCGATGGAAACCCGCTTGAATACTGGAAATTCATCAGTATCTTTGACGACACCATTGGTATGATTTCGGTGAGTTCTTCATATAAGTGGAGCCAATTGTTGCGGCTGTGTACTGGACGTGCTGCCAGAGCGGTATCATGTTGTTATACGATGAAACCTGGTGAAGGGTACAAAAGGGCCAGAGAAATCCTGAAGGAGAGGTTTGGTAATGACCATAGTATCGCAAGCCTGGCTAAGCACGATCATGCAAATCCCCCATATATGTCCGAATGACAAAGTCAGGCTACAAGAACTTGCAGATGATATCAGGAATTGCCTACAGGTGCTCAGAGCTATTGGGAAAAAAGACAAATTGGACTCAGTACGTTATGGACAAAATAGTTGAGAAATTGCCCTATGATTGTAAAAGAAGCTGGGCCAGGGAGATGGTTCTTTTCAAAGAGAAATATAAGGGGTACCCCCCTGGGGGTAGGTTTTTTTTTTTTTTCAAGAATACTCCCCCAGTATCCCTGCTTGTCGTAAAAGGCGACTAAAAGGGTTGGCGGAGGGTTAGTGCCCCTCCCCGGAAAACAGCTTACTAAAAAAACAAATAATAAGCCTCGGACAAGGACTGACCAAACGTTGTCGACCAAGGACCGGACAAAGGACATGGTTATCGGAACATGGAATGTAAGGGGAGCGAATGATGAGGTGAAAGAGAGAGAGATTGTCCCGGTGCTTGAGGGTGAGAAAGTTGATGTATGCGGAATAACTGAAACGAAATGGAGAGGAGAAAGTGTGAGAGAATGGGCGTATGGATGGGGTATATGTGCAGGAGTAGGTGAGAATGAGAGGGCAAAGGAAGAAGTATGTATAGTTGTGAGTAAAAGATGGAAGAAGAGCATAAGACAGTATGGATCAGTTGGGTCAAGGATTGTGTGGGTAAAGTTGAAAGTTGGAATACAAATGTGGGCGATTGTGTGTGTATGCGCCAACGCAAGATCGTGCTAGAAGAGTGAGAGAAGAGTTATGGACAAATGTAGAAGTGTGCATGGAAAAGTTTGGAAGGAATGAGAGAGTGTTTTTGATCGGTGATATGAATGGTAAAGTTGGGAATGTGAAGGTGGATGGAATAGTTGGTGAGTGGGGTGTGCCTGCTGAGATAGATGAGAATGGGAGTGCGTTAGTGGACATTTGTGCTGGGAGGGGGTTGGTGATAGCCAATACCCTCTTCAGGCATAAAATGATCCACAGGTATACATGGCAAGTGATGAGAAGGGTAGGTGGTGAACTGAATGAAAGGAAGGCAATGATTGATTATGTGTGTGTGGATGAAAGGATGCGAAGATGTGTAATGGATGCAAGAGCTTATAGAGGTTGGGGGAGTGGACTTTCTGACCACTACTTGGTGGTGGCCAGAATTAGAATTCAAGTAAGATGGAGGAATAGAAGAAGGGAAAGACGAGAGGAAGGAGTAGTTGCAAGGAGAGTGGAAAGGTTACAAGAGGATGAGAAAAAGGCAGAGTATAAGAGAGAAGTGGAGGAACGATTGGGCAAATATGAATTGGAGCAGATGGGAGACGTGGAAGGTGTGTGTAGGATATTTACAGAAGAAATATGTGCAGCATGTGATGTGGTGTGTGGAAGGAAGAGAAGACGGAGGGGGGTGCAAGGAACAGCGTGGTGGACTGAAGAGGTGAGACAGGCTGTGGCACAAAAGAAGAAAGCATACAATGAATGGATGAGAAATAGGGGCGTGGAAGAAGTTGAGAGGCGGAAGAGAGAGTTATATGTAGAAAGAGAGAGGTGAAAAGATTAGTAAGAGAGAGTAAGAAGAAAGTGGATGAGGAATTTGGAAGGAATTTGAGTGTAAAGTGGAGGGACTGTAAGAAAATGTTCTGGAAAGAGGTGAAAAGAGTAAGACAGGGTGGAAGTGAAGTTAGCAGGGGAGTGAAAGATAAAAATGGTAGATTACTAGTGGAGAAGGGAGAAAAAGTGAGCAGATGGAGAGAACACTTTAAGGAATTGTTGAACATAGAGGATGGAAGTAATGCGAGTATAAGTGGCTGGGGAATGGCTGGGAGAAGGAGGGAGGTGAGAAGACAGGAAGAAATCAGTAGGATAGAAGTTGTGGAAGCAATGAAGAAAGTTAAACTGGGGAAAGCCCCTGGAATTGATGGAGTGTGTGGTGAAATGCTGAAGCATGGGGGAGAGATAGTAGTAGAATGGATGTGGAAGATGTGCAGATTGGCCGGGAGGAAGGTAGAGTCCCGGAGGATTGGAAGTCAGGTATAATTATTCCCTTGTACAAGGGAAAAGGGGAAAAAGAAGTGTGTGGTAATCATAGGGGCATTTGTCTTCTTAGTATAATAGGAAAAGTGTATGGTAGGATACTTATTGACAGAGTTAGAGAAAGAACAGAGAAATTAGTTGGAGAAGAACAGGGAGGGTTTAGGAAGGGAAGAGGTTGTGTAGATCAGATATTCATTTTTAGATCTTGAGTGGAAAAGTTTCTAGAGAAGGGAAAGAAGTTGTATGCGGCTTTCATGGATTTGGAGAAAGCATATGACAGGGTGGATAGACAAGGATTGTGGAAAGTGTTAAGAATATATGGAGTAGATGGGAAGTTGTTGAATGCTGTGAAGAGTATGTACGATGGTGCTAAGGCTGCAGTGCGTGTGGATGGTGAACTAAGTGAATTTTTCTCTTTGAAAGTTGGGTTGAAACAGGGATGTGTCATGTCTCCATGGTTGTTCAATCTGTACATGGATGGGGTAATAAAAGAGGTACAAGGTAGGGTAGTGGATGTTGGAGTGGCCCTGGTGAGAGAGGATAGTGTTTTGAAACTCCCTGTACTGTTGTTTGCATATGATACTGTGTTGTTGAGTGAAGACGAAGGGGAGCTGCAAGGCTTGGTGGATGAGTTTGGGAGAGAGTGTAAGAAACGGAATCTAAAGGTGAATGTAGGGAAGAGTAAAGTGATGATCTTTGAGAGAGGTGAAGTCAGTGAATGTACAGAGAGGTTGGATGGTGAGGAATTGGAAAATGTGAGTACGTTTAAGTACTTGGGTAGTGTGATGAGTAAGGATGGAGGTTTGGAGGGTGAAGTGCTTGAAAGGGTAGAGCAGGGAAGAAAGGTTGCTGGTTCTTTGAAAGCAGTGATAAGAAACAGGGAAGTGAGCATGGAAGTGAAAAAGTTACTACATGACAGTATTGTGATACCAACTCTAACGTACGGAAGTGAAGCTTGGACGTTGTTGGAAGGACACAAGTCAAGAGTGAGAGCAGTGGAAATGAGTTATTTAAGGGGACCCTGTGGAGTCACATGGAGAGACAGGCTGATGAATGAGGATATAAAGGAGCGTTGTAGTGTGGATGTGGATGTGATAGGAAGCGTTATGAGGAACACACTGAGGTGGTTTGGCCATGTGGAGAGGATGGGGGGTGAAAGACTGACGAAGAGAGTGTATGTGAGTGAGGTGGAGGGGGGAAGAGGGAGGGGGAGGCCGAGGATGAGCTGGAGGGATGGGGTGGAGAGGTATATGAGAGAGGGTGTGTTTGTGTTGGGAGCAGGGCAGTGAAATGGCGGGGGACAGGGCGACTTGGAGGCGATTTGTTTGTGGCCACCCCAAACGGGATTGAGGCGTCTGGCAATAGATAGATAGATAGACAGACCCTGATATAGAAATGCTTATTGATTTCTTTGAGCAAGCCGCAAAGGAACCAAATGGACCACTGTTTGGACATTTCAGCGAGACAAAACACGAGGAAAAGAAAGGCGCGAGACCCAAGAAAGGAAATGTTGTACCCAAGGAAGTTTGTTTCAATATGGAAGTTCATGATAGGGACGCCGCCAACACTTCAGCCGAGTCAACAGACGCGATGAGTGGAGCTGAAGCTACGAATACAAGCAACATGAAAAAACCCTGGTGTCATCTTTGTAGCAAAGAACACTGGTTACCAGACTGCATGCAGTTCCAGAACTTCACATCAGAGGAGAGACTGAGTTTTGCCCTAAAAAGGGGACTCTGTTTTAACTGCTTGAGAGGAGTACACCGGGTGAATTGGTGCAGGAAGTGATCCACGTGTGGTGTAAAGGGTTGCGACCTATGGCATTCCAAGTTACTGCACGAGGCTTTCCAGGATATGCATAAGAAGACTAAGGGGACCAGCAGAAGTATTGAAAATGCATCAAAGTCAACTCACAGAAGGTACAGATGTGGGACACAGCGATTAATGACAAAATAATCTTGTCTATAGTGTCTTAGTACAAGGCAAGGGTGGGACCAAAACAGTTTGATAACTTGCTCTAGTAGACTCGGGAAGTAACTGGACATTCTGATCCCAGGTTTTAGCGGAAAACTTAAACCTTCAAAGATGAACCGAAGAAGGTGTGTCTTTCCATCTTGAACAGCGAGATAGCTACAGAGGCAGAGAGAGTTTCCTTTGAGCTGAAGGGTGCTGGCAGTAAATGTAAAGTAAGCCTACCATAGGTACTTGCAGTGATAAATATCGCTGATCTTCTTAGCAGTATAGCTGTTCCAGTGGATTTTGAGTAGTGGGGACACTAACGAGATCTTAAAGTTCCCCACATGAGCAACCTCCGCACTGAGATGATTACAGTATTGGTCAGAATTACCCTGAGATCTTGGAACCACGAGAGGTAAGATGTGGTCGAGGTGGCGATCCCTGTGCTATCCACACGAGACTAGGTTGGATGATTAACAGGCCGGTGGGAAAAAAAAAAAAAACTCAAGAAGGAAAGATCCTCTCCAACTACATTAATTCTATGACAGTGCCTGAAACTAGCCTACAGACTCGGGTGAAAAAATTCTGGGCAGTAGATTGAGGTCCATAGTTAGAGAAGCCAACAATGTCTGTAGAGGACCCAAGGGTTTTGGACCTTTGGGCTTGATCTGTTGCTATGAAAGATGGTCATTATGCACTACAAAAATATCATTTAGGTTCAACTCCACCTGGTCTGCATGATAATAGTAGTATGGCTGAGAAACACCCTGGATCTCTGAAGTGACGCCTAGCCGAGGATGATAGTCTTCTGGAAAGTTACAGATATGAAGTAAACAGCTTAGTGGCTACAGGATGTACTGAACGGGTTCCGGAAGAAATCAGTGCCTTCCCAGGGATGACTTGGTATCTGCCTGTGTTTGACGTGAAGCATCCCGGCAAGCCTGATAAATTCAGACTAGTGTTTGACTGTGCAGCTGAGTCTCGGGAATATCCGTTCAGCACGTATACATATATAAGGGACGAGGGCTCACAAATACACTGCTTGATGTGTTGTTTAGATTCAGGCAGGAGAAAATAACTATTATGGCAGATATCAGTCCAAGTGTCATCAGGTACGTGTTACACTAGAGCACAGGCATGTGTTAAGATTCCTTTGGTGGATAGATAGACACACACCAGTGAAGCCCGATGTTTACAGGATGACTGCACATTTGTTTGGAGGAGTTTAGAGTCAGAGTTGTACTGTATATTGGAATTGCATTTCATCGTACAGCAGTTGATTAGTAGCAGAGTCAGGTCGGTAGCTGTGAATACTCTGTTTGACTACTTTTAAGTCGATGATTGTTTAAAGTTTTTAATGCATCTAAGACTCAGTTCTTACACCTATCAACCCGACAAAATCTTCCACAGGTATACCCACTAATGTTTAATAATATTCAGCTTAATCCTGCATCATCCTTGAACATGCATGGGGTTTCATTTACTCGGGACTTATCTTGGAAAGATCATATTACATCTCTTGTAAAATCTGCTTCCAAGAGATTAGGTGTGCTAAGCCGATTCCGCTCTTTCTTTACCCCTGCACAATTGCTGACTCTATACAGGGGGTTTATCCGCCCCCGTGTGGAGTACAACTCTTATGTGTGGGGAGGCTCCCCACATACAGCTCTTCTCAATAGGGTGGAGTCAAAGGCTTTTCGTCTCATTAACTCTCCTCCTCTTACTGACTCCCTTCAACCTCTGTCTCTTCGCCGCACTGTTGCATCTTTATCTCTTTTCTATCGCTACTTTAATGGTCACTGCTCCTCTGAACTGTCTGCTTGCATTCCTCCACCTCTACGACGTGCGCGTAGCACCCGTCTGGCAGCAAACTCTCATCCCTTTTCTGTCCAACTTTCTAATGCAAGAGTTAACCGTTACTCCCAGTCTTTCATTTATGCAACAGGTCAGCTCTGGAACTGTCTCCCTCTGTCTGCATTTCCTGCTGCCTATGATCTCCAGTCTTTCAAACGCAGTGTGTCCAGGCATCTCAAAATGATCGGATCTTGAATTTGGCTCTCTATTGTATTTTGTTTTTCTCTTGGAGGGAACTGTTACTGCGGGCTCATGGCCTTTGGTTCCTTCTTCCTCGCATTAAAAAAAAAAAAAAAAGCATTGACTTTTGTGTCTGAACTTTAGCGGATGCTATAATGTGGAGGCTTTCGTCACATAAAATGGATGAGTAACAGCAAACAAGTGCCTAGGTCAATACCCACAGAAGAACGAGCTAAAGAAGTGAAGAGGATGAACCTTGATAAAGATATTCTACCGGTTGAACGTGCACTGGACCATGAATGCAACACTGAAGACAGATCGGATATTAGGACAAAACTGAAGAGAAATTAAAGCACGAACCGAGAGTTATATAGTGCGCTGAGTTCGGTGTACGATCCTTTAGGACTTGTTTCTCCCTTCATGTTGGTAGCTAAGAAGATATTCCAGGAAGAGTTCAGGCTAGGTAAAGGTTGGGATGATGAGTTAACTCCACAGAGTAAGCACAAATGGGAAAGATGGCCGGACCACCTGCCAGGATTAGGTGAATATGGAGTTGACTGCTCTTTCATACCACCAGACTTTGAAACACTAGTTATTTATCAGCTGCATCATTTTTGTGATGTCTCTGATGAGGCATATGGTGCTGTGAATTATGTAAGAATAAAGATGGAAGAATTCACTATACCATGTTAACAGCCAGATCTAGGCTGGCACATATGAAACAGGTAACGCTTCCTAGTTTGGAACTTCTAGTAGCAGTAAAATTGGATACAACGCTGCATCAAGGGGTGGAAGTAGAGTTTCAAGGATCTGTCTTCTGGACTGATAGTATGATCGTTCTCCAGTACATTAAGATTGAGTCTAAGAGGTTTCACACCTATGTTGCCAACAAAGTGGCAGCAGTTCATGGTGGCACCCGTGCCACACAGTGGAGGTATGTAGGCACTAAGCTGAATCCTTTTGATGACCGTCACGAGGTGTACAGATGAAATGGCCACCAACGCAAAACAGAAACAGGGGTCGGAGTTCCTCTGCCAGGAAGGACAGTGGCCACAGTGTCCCGAAGAAAATTCTGAAATCTTGTTCAATGACAAAGGAGTGAAACAGATGCAGACAGCATTAGCAGTGTCTCACATCACCGAGAGTGCTACTGACAGGCTAATAGGAAACTTCTCAAGGTGGTTCCGTCTGAAGAAGGCTGTAGTGTGGATACAACGATTTGGAGCATGGCCTAAAGAAAGAAAATCTGTTTCATGGTTCCTGAAGGGCAAGGATCTCGAAGTTACAGACTTGGAAGAGGCTGGGAATGCAATACTTACGTATATCCAGAGAAATCAGTACGGTGCAGAGATACAGGTTTATAGAGCACAAGGACATGTGGTCCCAAATACTTCAGTTTATCTTTCAGAACCCTATATGCATGATGACAGCCTGTTAACAGTAAGAGGTCGTCTTCATATGGCATCACGTACTGAAGACGCAAGGCACACCCAGTAATACTGCCACGACAACATCACGTAGCTGAGTTAATTGTTAGGGAAGCTTACAAGAATACAGCACGCGCCGGGAGCAAGCATGTCGCAGCAGCTGTCCAGCAGTTATTGGATACCTATACTGCGGCCACTGATGAGCCACGTAACAAGAAGTGCACTACTAGTAGAAGCAGAGGACCGACGGGTTCTCAGCAAATGGCCGACCTACCTCAGGAAAGCGTGACACCAGACAATCATGCCTTCTTGTATGTGGGGATAGATTGTTTTGGGCCCTTCTTAGTGAAGAGGGGTCAGCCCCAGCAAAAACAGTATGACTGTTTCTTCACATGCTTGACAGTACAAGCCATACACATTGAAAAGCTGAGTTCAGTTGATGCAGATTCCATCGTCATTGCTTTGGTCAGATTTATGACTAGGAGAAGAGCTGCTGAAAAGATTCATTTAGACAGCGGCACTTACTTTGTTCGAGAAATAAGAGAAGCCCTGAATCAGTGGAATGAATTGAACAGAGTAAAGGATAAGCATCTCGTGCACATTAGGTGGGAGCTCAGCCTTCCCACAGTTGCACATATGGGAGGAATATGGGAAAGACAGATAAGAAATGTCAGGAAAATTCAAACCGTCATGCAAAGGAGTCAGGTTCTAGATGATGAGCGGTTAGAGACTGTATTCTGCGAGGCAGAAGAAATTGTCAGCAGTGGGCCCTTAACACCTGTGTCAGATAATCCCGAAGATCTTAAGTCTTTGACCCCTAAACTTTGCTCTTGCTCCGTCCAGGTCATGCTGCTTCGCTTGGCAAAATATGCAACGAGGATTTGTTTGGTAAAAGATGGAGACAGGTTCATAGCTTATCGCTCATCAGTTTTAGAAACGGTGAATTAAGGAGTACCTTCTATTTGTGCAATTATGCCTGAAGCGGTTGTAGCCTCAAAGAAGTTTCCAGATAGGGGTTTAATTGCAGAGATGGAAGGAGGTATCCCTAGGCATTTCAGGGCGAATTACGTAAGTGTTCAGTGGCAAAGACGGCTTGGTGCTCAGTGTAGAAGCGCCCACAGTCATTTGTAAGGCCAGTGACAAAATTGTGTTGTTGAAGGGCAGCAGTACTGCTCGTTAGTTGGAGCCTAAATTGAGCAGGCGGGACCCAGGCCAGAATAATGCCTCCTGACCGAGAGTGTGCAACATGATCCGCTCTGTAAGGTTAAGTCTGAGCATTTTTAGTATTAATGTGTACTCTGTATTATTGTCTTTCCCTAAGTGTACCAACAATTTTAGTATGCCTTTTGTAGCATTATTTGTGCTTTGTTGTTTTACGCAGAAATTTTGCGTAAGTGCTTGTGATGTGCGTTGTAGTAGTAGATTTTTGTAAATGAGCAGGAGTCTCAGGGGCCGGAATGTTACGGCACATCACATGAATATAAAGTCTCTTATTTTGTGACGACTTGATATTTTAGTTTGTAGTATTTACTCTAAGTGCATTTTAATATGTAAGAAATTTATGCTTGAACTAAGGAAAATAAGAGGGCTGTTACTTGTATTTAGTTTATACATGTCATCCCCTTTGCTTTCTGACAAAGTGCCCTGACAAGAGAGGCAGCGCTGCACAATTTTCTGGGCATGAACCAGGAATTAAGAGGTGCCACAGTCTTTAAGTACCTCAGATCAGTCCATGAAGAATCTGTGTGACAGCTGATGGTGAGAAAACAGTGTATAAAAGTAGGTTAAAGTAGACGGTATTCCCTTCAGTCGTATGGGTAGGGGTCTGTGTATGGGCTTGACCTCCCGAGATGAGGGGAGGTTGTGAAGGTGATCTGGGTTGCTATGCGAGAGGCCTCTGGGGGGAAGATATGGGCGTAGGCGACATTGTTGTGTGATGAACATCCAATAAAGAAGACCCCGGCACAAGGTAGAGATGTTTCGGTGTCCCTACCTGTATGGCGAACATCACTGGACCTTACAGAGAGAGAGAGATTTTTCCATCAGACACTTCATTGTTCGTTTCTCTCCACGTCTAAGATAATCCCATTTCAGTTTTTTCTTTCTGTAAGCTGTTTGTGTGTGTGTGTGTGTGTGTGTGTGTGTGTGTGTGTGTGTGTGTGTGTGTGTGTGTGTTTCTTATCTAATTGTATCTTTACAGGAATGAGTCAAGCTCGTACTGTCCCGTCTTTTGAACCATTTTTATCATACATATCCTTAAATTTATTAATTTTTTTATTATCACACTTTCATTCGGTAGTGCATTCCACTGATCATGCAATTGTCCCATTTGGGAAACTGAATTTCCTTACAGATCTATCACCTTTCTTTTTATGCAGCTTTTTTCATTGTCCTCTCGCTGTTGCATCCCCATAGGTTATATACGTATTATCCGTCCCCGTCCCTGAGGGGCTTGGCGAAAGGTTTTGTTTTCTCTTGGTTTGTTTGTTTGTCTGTCTGTCTGTCTGTCAACAACTTTACGCGAAAACTACAAGGGCAATCTTGAATAAAATTACAGGGATGATGGGCTATGACCTGATCACCAGATTAAATTTTGGGTCAAATTTGGCCTAGGCCCAGGCTGCAGACCCCAAAAATGTATTTAAAAAGGGGGGGGGATGGGCATTTTTTTTTTCCGCCATAACTCCATTCAAATTCGCCATATTGACGTGAAACCAAAACCTAAAGGTGCATCTTTCAAATCTACATCCTATAACATCAGGGGGGGTCATCCCCCAGTTAGCGGTAAGGGGGTCAGTGTCAGGTGGGTCGGGCCTAAAATTTCAAATGGGCATAAAATCGTCAGTTTTCACCCGATTTAACCCAAATTTGATGTAACGTCTTTAACTAGATATCCTGCTGTGTTTATACGTCAGCCGGGGACGGGTTTGCTGTGTCTTGGCACAGCTTGTTTATGTCAATTTTCTCTTTTCCTATGATGCATTTATGCAGCATAATCATGTCTCCTCTTTTCCTTCTGTCTTGTAATGTTGGTAGTTTCAGTTTTTCTAGTCTTAATTCATAGCTTAGATCCCTGAAGCTCGGTACCCATCTTGTTGCAGCCCTTAGTACCTTTTCAAATCTTATCTATGTGTTTTTTGAAATGTGAATTCCAGACATTCCAGACTACTGATGCATACTCTAGAGTTGGTCTAATGAATGATGTTATTATCTTTTTCAGCATATCTTCATTTATATGTGAATGTTATTCTCATAATTATAAGCAAGCAGTGTATACATGTTCGGTACCTTTTCACTGATGTGGTCAGCCAGAGATAGTCTGTTACTCATAATCACTGAATGATGTTATTAATGAATGATGTTATTATCTTTCCCAGTATGTCTGAGAAAGATAACATCATTCATCAGATGAACTGTGTGCGTGTGTGTGTGTGTGCTAGGGGGGTTTGCTTTAAGGGCTTTTGTCCCAGTGAGCTTTGTTCGACACGAGAGAGAGAGAGAGAGAGGGGGGGGGGTGATGTGAGGTGTGGTGAGGCAAGTCTCTCGAGCCCCTCCAGGACAAAGCTTGAGTTTCTCCTCTACCACCATCACCATCACCACTCAGTGCACTCTCTTACCTGTTCTAAACACAGTTTTAGTAACATAAACTCTCAAGGCAAAATACCAATCTAAAGACGAAACACTTCCGCTAACTGTAGCTCGTTCTCGCTGATTTTTTTTAAATATTTTTTTTTTTTTCGGATTTCAGATAAACAGGTGAGTATGAACCTGTATGGTGATAAAAAGTATAACGTTTTTCACTTAAAAGTGCCGATTCTTTGCCGATTGGGTAAATGACTGCTGATTGGGTAATTCGTCACACCAGCTACATCTCACACAGAACGCAACCCACTCCTTGTACCCTCGTGTGCCCAGAAAAGAGAAGGACTAATTTAGATAACGCAGAGCTAGGTCCTGACTCACTGTGAAGCCTATATACTGTATCTGGCAAGGTCACCCAAGGGTTGGTAAGGCAGTGGAGGCCTGTGTTGATGCCCCTGTAGGTGGCGCAGGGACAAACTCTTTAACTCAAGCATCAGGATAATGATACAGTAGTTATGGTCATGAGGATGAGACCGGCTGGGTAACCATACAGAAAGAAATTTTAGGTCACAGGACCTCACACAGTAGTGTTTTTTTATTTTTTTTTATTTTTTTTTAATGCGAGGAAGAAGGAACCAAAGGCCATGAGCCCACAATAAGAGTTCCCTCCAAAAGAAAAACAAAATACAAGAGAGAGCCAAATTCAAGATCCATTCATTTCGAGATGCCTGGACACACTGCGTTTGAAAGACTGGAGATCATAGGCAGCAGGAAATACAGACCGAGGGAGACAGTTCCAGAGTTGACCTGCTGCATAAATGAAGGACTGGGAGTAACGGTTAACTCTTGCATTAGAGAGTTGGACAGAAAAGGGATGAGATTTTGCTGCTAGACGGGTGCTACGCGCCCGTCGTGGAGGTGGAGGAATGCATGCAGACAGTTCAGAGGAGCAGTGACCATTAAAGTAGCGATAGAAAAGAGATAAAGATGCAACAGTGCGGCGTAGAGACAGAGGTTGAAGGGAGTCAGTAAGAGGGGGAGAGTTAATGAGACGAAAAGCCTTTGACTCCACCCTATTGAGAAGAGCTGTATGTGGGGAGCCTCCCTACACATGAGAGTTGTATTCTAAACAGGGGCAAATAAAACCCGTGTATAGAGTCAAAAACTGTGCAGGGGTAAAGAATGTATGGAGTCGGCTTAGCACACCTAATCTCTTGGAAGCAGATTTTACAAGAGATGCAATATGGTCTTTCCAAGATAAGTTCCGAGTAAATGAAACCCCAAGCATGTTCAATGATGATGCAGGATTAAGCTGGATATTATTAAACATTAGTGGGTATACCTGTGGAAGATTTTGTTGGGTTGATAGGTGTAAAAACTGAGTCTTTGATCCATTAAAAACAACCAGATTATTTTTACCCCAGTCAGAGATATGAGCCAAGTCAGACATTAGGTGTGCCATAGCCTCATCCCTTGTTTGTTGAAGTATCTGCTGCGATGGGCGTTGCGGGAACTGAATGGAAAGGTGAAGGATGAAGTCATCAGCGTATGAGTGGATAGGGTTAGATGTACAACTTAGAAGGTCATTGATGAATAAAAGGAAGAGAGTTGGTGATAAGACAGAGCCCTGAGGAACACCACTGTTGATAGATCTAGGAGAAGAACGATGGCTGTCTACAACAGCGGCTATTAGAACGACCAGAAAGGAAGCTAGGGATGAAGGCACAGACAGAAGGATAGAAACCGTAAGAGGGCAGTTTGGAAATTAAAGATTTATGCCAGACTCGATCGAAAGCCTTTGAGATGTCAAGTATATTGGCAAAGCTTTCGCCAAAACCCCGAAAGGAGGATGACCAGGAGTCTGAAAGGTAGGTGAGAAGATCGCCAGTGGAGCGTCCCTGACGGAGCCCGTACTGACGATCAGAAAGAAGGTTATGATAGGAAAGATGCCTTAAAATTTCTCTATTGAGAATTGACTCGAAAACTTTTGAAATACAGGACGTTAAAGCAATTGGACGATAGTTGGAGGGTTGAGAGTGGTCACCCTTCTCTGGGACTGGCTGAATGAGAACAAACTTCCAGCAAGAAGGAAAGAAACAAGTTGACACACAAAGGCGAAAGAGTTTGCCTAGGCAGGGTGTAAGCACAGAAGCACAGTTCTTGAGAACAACAGGAGGGACTCCATCAGGCCCATATGCCTTGTTAGTATTGAGGCCAGTGATGGCAGAAAATACATCAGCTGAAGAAATTTTAATGTCAGCCATGAGGAAGTCAGAGGTGGGAAGTGATAAAGGAACAGCACCGGAATCGTCTAAGGTGGAATTGGAGGAGAAATCTGTGCGAAGAGATCTGCTTTATCAGTAGAAGAAATAGCTACAGAACCATCAGAGTAGAAAAGAGGAGGGAAGGATGATGAGGTAAAGTTGTTAGAAAGGTTTTTGGCAAGGTGCCAGAAGGAGCGACAAGAATTCGAGTTGGAGAGTTGAGAGCATTTAGTATGGATGAAATTATTTTTAGCAGAGCGAAGAACAGACTTAGCACGATTCCGAGCAGAAACGTAATGATGTGATTCAGGGGTGGGTTGGCTCCAGTACCTTTTGTAGGCCCTCTCCTTGTTGTGGACAACATTAGAACAAGCGTGATTAAACCAAGGCTTTCTTGCGTTAGTCAAAGGATATGAAAAAGGAATGTATGCTTTCATGCCCGAGAGAATAACCTCCGTAATGCGCAAGACACACTCAGATGGCTCCCGGCCATGGAAGCAATAATCATTCCAGGGAAAATCAAAGAAGTACTGCCTGAGGGCCTCCCAGTCCACGGCTCCAAAATGCCACAGACGACGTTTCCCTGGAGGGCCCACAGGCCGTACCGGAGTGATAGGACAGGTTAAGGTGATAAGATTGTGATCGGAGGAGCCCAACGGAGAGAAAAGATTAACAGTGTGAGCAGAAGGATTAGTTGTAAGGAAGAGGTCAAGTATGTTGGAGCTCTCTCCAAGGCGGTCTGGGATACGGGTAGGGTGCTGTACAAGCTGCTCTAGTTAAAACATGAAAGGTGTGCACTGCTTTCTGTACATGTCCATCAAACTTTAAGTAGCATTAGGGACATTACAAAAGCGCATTCAGTGTGGTATTACTGCAGTATGACTTTGTATCCATCAGGCCCACAGCCAGATTTTTCGAAGAGGGAGTTCGGGGTCTTTTCTGCTGAAATTTGAACTTGCATAGCAGCTGGCTGGTCAAAGGTGTGCTGTATGCCTACCATGGGGATCTGGGTGTATGCATAAACAACGTTGAGAAGCAGCACAAAACTTCTGAACAACGGAGTGACTCTTTTTCTAATGATATTAAAAGACAGACCGTGAGAAAATTAACCTTTACTGTGGCGGAAGGGGTCGTCCCACCCTGCCTACCTCCCCCCATCTCAGCTACGGGCCTGTGGCATCCCCATGCATTGACAATGGGTCCACTCCAGATACTCTCCGACGAGGGCCTGTTGGGGAGCAGTCTCCACTGGAGCGACCACTTTGATGCTCCCTGTAATGCCTCATTAATTCTCACCATGGCTCCAACTGTACTCAATTTGTCTCTCTTTGGATGATGATGGTTAGACGGTTTGTAGAAGACGGTTTGTTGTTCCCAAGTAGGCTCCTGCAACGAGAATATTCTTGAATTGTCCAGAACCAAACCATTAGCCAATTACTCTATAGTAACTCGTCACTACTGGCACCTGGGAGAACTGTCGACTTCAGAAACAAGGTGTTCATACTTAACTCTGATGGCATGCCTATATACACCCTCTCTGGGGCCGTTAACGTTGTCCTCCAACCCCACTCACCAGGGAGCACACTTGGTACCTTGCACTACTGTAGGCCGGTGAGTTACTTTTGAAATGTGATCAGTGTCTCGGTCTCATATGGCTAGCAAGTTCACTTTGGGGAATGTGATAACAATAATGAGTTTTTCATTGAAGGGAATTTAAGATCTTTTGAGTGAGAAGGTAAGAAAACAATGAAGGCTTTGTCTTCCAATTCTTTATCGCTCCAGCAAGCACGTATTTGTCTGGGGCTAGGCTTAGTCCAGACAATGAAGGCGAGAGATAAGTTGCTCCGCCCTGGGTGGTATTATGTGAGCAATAAGCCCCAACTACCGAGTGTAAACCCGTATGAGCCACATCTGGTTGGACTTGGGGTCGTATTCCAAGATGCTTCGGAGATCTTGTAACACCTTACTGGCCCCATTTAATATCTGTCTCTTCGCCGCACTGTTGCATTTTTATCTCTTTTCTATGGTCACTGTTCCTCTGAACTGCCTGCTTGCATCTATCCACCTCTACGACGGGAGCGCAGCACCCGAGTAGCAACAAACTCTCATTCCTTTACTGTCCAGCTCTTTAATGCCAGAGTTAACCGTTACTCCCAGCCCATCATGTATGCAACAGGTCAACTCTGGAATTGTCTCCCTCGGTCTGTATTTACAAATGATTTTATTCCCTAGTCTTTCAAACTCATTCTGTCCAGGCATCTCGAAATGAACGGATCATGTTTTTGTTTTTTTCTTGGAGGGAATAATTTGTGGGCTACTTGTCTTTGGTTCCTCCTTCCTTGTATAAAAAAAAAAAAACTTCCTTAGGGGTTTATTGTTCATATTCCATCTATCAACAGCCAGAAGCCATAATCCCACAAGGAGTGGGTGTTTGTCTTTAGTTGTTTAACGGGGAGGGGCACTAACCCTCCGTCAACCCACTTCTGGACACACGGAACACGCATGGGCTTGTTATATGGTTACCAATTTCCATCCACTTTATAAATTGTTCCTGGCTTACAGGAAATCATTAGACTCGCCACTCAGTGTACAGCCACCTGAAAAGGCGAGTAATGAAGATGGGAGAAACAGGAAGAGAGGAGGGCAGACAAGGAAAAAGAATGATAAAAGTGAAGGAAGTAGGAAGCACTGCGAACGTTGGATGATGGCCACTACCACCAGTTCTTCACATTACACCTCATCATTTTGAATATTACTGCTATGCAGCGTATTCTGGGTCCGACTTGGACTCAGATACGGGCACGGACTTGGGTTCTTTTGTTCTGCACCGGGCAAGAGCATGCAAGCAAGGGATAGGGCTCAAACACAGGCTAACCAGTCTTACACGTATATTAGCTTATAAACAGATACAGTGGACTTTACACACTTAGTACATGAACAACACTATAGGTATGGCACAAGTCTGGTATATGGCACAAGTATGATATATTGCACAACGCTATATATGGCACAGGTATGGTATATTGCACAACACTAAATATGGCACACGTATGGTCTATTGCACAGCGCGTTATATATCAAAGGGGAGACATGTATCCCATAGGACTTTGACACTGTAGGTATCACAAATATAACACAGGGGTCGTGACATTACAATTGGTGCATAGGAGTGTGGGTACAATATTACACACAGTAGGTAATACACAGGGACAATGATAAAAAGGGGTCACAAATATTACATAGGGGTGTTGATATTACACATAGGGTACGGTATTACACAGGGGTGGAGGAAGAATAGATCATACACAGGGCGATGCCAGGGGTTGCAAGCATTACACAGGGACAGTGTACAAATACTACACAGGGGATGTGTGCACTCGGGGTATATGACATGTTATGGGGAGGGGTTACAGTATTACATGGGGGCACGACACTCTGGGGGAGAGGGTTGGGATTTCCACAGGGGCTATAGCACTAGGGATGGAACACGAGTGTTGCACAGTGTTGGTGGTGCCGCTGGTGGGCGCCAGGGTGCACAGAGGGCTAGGTCTCAGGTAAACACAGGTGGCGGCCCGATGTGGGAGGGGGGAGCCGTCAGGGGTGCACTCCCGATAGGGTCACAGGTCTTGGGTGGCGTGCTCGGAAGTCTGGGGTAAGCTGGAAGGCAGTGTGGTGGGTGGCCCTTCCTGGTGGGGGCCCTGGGAGTATGGTGGCCCTCTGGACTGGGGTCGAACAGGGCTAAGAGGCGTACTGCACGGGGCTGCCCTTGGCCGTGGTGGGAGTCCTGGAGGAGGGTCCGGGCTGGTACAGGCCTGGGGTTGGCTGCAGGGCGCCCCTCAAGGTCCGAGGGCTGTGGTCTCGCCGAAAGGGGAAGGCCGTCAGGGGTTGGCTGTGGCCACTCGCCCTAGGGTAGTCTGTCAGCTGCTGGGGGCGTTGGGGGCTGGACTGCAGGGACAGGACACCCAGGTTCACAATGGGTCCACTCCAGATACTCTCCGACGAGGGCCTGTTGGGGAGCAGTCTCCACCCTTTGTAGAGGAAAGGGAGCAGGAGGGTAGTCTTGCTTGGCCTCTGCAGGGGCGGGCTGAGCCAAAGACTGTGCCCTCGTAGGGAGCCTCCGGGGTAGTCGAGGAGGGGCGACCGGTGGTCTGCCCCTCAGCCTGGCGGACCCTGCTGGAACTCCATTCCGGGGGAGAGGAAGGAGGTCCAGGGGATATTCCTTCCGCCTGGAAGGTCTGAGGGATGCTACCAAGGCTCCCTCCTGGGAAAGTGGATGAAGAAGATCCAGGGGACACTGCTCCAGGCCGACAGGTCCGGGGAACACTGCCGGGGGACCACTCGTCTTGGGCACAGTAGGAGGGGAAAGTCCGGCAGACTTTTTGGCTTCCGCGGCGGGTCCGATGGACTCTACCACGGGCCCACTGCCCTCCTGAGGACTGGAGGCGAAGGTCGTCTGGCTGACGGTCCGAGACGTCTACTTCCAAAGGTGGGTGGCAGAAGAAGTAGGTCCAGTGGACGCTCCTTCTGCAGTAGATCCGGTGGATATTACAGTGTCGCTGCTCCCCTGGGGTAAAGTAGGTCTTTGAGCACCACAGGTCGCTCTTCCTTTTTTGGAGGCAGGTCCAGTGGACTTTGCTACCGAGGGCCTACTTGGGACTGTCTTAGGGCATGTCCCACCCCTATTCTGGCGAGCGCTATCCCCGTCAGAGAGTAATGCACCTGGTCGATGCACTTCCCGTGGGTCTGGCTGAGTGGAAGAGGGGCATGAGGTAGCTGGGGATATGGGCCTGTGTAGCGCGGGAGCCTCCCCGTGGCCTCCTCTTGGGGTTGTGGACTGTGGTGTCGGGGTCGCCCCGTTGGGTGGATATTTCAGTTATGTCGAACCTGAAACGACTTAAAGAAAATGCCAAGGTGCTATAGGTAAAACAAATCTCCAAGAAAAAGGTGCTGAAGCTATAAGTTTACCTTGCGTGACAAGGTAAACAACCCTCCAAAATGCGATTCAGACGAAAGGTTTCCACCCAACGAGGGCCATAATGTGTAGAGGTAGGCACCTGAGGGTAATACTAAATGAAGTGAGTGGATGATGGGAGATCCCATATACTGCAGGATGAAGGAAAAATAATATAATTGGATAATGAGATGGGAGAGACAGAAAAATCTCTTGTACGAGGCATTACAAATCATCCTACCAAGTAGTACCAACACAAAACAAGGAAGAGGAAGAAGAGCGGTCGGCAAGGCATCGAAAGGTAGGAGTCGAGTTTATGTTCTTAAATTAGCTATTATTTTGTGTATGTTGCAGAACTTTTACTATTATGGATGCAGCAGTTCCACATCAGCTACTGTCATATAACTTTCTGGACGTGAGGGGGGGGGGGAAGTAGAGGGTTGACTAAACCCGAGCTCGTCTTGGCAGAATTTTTTTTCATGACTCTCCTCTCAGAAGGGTGGTACTTGTCACCAAGACCGTTACATGATTTTTGAGACAGGCTTCAGCAGAGTTTCCAAATGATGAAAATTTAATGACAGGGATATCTTTCAGAATTGGGTAAACATACACTTTATTTGAGGCAGTGGAAGCACCTTACCAAATCATTTCTTCGTCCTGGGAGTATGTTACATTTTTCTGAACATTTCTGGGTCATTAAGTGTGACCTCAGGGTTAAGGAACTGAACACGGAGGCTGCCAGAGATCGAGCAGCATGGAGAGCTGCCATCAGGTGACCAAGGCCAATGCATGCAAGCATATTGGAGCCAGGGGCATAACTCATGGGGGGACGCATCCCTCTCAACTTTTGAACTTGGGGGGGGGGGAGGGACATCTCCATCTTTTGAACCCGAGAGATGTGCATTTTTTCATACGAAAATCTGAGAACTTACAGGAAAAAGGATATTAAATGTCACAACCATGGACAACTGGCAATCTTATTCACCCACCATGTTTACTAAGCCTATGAGCACTGAATTGGACAGGTCCTGCACATGTCTACGGTAACTACAGTACCTAACCCTGTCGCCCAGCCTGGGGCTCATCAGGTCGTCACTGGACTAGATTCAGTATCGTTGGTGCATCAGAATATAACGTGTGGACTCTGCCCTTAGACCATAGTGTGTGAATATTGCAAGTTCGTGGCTTTTCTGTACTCTAAAGAGATTAGAGGAACACGGCATGTTCTTGTGTCTTTCGTGTTTTTTTTAATTTTTTTGTTGGAATGAGGTGTTACCTTTGTGGCCCTTTTTCACATTACTTTTGTAAATAATTTAGCTGTGCAAATGTTCAGCCAATTTTCATGTTACATTTCGTAAATACTGATATTGTGTGATGTTGGTAGATTAATCTGATTGCAGCAAGCTGTTTTTTTTTCACGTTACTTTCGTAAATAAATTAGCTATGCAAATGTTCAGTAAATTTTCTTATTACATTTGGTAAATACTGATACTGTGTGATGTTGATAGATTAACATGATAGCAGCAAGCTGTTTTTTCATGTTACTTTTGTAAATAATGTAACTGTGCAAAATGTTCATTTGATTTGTGTATTACATTTGGTATATATTAATACTGATGTTCTTTTTTCTTCTTTTTTTCTCTGCATGTGCTTATGATTAAAATCAGGCTACTTGAACAGTTCATTGATAAGTTAGATTAGCCAATGAGTTTAAGTACTTAACACTAACCTTAGTTTATGACCAAATACCTACCCTATATGACCTCAAAAACGTCTCTAAAATTAGTCAGACCTCATAACTTTCTCCGGGGGGGGGGGCTTTTCAGGGTTGCTTCGCTTGCCGCAGCTGGCAACCCTAATATCGTTATTGTCTTCCCCAACTTTTGGAAGCTAGTTACGCCCTTGGTTGGAGCCTTCAAAAATTAAACGAAACAAAAAATTTCTGGGGTGGTATATAAACGTTTCATGCGAAATTTGTTTCCCCTGTTGTTTTTAGCTGTGTTCCACTGTGTCAACTCATTTGACTGGTCAGCTGTAATGGTGGGAAGACTGTCTTCACCTAAGTGTTTAAATAAATCTAACCTAGCCGAGCTTAACTTTACCAAATAATAAATCTAATCTAACCTAACCTAACCTAACATCCAATTGGAAAGTTGGGAAATGAAGTCCACCTTTCAGTAACTATGTTGATTAAGATTTCTTCCATTTAAGCTGTAAACAAACAACTGTAGGTACGGCTTAAGAAACATAATGATAAAAACAGGGGGAAATTTTTCAGCAGTAAAAGGTAATTTACCACCCTGAAAATAGTCAGAAAAATACTGAAAACAAATAGGAGGAATATGAATGGAATTGGGGGAGGCAGTGGCTTAATTGGTAGAGAGGCGGCCTGCAGTCCTAATGAACCCAGGTTTGAACCCCGGTTGGGACAGGGAACAGTTTAAGGATTTGAATTTCATAGACTCTACCGATCTACCAGATGATCCGCTGACATGTTGTAAAAGTACCCCTGCTAATACCAATGCACCAGTCCTTTATGAGACAGCCCTAGCATGTATTCAGTATGGACGGTGGGTGTTAATGCCGAGGTAGTGACATGTGGAGGTGTAGGAGGACTACTGAGCCATGGGATAGGCCACTGCCCCCAAGAAATAGGCCCTGAAGCCTTTGCCCAGAGTCGGACTCATTAAAAAAAAAAAAAAAATTGGTAAGGTCCTTCTACTGCCTCTTATAAAGAATATGTTTACCCATAATTGGAAAATCATAAATGACACCCAGAGTCTGCAGAAATATCATTTACCGTATGTTACTATATGTTACTAATTATTGTATAATTAAGTCACAACACCCAAATTCTGCAAATATAATATTAATCAAGAACAAAAAATTGCTGTATATTTGTTGACGGCAGTGGCGTTGATGCGGACCTGGAACTCATTTGTCCCCAAATCATTCAGGTTAGTTAGGTTTGGTTGGTTTAGGTTAGGTTAGTAGGAATAAAAGATTAGTGACAGATTGACTTTGGAGCTGAATTAACTTAAAAGTCTGATAAGGCAGGTGGCCACTTGTCATCATTTGTTTGTAAAACTGGTGGTTTTAGATTTGAGATCTTCAAAATTATGCCATTCCACAACTTTTTAAAGCTACTGGATCACAGTGATAATCATGTTATATTTTATTGAGGAAAAAAATTTCATTCATTCATTCATTGCCAGACGCCATGTATCCCATGAATTGAACTTTTCCTGATCGATTTTTGTTTTTTTCTGTCGGTGTCAGCGTTAGTGTTCATCAGTGGTGGCGACCATCATCCACTCACTTGATGTAGTGCTGCCTACTTCTTCCTTAGCCTTTATCATTCTTTTTCTGTGCCTGCCCTCCTCTCTTCCTATTTCTCCCATCTTTCCTGTCACTGCATAATGCTTTTCTTTCCGTTACAGGTGGCTTTACATTGAGTGACAAGCCAAATGGTTTCCTGTAAGCCAAGAAACCATTTAAAATGCTGGGTGGTAACCATATAACCAAACCATACGTGCTCCCTACGTGTCAAGTGGGTTGGTGGAGGGTTAGTGCCCGTCCTTGTAAAACAAATAACTCAGAGTCAAATGGCCACCCTGTACGGGATTATGGCGTCTGGCAGTAGATAGATAGATAGGTAGCCTTATCTTTACCAGTAATCACTTCCATTTCCTGGTTTCAAGAAGGAGTTAAAGTGACCTAATTTTACTGCTGTGATAAAGAAGCTGGATTTTTAGCTCATTCTGTCAGATGATGTAATTTGTATGGTAATTTTTTTCTTTTCAGCCTTTGACTTACTTATGAATCTATTTTTTCCCCCCTTTTTTAGTATATGGTAGGATTGTTATTGGCAGAGCTAGGGAAATAACAGAGGAATAAGTTGGAGAACAGGTTGATTTTAGGAAGGGAAGAGGTTGTGTAGATCAGATATTCATCCTTTTGTCTTTAGTGGAAAAGTTTCTAGGGAAGGGAAAGAAGTTGTTTGTGGCCTTCATGGATTTGGAGAAAGCATACGACAGAGTGGATAGACAAGGAATGTGAAAAATATTAAGAATATATGGAGTACAGTAGTGCACCAACTTTCGCTACAGCAGGATTCGCGGAATCCACTTCCGTGGCGTGCACCAAATATTCCCTAACTTCCACTTTCGCTTGAAAAAAATCGATTTTTGCGCACAAATTTTGGGTTTGGGACAATATTTTGAACTTTGAATTTCCTGCACCGCCCGCCCGCAACCCACCGCCATCTTGAATGACGTCATGTCAACACTCTGTCCACCCATTCCCGCCATTGTGTACGAGCGTGCTAGCTCCATTGTGTTGGATTCTCACGGTTCAATGGCCTCTACTATACCTTGCTTTCAATCAGCACTAAGTCTGATTGGTGAAGTGTTCAATAAACGCATCCATGAAGGGCAGCAGGCTCTTATCACACGCTACCTGCAGAAGACTAAGGAAATAACGGAGGTGGAAGTACCATTGGAAGCCAAGTGGGCAGCCGACCATGGTGCTATCCCTACTGACTGTGCCATAGAGGAGCTTAACCTGGATGAAGATTTCGATGGATTTGTTGAAGAGAACCTAGCACAAAGGGAAATTCAGCACAGAGTGGAAGTGTTGCATCAAGTTGCATCTGAGGAGGCAGAGATAGAGAGCGGTAGCGAGGCAGCAAGAGGTGGCGCCAATACGTCTGGCGTGGCTAAATAAGCCCGCCACGCGCCTCTGATACTTACCCCCAACATCCATTAAACACCTCAACCTGGTCTCTGTGGTATGTTTCTCCTCATATAATGTGCACTGTACAGTTTTTATTGTTTGTATCTCACAATGCAATGTACAAGAGTGATTTGATGTACTGTATTGCAAGTGAAAATGAAAATCTGATGTTACTTTAGGATAACTGGGAACCAATTAGCCTTTTTGCCATAAAGACAATGCCCCAACTTTCGCTAATTCCATTTTCGTGCATTATTTTTGGACCCAGTTAGGCGCGAAAATTGGTGCCCCACTGTAAATGGGAAGCTGTTGAATGCTGTGAAGAGTATGTATGATGGCGCTAATGCTACAGTGTGTGTGGATGGTGAACTGAGTGAATTTTTCTGTCTGAATGTGAGTATGAAACAGGAATGTGTCGTGCCTCCATGGTTGTTCACCCAGTATGTATATCTGTGTTTCCTAAACTTTTTTGGCCTGGGGACCATCAGGATGGAAACATAATTTCATTGTTTCTTCATTTAGTTTTGTTTTGTTTTGTTTCATTTTTAAAGGCTCCAACATGCTTGCATGCGTCGGCCTTGGTCACCTAATGGCGGCTTTCCATGCTGCACGGTGTATTGCAGCCTCCCTGTTCAGTCCCTTAACCCTGAGCTCACACTTAATGACCTCGTCCCATGTTTTTCTTGGTCTGCCCCTCATAACCCCACCCCCAGTATTAACACTTCTCACCTTCTGCACCCAGTTATCATCCCCCATCCTCTCTACATGCCCAAACCATCTCAGTCTACCTCTCCACATCACAACACCAATACACTCCAGTCCCATCCTACCTCTCAACTCTTCCATGGTAAACCCAGCCCCCCCAGACCTTGCACGCAAGAATGCACTGCACATCCACCTAATCATTGTCATTTCTGTATGTCTGAGCCGGCGAATATCCTCTTCCTTTAATGCCCAGGTCTCACTACCATACAGCATTACACTCCTAACACATGCTGCATACAAAGACCCCTTAGCATATAGGGAGAGTCTTCTCAGTGTCAGGAGAGGCAAGAGCTCCCTGAACTTCTTCCAACCACTTCTTACCCTAGCCACAGAGCTAGCTCCAGCCCCACCTCCAGCACACAACATGTCTCCCAGATAACAAAACTCTTCCACACACACTCAAGAGACTCACCAGCAAGTTCAATCCTTTCACACCTGACAATCTCCACCTGCACTCCCCGACACACTGTACACATAAAATCAGCATTATCTTGCAGTCTACCTCTGATACCACTACATCTCTTGTGCACCCATTTATCACAAACACTGTACAGGATGGAATTACTTCCCACATGCTTGTGGCAAACTGCACGTGGCCACTTTCCCTCATCTTTGACAGTATGTACTGCCACCAACCCTAGATATCATCACTTTTGTTTTATCTGCATTTACCCTCAAGCCCTTGCACCCCATATCATCTCTCCACTTCCTAAATCTTTCCTCCGTCTCCCTTTCGTTCTCTGCAATCAACACCAAATCATCAGCATACAACATCTCCCACGGGAGTCCATTTCTGAAGTCACGTGAGATGGCCTCAAGGACCATGATAAACAACATGGGACTCAAAACACCCCTGATGCACACCAGCGTTCACGGAAAACTCATCACTCAAATCTTCATTCACTTTTAGCTGGGTGCGAGCACCTGTGTACATAGCCATAACCACCCTAACTAGCCACTCCTCCAAACCAAGCTTTCTCATTGCCCACTTCACCACCTCTTTAGGGACTATGTCAAACGCCTTTTCCAAATCAACAAAAACAAAATTCAGATCCCTTTTCTTCCCAATATATTTTTCCTGAAGCTGTCGAACAATGAATATGGCATCAGTGGTCCCCCTGCCTGGCATAAACCCAAACTGCATCTCATCAATATTCACTCTTTCTCTAATCATACTTCTAGAACTCTCTCCATTACCTTCATTATGTGATCTAAAAGCTTTATACCTCTATAATTTCCTCTTTCCAGGGCATCACCCTTCCCTTTATACACATTTACAGTTACACTATTCAACCAATCATCTGGGACAACACACTCATATATAGTCATATTTATCAAGTCAGTGACTAACCTCACCCCTATATCTCCAGAGGCCTTCAACATTTTGGCAGTCAACCCAGACACACCTGCTGCCTTCCCCACCTGCATCCTGCCTATTGCCTCACTCACAGTAGCAGTGTCAAACAAAGGCCAAATACTGGATCTGCTGGCTCCAAACCTTCCCTGTCCCAGTCAAACTCCTCATTCAACAACTGGCTATAATGCTCTCTCCATGCATCTTTAATATCCCCACTGTTCACCACTACCCTTCCTTCATCATTCTTCACACACTGCTCACCTGTAATATCCCGATTATCCCTCTTCATCTGATTTGCCACCTCAAATATAATATTCCCCATGATTTAGGTTATCAAGTAAAAGTCTCTGTGACTCAAACTTCGCCCTGTATACCTCTCTTCTTGCCCTACGCTTGGCAGCCAAGTATTCCTCCTTGTTACCACCTTTCTTCCATTCCCGGAAAAGCCTTCTTTTCTCCTTAACTGCAGCTTCTACACCCTCATCCCACCACCAAGTTACTTTATGTCTTGGTGGGCCTTTTGTCCAGCTGCATATTACATCAGTAACTCTCAAGAGATTGTGCATGAGGGCTCTGTACAGTTCATTAACACCTCTGTCTATGGCTCCCTGTTCAGCCACCACTCTCCTCATCTCACTATAGAAGGCATCCCTTACTACCTGGTTTTCCAGCTTCCATATTTTCCTTCTAGGTACATAAGTCCGTCTTTTTCATCACTCGTTCTTTAAGCACCATATCACTAGTCAATACTTTGTGCTGCTGCACAGACTCCTCACTTCCTATAACTTTAACATCCCTCACTAACCTCCTATCAGTCCTCCTAACCAGAAAATGATCTATCTGACTGCTATTTCCCCCAGACTTGAATGTAATTAACCTTGTCTCTCATTTCCTAAAATATGTGTTGCACACAATCATGTCCATTGCCTCCCCAAACTCGAGTATCCTTTCCCCTTCCGCATTCCTCATACTATATGCACATCCCCCATGCACTCCTTCATAATCTTGCAGTGCCCAACCTACATGACCATTTAAGTCCCCTCCCAAAACCATTATCTCATCATCACACATACCACCTACTACACGTATTAAATCATCCCAAAATCTATCTTTCTCTACTTCATCTAATCCTGCCTGTGGAGCATATGCCGATATAATTGCAGTTATCTTTCCATCGAACAGAATTTTCCTGTCGCTTACTCTCATAACATTCATAACATGTTCCACCCATTTCTCCGCAACCATCACACCAACACCCCCATATCTGTCTGTCCCCCCCTGCCAAAACAACTTATAGCAACAGTCCTTCCCAACTATCTTTCTGGCTGATCCACCCCTTTACTGGACTTCCTGCAAACATGCCACATCCACCCACCTCCTACTGAATGCCTCAACGACTTCCCCTGCTCTTCCCCTCAAACTTCCCACATTCCATGAACCCACCCTCATATTGTAGGAAAATTTTTAGCATAGAGGGTAGTAGTAGTAGTAGTTGTTCCCTAGACAGTCTGGCCGAACAGCCCCCGAGTCCCTAAGGAAGGCCATGACCGAGACTGGGCATTCCCACAGAGCTCTCAGAGAGTGTATGTTGTGTTGTTGGCGTAGGTGATTGTGTGCAATGCAGTCTTCCATAATGTGCTCAATAGTATGGGGTGCTGTGTTACATTTTGGACAGGCATCAGTGATGGAGTCATCCAACCTCTTCTGGTAACTTAAGAGGGCTGGATGATGTCCACATCTCAGCCTGGTCAGGTGGACCCTGTCCTCACGAGGGAGATAGGATTCAGAAGGGTGGATATCGGGAGGCCATGCATGCAGCTGTGGTAGTGACTGAATGGAGCGGCGAGTGATATGAGTATGCATATGCTTCTGGAAGTTGGTCTGAGGCAGGCGAGGCGGGGAGAGATGACGGTATTTGTGTATGATATCGTGTGCTGGGTTTTGTTTTGATGTTCCTTGGTGTGGGTGGATGTGCTGCCATGTAGTGTAGTGGAAGTTGTGGGTTTGTGGAGGCTGCAGTGAAAATTTGGGTGCCTCTCATGTCTAGGTGATCCTTGACTTTAAGGACTTTGGTTTCTTGATCCAGGTGGTCTGTGGGTGTAGTAGCTGTGTAACCTGTGATTATTTTTAGGGCCTCATTCTGTATAGTCTGTAGAGTGTTGTAGTGTGTTTTAGTGAGGTTAGGAACCCAAACAGGGCTTACATAATTCATCATTGAACTTATATATTGTTTGTATACTGTGGTGGTGGTTTCTTTGTTATGTCCAAATGTTGTATGGGCAAGTGACGTCAAGGCATTGAGTCTTGGTGTTAATTTATAATGTTTGTGATGTGTTGTTTAAATGACATTGCTGTATTGTAAGTTACACCAAGGATTTTGTGTGTGTGTGTGTGTGTGTGCGTGTGTGTGTGTGTGTGTGTTCTTACCTAATTGTATCTTTACAGGAATGAGTCAAGCTCGTACTATCCCGTGTCTTAAACCATATTTATCGTACATATCCTTAAATTTGAATTGTTTTGGCACACATTATTTCATGTCTTTTTGCATTCCACTGATCAATTGCTCTATTTGGGAAACTAAATTTCCTTACGTCTTTATCACCTCTCTTTTTATGCAGTTTATTGCAGTGTCCTCTTGCTGATGCTTCCCCATAGGTTAAGTAATCATTTATGTCTATTTTCTCCTTCTCTGATATGCATTTATATAGCGTAATCATGTCACCTCTTTTCCATCTCTCCTGTAGTGTTGGTAGATTCAGGTTATTTAGTCTTTCTTCGTAGCTTAGATCCCTTAAGCTTGGTACCCATTTTGTAGCGGCTCTTTGAACTTTTTCAATCTTGTCTATGTGTTTTTTGAGATGAGGACTCCAGACTACTGATGCATACTCCAGGGTTGGTCTGATGAATGATGTTAGTATCTTTCTTAGCATGTCTTCATTTATGTATGTAAACGCTATTCTCATATTGGCAAGCAGTGTATACATGTTCCGTACCTTCTCACTGATGTGGTCAGCCGGAGATAGTCTGTTATTGACAGTCACACCTAGGTCCTTCTCTCATTCTGATGTGTGTAGGGTTTTATTTCCTAATGTATAACCCCAGTCAGGTATTTTTCCACTTTTACCAAACTTGATTACACACTGAGTGTGTGTGTGTGTGTGTGTGTGTGTGGTAGGGGAGTGTTGTTTAGGGTGAGGTGTGGAATGTGACCGTGATTTGCTGTCCAGTTTGTGTGAGAAGGGTCACTGTAGATTTGGCTGGGGCTATTTTGATGCTGTGTGTGGTGAGGTAAGGTTGGAGGATGTGTGCAGCTGTGTTTGCATTTTGGTGTGTACATGTAAGTATTATGTCATTTGCATAGGAAGCTATGTGTATCTGTGGTGTGTGGGGTGAGGGCATGTCATGCATGTATAGGTTAAAGAGTGTAGGGGACAAAAAAGATCCTTGGGGGACGCCATTTGTGAAGTTTTTGATGTTTGATGACTGACCGGCAAATGTTACATGTGCACATCTGCCTGCTAAGTAGTTTGCCAGCCATCTTTTTGTGTTATTGTGCATGTTTGTATTGAATATTTTGTTTGTGAGGTTGTGGCAGGGGATGGCATCAAAAGCTTTGCTAATGTCTAGTGTGACTAGGAGTGGTCTGTGTGGTGGCCTGGCTGAATTGAAGCCATCAAAAACTCTCTGTGTAAAGTCTGTAAGAAGAGTGTGTGTGGAGTGTAGTGGCCTAAAGCCATGTTGTGATGGGGCTAGGGGGGTGTGAAGTGTAACTAGTTGTAGTACCAGTCGTTCAGTGACTTTAGAGGGGGTGCAGAGTAGTGTGATGGGGCGGTGTGAGGAAGGTAACGTGAGGTCTTTGTTGGGCTTGGGGATAGTGATGATAATGCCATGCTTCCAGTTGTTGAGTATTATATTGTGTGTGTCGCTGTAGTTTGATATGTTGGTGAGTGCTTGTATGCCTTGTGGTCCAAGGTGTTTAAGGTGAATGTTGCTTATGTTGTCTGGTCCACAGGCAGATGAGTGCTTGAGGTTGTTAATGATGTGCTTCGTCTGGTTGTAAGTGAAAGGTGCGTAGTCTGGGTCTGTGGGGAATTGTCTCTTACATCGGATGATACGTCGATCTTCACGATGGGGGTTTAGATGTCTGGCTTGTGAAAAGTGATTGATGAGAGTGTTTGCTTGTTTGTTTGAAGGTATGGTGTCTGTTGTTGTGATGGCAGCGTGTGATTGTGTAGTGTTGCTGTTGGAGAGTATGATGCTGTTTAGTGTTTTGTAGAGTTTACTGGTGTTTGTTTTGTGGTCAAGTGTTTGCAGATAATTATTCCAGTTTAGTGTTTGCTGTTCTGATATTGTTTATTTGAGTGTTGAGTTCTTGTATTTGTTGTACTGTGTCTTGTGTATGGGGTGTTGGGGAGTGTCATAGTGTATCCCGTTGACTGATAAGGCCCTGATTTTCTGGTGTGAAGTTGGGGTTGTCTCTCTTTCTGTTGCCTTTAGGGATGTGCCTTTTGTTTGCATTTTGTCTAATTGTATTGAAAGTGTGCACAGCGGTGTTAATGTTTGAGATGGGTGTACTGTTTAATGTTTCAAAATGTTGTTCTGTGAAGGCCTCCCAGTTGGCTCTCTTATAATTAGTTTTTGTGTGTCAGTGGCCAGCTGAGGTGATTCTGGTTTTGGTAGTGATGATGACTGGGACATGGTCAGAGCAAAGGGTTTTGACCACTCTCCAGGATGTTGTAGGGGCGAGGTTTGGGGAGCAAAAAGTGATGTCTGGGGATGATGGAAAGAAGAGGGCTTGGTGTGGGATATGGAATTTTGATGGAGATTGTTGAGTATGAAAAGATTATCTGTTTAGGATTGTAGTACCAGCCCTCTATCTGTGTCAAGGTTCTTGACATGCTAGGCTGATGCCTTGGCATTGAAATCACTACCCAGGATGATGTTAGATATGTTAGTGATGCGGTGTACAGTATTTGAGGAGAGTAATTGTGTGGTACTGTGGGGTATAACGGGGGGAATGTATGTATTGATGATTGTTATGTGTGTTGTGTTGCCAGTGTGTAATTGATTGTATTTCTGTTGTGATGTCATATAGGGGGAGAAGTGATATTGTGTTTGCACAAGTATCTGAAAAGTTGATGGATTGGTGTACCAGGGTGATGAGTCCACTGCCACTGCCGTTGGCCTATAGTAGCCGCAGCGAGAAATGAACGCTGTGGTGGGGCAGGCGGGATGACCTGGGATTCCCCCACTGTTGCCATATCCACATGTCACCGACCATCGGCCACCGCTGCAGCCCCGCTCCATGATCCTTACCCTGTGTCTCTGGCTTTCTCTTTCTCTCTCGGGCTCCATATAAACTGGTGTATTTCTCGAATTAATTATGAAATTATTATGACTTTTGTTCCACACCACCACTGAGGTAAAAATCAAGGAGAGTTTTCTGTATAAAGGTTTCCCCCCCCCTTGTCTGAGGGCAGGTCAGTTCTGGCGAGTGTATAATTATAGGTCAGGCGGAGGTATCGGCAAGGCCGCACTCCCCCGCTCATATGCCACATTTAGGAGGGGGGGGAAACCTTTATACAGAAAACTCTCCTTGATTTTTACCTCAGTGGTGGTGTGGAACAAAAGTCATAATAATTTCATAATTAGTTTCGGAAATACACCAGTTTATATAGAAACCGAGAGAGAAAGAGAAAGCCAGAGACACAGGGTAAGGATCATGGAGCGGGGCTGCAGCGGTGGCCGATGGTCGGTGACATCCTGCCTCTATGGTCGGTGACATGTGGATATGGCAACAGTGGGGGAATCCCAGGTCATCCCGCCTGCCCCACCACAGCGTTCATTTCTCGCTGCGGCTACTATAGTCTTGTCTGATGGTGGTGAAATTATGATATGAAGGTGTTTTTTGTGTTCTGCATAGTTTTGTTTCTTTTAAGATGGCAGTGTGTATGTTTTCTTGTTTGATGAATTCTGTGAGTTCTTGTTTTTTGTTTATGCCATTTATGTTTATTTGAAGAATGTTAGTGTTGGGTGTACAATATATATGTGTTGGGTGCTGCAGCATGGGGGGAAAGTGGGGATGTGGGTGGAGGAGAAGGGGTAGGAGAAGGTTGTGATAAAGTTTAGGGTTGGGATGGAATGGAAGGGGTTGGGGTACTGGATGGTGTGGGAAGGATCGGTGGGTTAGGCTGAGGAGGTGTGGAGGAAGTAGGAGAGGGGCTGGTGGGGGGTTAGAGGGTGGGGGTAAGGAGCAGGCCCAGGTGATTGTGTAATGTCCTCTGGATGCAAGTGTTGTGCAGGTGAAATGGGTCCAGATCTTGCAAGAATTGCATTGAACTGAACACTTTGTCAGTTGACTCGTAGTGAAGGGTTTTGAGCATGTTGGACGTATGTAATTGTTGATGGGTCCTGGATTGCTCTGTGTCACTGGCTAGAAGTCTTTGAGAAATGACTGCCAGAAAGTCATTTCTCAGTGTGTAAAAACAGTGTTGTTGTGTGTGTTGTATTGGGAGATGTGGGACTTGCCTGAGCGACCAAAGCCGCTCCCAGGTTCTTGGGTCCCGTGAGGGGACAGGGGGGTTTGTGGTGGTTTTGCCCCCATGCTGTCCTCCTCCTCCATTTGTCAGTGTTTGGGGGATGGACCCATGACGAAGACACCACCGCTCCAGGTCCCGGGTATTGTGGTTGGATGAGGTGCTGTTGAGGTGGACAGTTGGATGCATGATGGTGAAGGCAGTGTTACATGAGTAGTCGGCTAGGAGGGGTTGATAGTTTTTTGCCTAAATGCCCATTTGCTCTGATTTCTGATGAACAGATCATGAAGTTCTCAGAGGGAGCTTGAGGTCTTTTGGAAGGGTGGTATAGCATTTGGATGCATACAGTAATCAGTGACGGTCTCAAAGGCTTCCCTGACTTTCCCAGCCATTGGCATAGGGGCGGCAGGTTATTGTTTTGATTTGCTCTGCCACTTACTGGCCACCGCCACGCACATGAAATTAAAATTTCTTTTGTTACTTCATAATTAATTTTGTTAATTATTCAGTATGGAGATTCAGAAAATGCTGAGGTTTCCATAATGTCTGTTCAGATATGCGGGTTTATCTATTTATCTATTGCCAGACACCATAATCCCGTAAGGGGTGACCATTTGACTCCGAGTTATTTGTTTTACAGGGAGGGGCACTAATCCTCCACCAACCCACTTGTTGACACGTAGGAAGCACGTATGGTTTGGTTATATGGTTACCACCCAGCGTTGTAAATGGTTTCTTGGTTTACAGGAAACCATTTGGCTTGTCACTTAATGTAAAGCCACCTGTAATGGAAAGAAAAGCAATAAGAAGTGACAGGAAAGATGTGAAAATAGGAAGAGAGGAGGGGAGGCACAGAAAAAGAATGATAAAGGCTAAGGAAGAAGTGATTACTATATATATACAGCAGATGCTGTATTTGATGAACAGTGATTTAGCAGAAGCCGGGGTTAACGGAATCATTTTTTCCGTTAAAATGTGTACAATATAATTCCGTTATGGAAATTCCGTTCCAAAAACCACCAAATTACCGGAAATAGTCCTGTAAATCGAGCCCCCTCATCAAGCCCATACCGGAAACACTCCCCTGACTGGTGAGGTGTGGTGTTGCCACACATCCTCGCCAAGATGCCTGGGTAGTGGCGGGGACTCAGTGATGTCGCTTGTCCCATGCAGTCTTCATGTGATCCCCCAGCTGTAAACAACTGCTCCACGCGTGTGGCTTTGCCTCATATCTTGGCCTTATTTGTGTGTGTGTGTTTTTTTTTCAGTGAACCAAAGCATTTATGAACCATGCCTAAGGTTCAGGAAAAGGAGAGAGTGAGGCTTTCTCTTGGCCAGAAATTGGAAATAATTGAGAAGATGGAGTGCCATCTGTGATGCTCCCCTGCTCCTCTGTTACCCCTCTGCCACCTCAAGTGTTGATGAAGGGTGACTCTGACAGTGACTAAACCACCCCCAGGCCTGACACAGGTTTAGGCTGGCCAGTATGGTCACCTGTGTCAAGCATATTTCTGCAATGCAGAACCTCTACTTTTGGAGATAAACCTTACCGTAGTTTACTATCCTTATTTAATATACTACCGGTATTTGGTTCACTACTATCCTCACCTTATTCTTTATGTGTGCATATTTTATTACTAAGTCATTACTGTATGTATCACTGTTAACATGTACACACTAATGCATTTAAGTGGAGATATTAATTATGGGTTCAGACTGCTGTGTGTAGGATTGAGAGTTAGCATAGTTTGCTAGGTTTGGGTGTGCATTGTTAGTAACTTGGCTTGACCATTGCCTTCAAGGATTTAGTGGAAAGTAACTAAAAATACTGGACAAGTTTCCCTTACATTGAGCCTTGGTTATGGAGTTCAATTTTGCAGAAAATTTGAGAAAACGGAATAGGGATTGTCTGAATTAGTTTGTTAAATCGAGCATCTGGTATATATATGAAACCATTTGTAATGCTTGCTGGTAACCATATAACCAACCCAAATGTGTTCCCTGTGTGCCAGCAAGTGGGTTGGTGGAGGGTTAGTTCCCCTCCTCTTAATACAACTAACTCAAAGTCAAATGGCCTCCCCTTATGGGACTATGGGATCTGGTGTTTCTCTCTCTCTCTCTCTCTCTCTCTCAATCTCTCTGTACAGTAAACCCTTCATAAGTTGAGCTGTGTGGGGCTTTAGGGTAGTTCAACTTACTGAATTTTCCAATTAATCTGAAATAATTGAAAAGAAAGAAAAAAAAAAAAAACTATATTACCCCCCAGTAGTTGCAAATTATATGTGATTACTTGTTTATTAACACAGAACTAAAGAAGCATTTGTATATCAATAAAAATAAACAATAAAAACAATTCGGTGTATGTCATGGGCTAGGCTGGATAGGAGTTTGCATAGGCAGAGGGGTGCAACAGGCAATAATGTAAATTTCTGTGCTTATTTACTTCACTTTACTAACAATTATACTAAAATGTAACACGTGGAATATAATAAACTAAAATGTAGTACTTGGAATATAAGAAACTGAAATGTAACCCTTTGAATAAACACTAAGTCACACCTCAGTCAGAGTTTGACTTACTGGAAATTCCGTCTTCTGCTGGGTTGACTTATCAAGGTTTTACTGTATATATATATATATATATATATATATATATATATATACACTCAGTATGTATGTACTGTACAGTGATCCCTCAGGTATCCAGACATTATCCGAACGTGTTAAGTATCTGGACGCCGGGTCTTGGTTCTATTAAACCATTATCCGAATTTACTTGCTATTGTCTAGACATAAAGGTGCCCGAGAACTTCGGCCGGCCAACTGACATGTCCAAACATCTGGTATCGTGGCTTCTGGGCTCCAGCCGTGAGCAGGAAGTACAGTAAGACCTCACTATAACGGACTAATTGGGGCCCAAACCATTCCGAAAAATGCGAAATTCCTATAAAAGCAACATCCGGACTTCCCCCTGCTAACCTGGACTTTTTCCAATATATCAAACATTAGTCCGGATCACATGAACGGTTTTTAAACTGTTTTGACTACCTTTGTGGTACTGTACTGTGTTATAACTTTACTACATTAACCCTTTAACCGCGGGTGTCATTCCAGAATGACGTTGCAAAAACTGGACCAAACCGCGGGTGTCATTCTCGAATGTTTGTGAATATTTTGAATACCCCGCGTTTTTTCCGTGCGCCAATTGTTTCAAGGGAGAGTAGCTATTAAGTTCTTTCACTCCAGCCGACCCCCACCTCCCTCTTCCCTCCCCTGGGGCCCCACCTCCCACCCCCTGGGCCCCCCACCCCACCCCTGACCAAGCGCGCATCAGTATCTGTCCAGCTGTGTGAGTGACAACATATGTTGATGTGGCAGTGAAGTGCAGGCAATTACAGTGCCTTTTACCTGTCTCAGTGAACACAGAGTGGGTGTTTATCGTATGTGCAGTGTTCATATATGTTTATAGTATTATTATCAGAATGTGCTTGGCATTTGGTAATGGTGTGTGAGCGAAAAATAGTGATTACAACACCGCTGATGTGGCAGTGAAGTGCAGGCAATTACAGTGCCTTTTACCTGCCTCAGTGAACACAGAGTGGGTGTTTATCGTATGTGCAGTGTTCATATATGTTTATAGTATTATTATCAGAATGAGGTTGGCATTTGGTAATGGTGTATGAGCGAAGGTAATGATGTGTGAGCGAAAAATAGTGATTTTACACCCCTCACTTCTAACGGCACTGCCCGTCCTGTGAAAGTCAACGAAGTCATGAAACCTACATCAATGGAAAGCTGAAGGTTAGTACTTTCTAATGGTACCTTATTTTTTTCTCTAGCTTTATTCTGTGCAGAGTTATTAAGGTTAAAAGGTTTGTTTACATTTGGCTGAAACCCCCGCGGGAGAGGACAGTCAGACCAAAACAATACCCGCGGTTAAAGGGTTAATCAGATGGTATGATATATATAATAATTCTGTTCTGTATACTGAAAAACATGTATTTTATTTGCCTTATTGTGATGAACATAGCTGAAGTGGTCAGGAAGTCTGGTCCGCTTCTGGCTTTATTGGACTTTTTCCAGTATATAGGAATTTAGTCCAGTAGCTCCTCAAGTCTGAGAAAAATGAATTCCGGTCTATTGAAGTTCGTTATATTGAGGTTTTACTGTAGTCTATAACCCACAGCCAGAGCCAAAATGTCCTTCTGACTCTGTACTGAATGATCAAAATCACGCACTCATCTTATCACCCAATGAACCTCCAGCATCTGAGTAATATGACTGTAACGGACAAGCGGTGTCACAGCGTCTGTGCACATACCCCACTGAATGTCTGATGACAGAGGCCACGGGGGCTAAGTCTTTCCCAACCGCCACCTTCATGGAACACAGACCACAAGCCATGAGCACGTTTGGCGACAGTGGCCGTCTGCCTCTCTATCGAAGGTCGAAAGTCCCTCGGTCACGATGCATTGTGTTTCCACATGGCCACTCGACATCTAACAGACTGCAAGCCATGAATAAATGTATGGCAAAAGTGCCCATCTGCCTGTTGACAGAAGGGAGAGAATCCTGCCCATAGCCTCACCTCTTCCCCCCCCCTTTCCCTTCCCTCCTCCATATCCTCCCGGCTCCCCCCTGACCCCCTCAGTCTTTACCCTCTTCTGTGGTGATAGCACTGACCTGTGAGTTTTCAAAGTGTTTGGTCAATTATTTGACTACTACTGGTTGTATGGAAATTCCATGGTAACCATGAGAAAGCTCATGAAATTCTGCATCTAGACATATGCTTAATTCTTGGAAGATACTGGCAGAATTTTGAATTAGGATGGTGGGAAGTTATAGGAAGGCAAGTTTTACTCTTGAACACTTTATACCTGCTTGAATTTCATAGTCTTATTTGTCAGTTTTTTGTGTTTTTATTAGCTTATCTTATTGTATAAACACCATCAAAGATGATGGTATACAATTTATGCCAATATAACCAATTACAGAGGCATAGTTGGCCGTGGAATTTTTTTTGAGCCCCGGGAGCAACCACTTGTCACAGACAACAGATTTTCAAACTGTCGTCATTTTTTTTGTTTTTTTTTGGATTTTTGTTGTTTATGCATTGTTTTCATGATGTTTAGCATTAATATGGATAATCATGTGTGTTTAATGTCAAAATATGGCAGATTGACCTGAAAACAGTGCCAAAATTAGGAGGGGTACTGTACATACAGTCTTGTACAGGTAGGGTGGTTTTTGGTTTTCAGTATCTTTTTTTCCATGGTTTTCTTGGTGTTTAGCATTACTTTAGATATTCCTATGTGTGTTTTGATGTCTAAATGTGGCAGATTGATCTGAAAACAGTTCCAAAACTAGGAGGGGTACTGTACATACAATGGTGTATAGGTAGGGTGTTTTTTGGTTTTTGTTGTTTTTTCTGCATGGTTTTCTTGGTGTTTAGCATTACTTTGGATATTCCTATGTGTGTTTTGATGTCTAGATATGCCTGAATGACCACAAAACCTGCCAAATTAAGCATAGGTACTGTACAAGTAAGTTAGGTATAGTAGGAGGTGGGTATAGGTAAGGTCTGGGTGTGGTAGGGGAATAGTGTTCATTATCCGGGTGTTGCCACTACCCGGACATCCCTTTGGCTCTGTTATGTCCGGATAAATGAGGGATTACTGTACTGTATTTTATTTTATAATGTCTGTGAAATAATGATACTGAAGTGCTAAGTGACACATACACCATAGTGCAAACCTAATTGGCATGTTTATTTGTGCGTGGTGGTGAAGTGAAGGGTGGTGGGCGACTGTGGGGGTCATTGAGGACGACGGACAGCTACAGCAATGTGCATAAACACCAAAAATGACGTTACTTCCACTTGCCTCTACGGCAACGTAGGAAAGAGAAGAGGTTAGCTTTCTTGTACATGTATTTTTTTTTTTTTTTTTTTTAATCTTGTATATCCATCCATCTGCTATGAAAATTACTAAATAAAAAAAAAGAAACTTTTGGGTGGATTGCTGCAGCAGGGGCCTCACTTTCACCACCTTAGCTGCAGTCAAGGAGTTAAGAGGAGGTTATATTTCAAATGTAATTGTTATGAGTGGTATTGTATATACCACAATGATATAGCCTATGAATAAGAGTACAGTATACTGTATATCAGCACCACAGAGTTAGTCACAGCACTAGGGTTTCCCAGTTGCATGGTCAGAAGAATGGAGTGCACAGACATCTTTACGAGATCCATGGACGAGAATTGAGAGCACAGCACAGTGCTTGGTGTGCCAGGTGAGCCGTTACTGTGATGGATTCTGATTGGCTGGTATGTAGCAGGCGTTCTCGTTGGCTGGCATTTTTCAGGGATTTCCCAGGTGCCAGTTGGCTACTGTTTATGAGCCGGTTGATATTCCTGGACACCGGATAGTGCATAGAACCGCCGGTTATATCCTTTTTCGGTGCCGGATGTTGTGTAATTTTGCTGGATATGGCTTTAACCCATATGTGCCTGGCATCGGTCGGGACCAACGCTAAAGGGGTGGATGCTTACAGCTGGGTGTTGATAGGAACTGCAAATGCAGTCCCGCCACAATTTGAATTGGCTGCCATTTGATCTTGTCACCAAAGGGTAGGGAGAGAGTCGTGCCACCCCACGTAAGTGTTAATCAGTCTTCTCTTTGACTTAGCTATACTCTGTTTTTTTTATTGAGGTGAAGATGCACTTCACAGGTTGATGACAGTTGGCTGAATGCAACATGCCCAAAAATATTTACTAACCCAAATTTCCCCTTCAGATATTTGTTGTCAGTTAATAATGCTAGATTATGAAGTAATGTTGGATTCAGCCAATAATTATCAATCTTTCAAGTGCATCTTCGCCTCGATAAAAAAAACTGAGTATAGGTGTAGAGCAGTGTCAATCCGATTCTGTTCCTGCCTCATGCGGACCCTGTGCCTCATCCATCCCTGCCAAGCCACTGCCCAAGGATACTTGATGTGCAAGAGATGTGTTTGTGTGTCTGTATTTTATAAGTAATAATGAAAGTTCAAAGCTGATAAGTGAAGTTGAGTTTGTTAATATCTTGGGTCCTAGCAATAATAAAAGAAAGCCAAAGATGCAGCTGTAGAAAAGGTTTTGAGTTGAACTTCTGTATTTTTTTGGTCCTAAAATTATTATGCAAAATATGTGATATAAACTAAATGTGATGTCAGGTGCAAATAGAATAAGTGCTGTAGAACATAAGTAATAAAGTAAGTGTTATCACAAGTGAGGGCTATGCACACACGCATGGAGACTCCAGCTTCAGGCGTCAAAAGTTACCCATCTTCTTCACGTCCATAGTCATCGATGTGACCACCTGCAGACCTTGGGATGCTTTCTTTCACAAGAAGAAGAGTTGATGAGTGAAAAGGTCTTTAATTTGTTTCCCTAACTGCTATACTTTCCCAGATCAGAGGATATGAAAAATGGCTGTTTGGGGAAAGGTGCCCAGAAGGAGAGGGGAGATGGAGCCAATATAGACTAGAGTCAAGGGGTTAGTAGAGCCAAGCCAGCAGCGCAGGATATTGCGTTGGGACGGATATTGTGATGATGGATAATTGAGAGTTTGCCGTAGTTCAAAATGTTTTTGAGAAGTGTTATGTAAGCGTGGCAAAATAGAGAGAGGTCACCAGTGGATAAGAGTGCACATAGTTCTCATTATCAGTCAGGAGAGTGTTCCATTATATCACAGCTTTTTCCATGCGGTAGATACTGTACAGTGTGGGAAACTTTCTAATCAAGATTATAGGTAACATTGAAACTTAGTAGGCAGTTTTTGTCATTTAGTGTGGTTCTATTAGCAGAACAGTATACCAAATAAAGAAGCTTATGAGGAGCATTTACTACAGTGGATAAGTTGCTGTATTCTGAGCAGCAGAGTGGATAGTTTGGCGATGATGAATCCTGTGCAAGAACGTTATGGGAGTGGAAGGTGAACAGAGTGGATAGTACCCATGTAAATAATATAGAAGTTTATGAGTGTTTTGGAATGAAAGAAAGGGGTTTTAAGAGTAAGGTATCAAATAATAGAATAGATGCTAAGAATATACAGTGATAGTATGGATACATTTAAGAATGCACATAGGTATAATGACAAAAAAAGTAATGTATATGAAAGTGCATCTATGGGTACTGTTGTCGGAGGAAAACTGTGTGGTGTGGAAGGGGAGAGTGTAACAGAAAACCAGTGAGAAAAGGAATAGGAAGAGAAGTGGCAGGGAGTGAGAGAGTATGTAAGGACAAAGTAACGCAGAAGCAATTCTGTAGTGGCTAAGTTCGGTCAGAGGGTGTCTATGTGGTGGTGGTGGTGATTGTGATGAACTGATAATGTTGAGACAGTCTGATGTTACACTAAGGTCAAACATAATCTGTACAGTACTTTATGTTATAATGCTTCATTAACATGTTCACACGTTTCTTCTTGCGTTGTTTACTGCACTCTGTTGTTGAAGTCTCTGCTTCCTCCTTATTTGTGACAGATTAGGAATTGGAAATGACACAGGGTCCCTGTATAGCTGTACATACAGTACCACTGAGGAATTAGAATAGTGACTGAAAGAATCATTGCAGACTTAGAGAGCTGAGGTGTGGGTACATTACTCCTTTTATCCAGTTACAGTATAAATACAGTAATCCCTCTAATATCCGAACGCCCAATATCCGAACATCCCCACTAACCGGACATAATCCTCCTGGGATCCAATATTCCCAAAATGGGCCAAAAACTGCAAAAAATTCGAAAAAAATCTGACTTTTTTTCCCTCCCATAATTTGAAATTCCCGCCTGGCGCCAAACAGCTGTTACACCATGGTCCCTTCACCCCTTCCTTCCATCCCCCTCCCCCCTCCCCTGTCAGGTTGCCATTTGGTATTTTTCATTACCAAGTGTGGGCCAATTTGGTAATGAAAAATTCGTTTGGTAATGCATTAGAATAATGCATTACCAAATGGATTTTTCACATGTATGAGGATACACAGGATGGAGATGGTGGATTGTTTGCTCTCTCTGATTAATCTGCTACCCTACATAGTGTGAAAATAATCAACATGGTGTTAGTTATAAGGAGAGTGATTACATGTATTTCCACTTGTATATATAATTAGTGAAGAATATATGCTAGCTTTACGAATTTGGTAATGAAAAGTTATATTTGACAATGAAAGTTGAGGAGATTGGTAATGTGGCTGTTGCGATCTGGCAACTCTGTTACCCCACCAACATCAACAGTCACAGCTTAACTCCGATGGAGAGCAGATACTCATAACAGTGCAAGCCACAGGTGCTTGTTTTTTGTGAATAAACAGTGAATAAACTGCAATACCTTGCCACTAGAACACACAGGAATTTACAGTGTTGTGCAGTGTTAAGAAATTAGAATTTAGAGTGCAGAGGATTAACTGTGGACTGCAAACTGGCGGTTCAAACCAGTGCAAGACCAAGGGACTTGTAAGTACCCAGAATGTTTAATATTGTATAAACTCACCTCTAAAACCTCATTTTATGGTTCTTTTGCATTTATTTCAGTCTTTTATGTCCCTTATTGGTGTGATTTGGGTCTTAAATAGGTGCTATGCATGTCCAGAGGGAGATGTATAGGTGTTTTTCAGAGTTTGGGTCCGTAAGTACTAGTCCATAAGCTGGGGCCCAATATCCGGACAGGACCACTATCCGGACCTGCCTATGGCTCTATTGATCCGGATATTGGAGGGGTTACTGTATATATATATATATATATATATATATATATATATATTTTAAGTGTCCTACTCTGGGCATAGTTTTTCACAGCCTGCTGTCAAGGCCCAGAAGTCCTCCCACACACCATACACCTCTGCATGTCACCACTTCAGCGCTTACACCCACCGTCCATGTTGAATACATGTACGGGTTACAGGACTGGTGTATTGGTAATAGCGGGGGTACTTTTACGACATGTCGGCAGGTCTTCTGGTAGATTAGTAAAGTCTGATATGAAATTCAAATCCTTAACCCGCCCCGTCCCGACCACTTTTTGACCACTGGTACCCCCCAATCCCGACCATTTTTCGATCCTTTTTTTTTTTTTTTTGCTAAAACTTTCGCTTTTGGTGAGAAACATCGAAAATTCATAGAGAAATCGCTCACCTGAGGTTTAAAATACTCATTACAGGTAGGAGAGCCTCCTTACCTTACTGGGTTTTCTATCAGGCTGGCACCAAAGAAAACGAGTTCTATGGGAGGATAACTATTTCACACCACTCATAAACGGTATTTATTTATTTACTGTTACGAATTTATATGTAGTACAAGAGTATATTGGTTTTCAAGCAGTAATATAGGCATTATAAGCATTGTTTCACTCACTAATACCTGACCTTTTTTTGCCACATTACCTGATCATCATTTCTGTTTCTTCCTCTAATGCTATGTAAAGTTTGTCCTCCACATTGTCATTGATTGGGGAATCACTCTGGCCCTGAATTTCATACCTTGGCATGACATGGCTATACTGGCCAGGTCACTGATAACAGGTGAATTGCTGAGAAAAGGGCATGCAGGGGGGGGAGGAGGTCATGCTGGGTAAGGCATTGTCTCTGCCTGGCATCTTGTTGAGGAAGGTGTCCCGTGTATACGTACCAAAAATGACTCGCGAAAATTGAAAATTGTGGAAATTATGAACCTTGCAATTGCAGGACGTTGAAGTACGTCCTCGGGATTAGCTGTGACAAAACGTGAGGACGTGGAAGTACGTCCTCGGGACGGCGCGGGTTAAACTGTTCCCTGCCCCAGTGGGATTTGAACCCGGGTCCGTTAGGACTGCAGGCCAACTCTCTACCAACTGAGCCACCGCCTACCCTGCTTCACAAGACATAATTACCTTCCTCTTAAACCATCAGCAGCATGTCCCAACTTAAACCTTCTGTAGCCTGCAGTGTACTTTCTGTAATTTCACCAAATTTGTTAATTTTTTGGCCTTCCCAAATGGTGCAAAGCACGTGTGTGTACTTGATGAGTGGCCATACATGGAGTGACAACCTTAGTCACACACAGTGGTGGTGGTGGCTACTTCACACCTGCTTGGTGATAGTTGACCAAAACATACTCCACTGGACAAAAAACATGTCCTCAACGTATTATTAACCTTGAGTCTTCCACTTTGTTTCATTTGTAAGTGGAAAATTAATTAACTTCGTGTCTGTTTTTATAAATGTGTGTTCAGTATTCATTCGAAAATTACTGAAGACAAGTGGGTAAATTTTTTTCTAAACTTCTAACATTACAGATGGCCCATATGGCAGGCATGCTGCCAGAAGAATACCAAGAGAAAAGAATGCCATAGCTAAGGTGGTTTCCCACACCTCAGCCTGTGGGGCTGTTGGGACCTGTGCACCAACACAGTCTTGTGTTGTTCATATTTGTATCCAATACTCTCAATTGGTGTATGTATTTTTTTTTCCTTGGTGAACATTTTTGATAAAGGTACAGTAAATACAAGTAGTTGGCCAGTATGGCTAGATTTTTCTTTCAAGCAGGTTTGCCGGATGGTTCTTTGGTATGTGTGTAGTGCCACACATTTGATATTCATGTATGTACTTAGTAGTACTGTAATTTTAAGATAGGGTGTAACCTGAATATTAGTTTATAAGTTCCTACCCTAAGTAGTAATTCATATATTAATAATTACTGTAGGGCTAACTCAATTTTTATATGTATGTATCTCTGTATCTATGCAGTGAGTGATGTAATTGTAGATGTTGAGCTATGGGAATTCCTTAGTCAAGCCGAGTAATGAAAGACACATGCGAGCAGCTTATCCCCTCCCTTTGTGCGTCATTGCCGGGCGCCGAGTTTAAACCTTAAACAGAGTAATGATGAATATACAATTCTTTCCGTAACCTAGTTGTGAAATGTTTGCTAATGAAGCTGTTAGAACACAAGTATGTAAGATTAACAGTCCAAAAGGCCTAAATCATGTCGTTGGTGAGGATTTAAAGTCCCGTTTGTCTTGGCCGTCACTAGATGGCATGAGCTGCTCTCAGATTCAAATTGAGATAGTGATAGAATCAGTATCTAATTTAAGTAAGGATAAATCCCAAATTTTCCCCAATTCAATCAAAAGTCCTGGCGTCATGGGTACACTGCTAAATAAATTGTAAAGAGAATTGAAACCCCCTATATTTCAAAAACACCACCTCATTTGACTTGAGCAGTGGCGTCCTTAGTGCCCGACAGGCCCCACTTGCTGCCCAGACATCGTGTGTAACAGACGTTCGTTTAGGTGAGTCGTCCACATTTCTTCTTCCTCCCCCTCTTTTTCTTTGTTTAATCCTTACTTATTATGAACTATGAAAAGTAATATTGTTGAGAGTTTAACGTAGTGACTTGCTGCCCAGACATCGTGTGTAACAGACGTTCGTTTAGTCCCCAGACACCGGCGGTGACGACCGTGGGAGCACGCCATTATTCCCAAGTATTGCCCATAGACTTTTACACTTACACTTGCACCACTCACGAGTTATTATTGCAAACCGAAGGTATTTGATGTGTTATTAATGGTTCTATCAAGTGAATTCTTTTTTTTGTAGATAAGGAATAGAAGTATAGAAGTGATATGTTCTGTAACGGAAAGGAGAATTCAAATTCATCAACTGTTCTCTTTCTTTAAAATTAATTTATTAGAAAAAATTATAATCAGGAGCGTGGAAGGGAACTTACTGATTGTGAGCAATAATGTGATATTTAAGCTGCACTTCGAGGCTAAACAAGCCCGAGTGATTGAGGTGTTCCTAGTGATTGTATTTCTTTTTTTTTTAATTATTCCTCGAGGCTAGACAGGCCCGAGAGATTATGTATTTCTAGTGATTATATAACATTGTTGATGGTGAACTGTAAAAAAAAATACTGATTTGATGTGAGAACCGAGAAAACTATATGAGGAGAATACCTTGTATGGGTGAAAGATGAATACCAATAATCATTCTTATTGATTCGAGGCTATGCCAGCCCGAACAGACAAATTATACCCGTAAAAGTGTCCCTGTCTTGAGGCCATTGTTGAGCCCAAGAGTAACGGCCAAAAAGAAAGTAAAGTACAACGACTCCATATCTCGCGTGTATCAAATTGTTTCGTCTGGTAATAATGTTAGAGGAATGATCACCCAAAAGCCTTAGTAACATTTACCATTTTTCTCTCATATTAAAAAGGGTCATGTAACAAAAAATGTTTTTGTGGAAATTAACAGAATTATTAAAGTAAAGTATATAGCATTTTCTTTTCTTTATTAGTATATTTAATCAAGGAAATTATGTCCTCAAGCCAAATTCACTCCCCTTCCAATTCAAGATTCCTTCGCTGAGGGAACGACAACCACCTGAGGTACCGACTAAATCTAAACTCGGCCAAAAACTACAAACGCTACCACAATTCATTCTTTTCATAAATATTTACCATCCATTATACTAAGTCGAGTACCACTTGTATATCCATGGGTGAGTTGATCAATACCCACAACAGGTAAGAAAATACATACCCCTATCATCATTACACTGGTGTCAGCCAGTGGCATAAAAATTCTTAGCATCACACTGGTGAATACCGGTGGGGCAACATTCATAGCTTTACACTGGTGTCAACTGGTGGGATAAAGTTTATGGTTTTACACTGGTGGCAATAGCGGTGGGATACTCATCGTTCCCAAATTAGTGGCGTTGGTGAGAAAGTGAAGGGAAGGGAAGAGCAAAGAGAAGCGAGAATGCTAAGGGTAGCATTGGTTGATCATTAGGAAATACCTCCGCAACGCAATATTCAGAACATCCTGGTAGTAATGAGGTTCAAATAATGTACTAGATATGGTTACCCCTGGGGAAGGGGGGAAAGAATACTTCCCCAGTATCCCTGCTTGTCGTAAGAGGCGACTAAAGGGGGCCTTTTTATCTCCGGTCTGTCTCCTTACTGTCCTCTTCTGCTTTTCTGTCCTACCTCTCGTCTCGATATTTCCATATTTCCTCCCAGCTTAGTGCTAATTCTTCACTCTTCCTTCTTTCCTTCCAGCTTAGAATGTTAAGGGTTAGGTAATTATATGTTCTTTAAACAAATATTACCCAGAGACAAATACACAAAACATCATACACTGTCTTGGGCAATACTTCATCGATGTTGGGACGTCACGAGGTATCGTCCTGGACAGCGGAGGAGAGCACAGAAGGTTGGAATCAATAGCTTGGTGTGAGCGAAAAAAGAGACCATACAGCCGGGTACCTGTAGAAAACTGAATGCCAAATGGGACGGCCCGTATAAAGTGATTGAAGTACTGCTAGATGGAAGTGTTTATATCATTGAAAATGTATTTAGTGGAAAAAAAAATACAAAGGGCTGCTGAAAAGGTAAAACCATATTACGGTACCGAGGAATGGCTCTTAGAACCGTTGCAACAGGAGCTCGCCCCGGAGCCCGAAGATGAGCGATTACCGCCGCGAGTGAGGACTGCCCCTCGGAGACTCATAGAGGAGTGTTAGAAAAGTGGACAAGTGCATGTGACGAATGTTGTGAAACATAACTGCTTAAAGTTATGTTCCGGGTGGACTCATCCCCGAGGAGAGGGTGTAAAAAGGAAAAGAGTGAAGAGTTCCTGTTGGAACCGGGAAGTGCCTTACTTCGAGGGGAGTGATCAATCCCCTCACCTTACAGTTAGCACGGTTTGTGAGGTAGTGGAGTCTTCAGGACAGAATGAGCGCTCACCTCTTGCGGGTGGAAAGCTGGAAACGAAAGGACTGAGTGAATGTGATTGTGAATGGAAGAGTGTAAGGAAGCGCCTCCCGTGGTGATCTCAATCTCGAGAGACCCTGTCGAGCTCAGGTGAGCGACAAGCTATCCTCCAAAACCTGAGGCTGACTGGGGCATAAATTCCCTCATAACATCTCGAGTAAGGAGTGATCATACCTCCTAATGTAGTGAGTAAGCGACCTTCCGAGGTACGCATCAGGTGTTTAATGTGGACCGACAGGTGCCACCGATTGTGGGGAAAGGTATTCCAATTCAAAGTGTCCATAGCAGTTATCAGAGTAACAATATTCCATCCATGCACATGTCACAGAAAATTGACTTGGGTAAAATTTGTTTTCCGAACGTGGGAGCCGTGTAGTGCCACACATTTGATATTCATGTATGTACTTAGTAGTACTGTAATTTTAAGATAGGGTGTAACCTGAATATTAGTTTATAAGTTCCTACCCTAAGTAGTAATTCATATATTAATAATTACTGTAGGGCTAACTCAATTTTTATATGTATGTATCTCTGTATCTATGCAGTGAGTGATGTAATTGTAGATGTTGAGCTATGGGAATTCCTTAGTCAAGCCGAGTAATGAAAGACACATGCGAGCAGCTTATCCCCTCCCTTTGTGCGTCATTGCCGGGCGCCGAGTTTAAACCTTAAACAGAGTAATGATGAATATACAATTCTTTCCGTAACCTAGTTGTGAAATGTTTGCTAATGAAGCTGTTAGAACACAAGTATGTAAGATTAACAGTCCAAAAGGCCTAAATCATGTCGTTGGTGAGGATTTAAAGTCCCGTTTGTCTTGGCCGTCACTAGATGGCATGAGCTGCTCTCAGATTCAAATTGAGATAGTGATAGAATCAGTATCTAATTTAAGTAAGGATAAATCCCAAATTTTCCCCAATTCAATCAAAAGTCCTGGCGTCATGGGTACACTGCTAAATAAATTGTAAAGAGAATTGAAACGCCCTATATTTCAAAAACACCACCTCATTTGACTTGAGCAGTGGCGTCCTTAGTGCCCGACAGGCCCCACTTGCTGCCCAGACATCGTGTGTAACAGACGTTCGTTTAGGTGAGTCGTCCACATTTCTTCTTCCTCCCCCTCTTTTTCTTTGTTTAATCCTTACTTATTATGAACTATGAAAAGTAATATTGTTGAGAGTTTAACGTAGTGACTTGCTGCCCAGACATCGTGTGTAACAGACGTTCGTTTAGTCCCCAGACACCGGCGGTGACGACCGTGGGAGCACGCCATTATTCCCAAGTATTGCCCATAGACTTTTACACTTACACTTGCACCACTCACGAGTTATTATTGCAAACCGAAGGTATTTGATGTGTTATTAATGGTTCTATCAAGTGAATTCTTTTTTTTGTAGATAAGGAATAGAAGTATAGAAGTGATATGTTCTGTAACGGAAAGGAGAATTCAAATTCATCAACTGTTCTCTTTCTTTAAAATTAATTTATTAGAAAAAATTATAATCAGGAGCGTGGAAGGGAACTTACTGATTGTGAGCAATAATGTGATATTTAAGCTGCACTTCGAGGCTAAACAAGCCCGAGTGATTGAGGTGTTCCTAGTGATTGTATTTCTTTTTTTTTTTAATTATTCCTCGAGGCTAGACAGGCCCGAGAGATTATGTATTTCTAGTGATTATATAACATTGTTGATGGTGAACTGTAAAAAAATACTGATTTGATGTGAGAACCGAGAAAACTATATGAGGAGAATACCTTGTATGGGTGAAAGATGAATACCAATAATCATTCTTATTGATTCGAGGCTATGCCAGCCCGAACAGACAAATTATACCCGTAAAAGTGTCCCTGTCTTGAGGCCATTGTTGAGCCCAAGAGTAACGGCCAAAAAGAAAGTAAAGTACAACGACTCCATATCTCGCGTGTATCAAATTGTTTCGTCTGGTAATAATGTTAGAGGAATGATCACCCAAAAGCCTTAGTAACATTTACCATTTTTCTCTCATATTAAAAAGGGTCATGTAACAAAAAATGTTTTTGTGGAAATTAACAGAATTATTAAAGTAAAGTATATAGCATTTTCTTTTCTTTATTAGTATATTTAATCAAGGAAATTATGTCCTCAAGCCAAATTCACTCCCCTTCCAATTCAAGATTCCTTCGCTGAGGGAACGACAACCACCTGAGGTACCGACTAAATCTAAACTCGGCCAAAAACTACAAACGCTACCACAATTCATTCTTTTCATAAATATTTACCATCCATTATACTAAGTCGAGTACCACTTGTATATCCATGGGTGAGTTGATCAATACCCACAACAGGTAAGAAAATACATACCCCTATCATCATTACACTGGTGTCAGCCAGTGGCATAAAAATTCTTAGCATCACACTGGTGAATACCGGTGGGACAACATTCATAGCTTTACACTGGTGTCAACTGGTGGGATAAAGTTTATGGTTTTACATGTGTTTCCTTTTTGCTGCTGTACAGTCATGATTTGCATACTTTGCATTTTGAATTTGCATTCTTATGCATGACCATATACAGTATTTGCGGTACTTCAGTAAGATTTAGTATGTGCGCATGGTGTTAGCCTTCATAGCCATTCATGCATTATCTCTTGGCTCAGTGTTTGGGTTTTGTGTACCCTTCATGTTTCAGTCATTTGTGCAGCTTTATCAGTAGCTCAGCCGTCTGTCAGTTTAATTATTGGTAATGTGCTGTGGCCACTGCTGGGTGTTGATATTAGTCCACGTCATGGTGCATGCCATGGTCAGAGATCCTCATAATTCATCACATTCACGTCATTGGTGGGGCAGGCAGGCTCATTCATTATACACTGCCACTCACTACCAGCTTAGAGGTGTTCTACCCCGACAACCCACTGCATTGTGGTTCGTAGGACCAGGCAGGTGAACAAGCAGGCAGGCAGGTGGGTAGGAGGGCAAACAGGCAGGGAGGGATGGAAACAGGTATGCAGTCTGGCAGGCAGGCCAACAGACAGGAAATATGAAGGCAGGCAAGCAGGCCAACAGACAGGAACTACGAGTAGGGAGGCAGGCAGGCAGGTGGGCCAACAGACAGGAGGGAGGCAGAAAGGCCAAGAAACAGATAGGAGACAAGCAGGCAGGTAGGTATATTGGCCAACAGACAGGATAGAGGCAGGCAGGCATGCAAACCAAGGGATATGAAGAAGGCAGACCGACAGGCTGGTTGGCAGGCCAGCATACAGGTGGGGGGCAGGCAGGAAGGAAGATAAACAGGAAGGAGTTAGACTGGCAGGCCAGTAGACAGGAAGGTAGGAGGCAGGAAGGCAGGCCAACAGACAGGAAAGAGTCAGGGAAGCAGGCAGGCAGACAGGACAGGAAGGGGATAGGAAGGAAGGCAGGCAGGCCAACAGACAAGAAGGAAGCAGGTAGGCACACCAACGGACAGGAATGAAACAGGCATGAAGAAAGAAGGCAGGCAGGCAGGCCAACCTACAAGAAGGGAGCAGGCGGGTAGAAAGGCAGATAAACAGACAAAGAAAGCTGGCATGCAAGCAGAGAAGCAGGCAGGTAGGCGGACAGGAAGGGGCTAGGCAGGCAGACAGATAGGCTGGCCAATGGGTATGAAGGAGAGAGGCGGGCAGGTGGGCAGGCAGGCCAACAGACAACAAGGATGAAGGCAGATAGACAGGTTGAAAGGCAGGCAGGCAGCAAGACAGACAGACAAGCGAGCCCGAAGGAGGCAGGCAGGCAGGTGGGTGGGTGGAAGGCGCACAGGCAGTCAGGCCAACAGACAGCAAGGAGGAATGCAGGCAGGCAGGAAAGCAGGCAGATGGGCAGACAGACAGGTCAACAGACAGGAAGGGGGCAGGAAGGCAAATAGGCAGGCAGATCATCAAACAGGAAGTGTGCAGCATGGCAGGCGGACAGGCAGGCCAGCAGACAGGAATGGAGGAGGCATGCAGACCAACAGACAGGAAGGAGATGGTAGAGAAGCAGGCCATCAGACTGGGAGGAGGCAGGCAGACAGGCAGGCAGGCCAACAGATAGGAAGGAGACAGGTGGCTAGGAAGGGAGGCAGACAGGCAAGGATGTAATGAGAGACGATGGCAGGCTGGCATTCGGGCGCTTAGGCAGATAGGCAGACATACAGGTAAGCCAGCTGTCAGAGGGGAGGCAGGTGTGCGAGCTGGCTGGGAGTCCAGTAGACATAGAGGCAGGCTGGCAGTGAAGGAAGCAGGCGGGCATAGATACAAGCTGGCAGGTGGAGGCAGGCTGGCAGGCATAGATGCAGACTGGCAGACAGGGAAGCAGGCAGGCATAGGTGCAGGCTGGTAGACAGGGAAGCAGGCAGGCATAGATGCAGGCAGGGAAGCAGGCAGGCATAGATGCAAGCTGGCAGGCAGGGAAGCGGGCAGGCATAGATGCAGGCTGGCAGGCAGGGAAGTAGGCAGGCATAGATACAGGCTGGCAGGCAGGCTGGCTGATAAGGTGTAGGCAGACATAGAAGCAGGCTGGCAGACAGGGGACAGACAGACATGGAGCTGTGGAGACAGGCAAAGGCGTCTAGGAAGGGAGGTCGGGGAATCAAGGAGAAGGGCATGGAGACACAGAGGCAGGTAAGCAAGGCAGGCAGGCAGAACGGGAGGAAGGGAGGCAGGAAGGTAAGTAGGCAGATAGGAAGGCAGGCTGGCAGGAAGAGAGAGAAACATGCAAGGGGCAAAGAAGGAAGGAAAGTAAGCAGGCGTACTGGCAGGCGGGCATGCTTGCTTCCTGGCTGGCTGGCAGACAGGCAGGAAGGCTTGCAAGCAGACCAGCATGTAGGCAGGCAGAAAGGCAGACATCAAGGGAAGCAGGTAGGTATGCCAACAGCTAGGCAGGCAGGCCATCTGGCTAGCAGACAGGCAGCCAGCCAGTGAGGCAGGAAGGTAGGCAGGCAGATTTGTAGGTAAGGAAGCAGGCATGTATGTAGGCAGATAGACAGACAGAGCAAGAGAGGTAGGCAGGGAAGCTTGTAGCTTTGGAAACAGGCATGATGTAGAAAGGTAGACTGGCAGACAGGCAGGAGGGCATTTAGTGAGGCAAGAAAGTCAGAAGGCATGTAGTCTGGCAGATAAACAGAGGTACACAAGCAATCTAGCAGGAAGGGAATCCAGACGGACTGGCAGGCAGCGAGGAAGGTAGGGAAGGAGGCAGGGAGGCAGAAGTGCAGGCTGGCAATGAGGAAAGCATGGAGGGAGGCAAGGAAGTGGAAATGCAGGCAGGCAGTTGCGCAGGAAGCAAGGCAGGTGAATAGGTAGGCTGGCAGTCTCTCTGGCTGGCAGTCACTCTGGTTGGCGGTTTTTCTTGCCGGCGGTTTTTCTTGCCGGCGGTTTTTCTTGCCGGCTGGCTATCTTTCTGAGTGGCTGTTGGTCTTTTTGGCTGAGTAGTTATCTTATTGACTGGCAGTCTTTCTACTTTCTCTTTGACTGGCTGGCATTTTGGCTGGCTGGCTGGGTGGCTTTCTAGCAGACTTTATTTGTGTCTGTTTATCTGTTTGGCTGTCTGTCTGGCGGGTAGACTGACTGGTTGGTTGGCAGGCTGGCTTTCTGCCTGGTAGGCTGACAGGCAGCTTTCCTGACTGTCTGTCTGTACAGTGCTTCTACAGATAATTATCATGGTGATTACAGTTAGTACATGATCCCCACTCAAGCGTATGGAAGTGAAACTTGAACGATGTTGCAAGGACACAAGTCAAGAATGAGAGTAGTATGAATGAGTTATGCGAGCGAAGCATGTGAGTTGCATGGAGAGACAGACAATGTGGAAGAGAAGGAGCTTTGTGGTGTGGGTGTGAATGTGATTGAAAATGTTAAGAGAAATACTCTTTGAGCTGGTTCGGCCGTGTGGAGAGGATGGAGAATGAGAGAATGACTAGAAGTGTAGTAGTAGTAGTTGTTCCTTAGGCAGTCTGACCGAACAGTCCCGAGTCCCTAAGGAAGGCCATGGCCGAGACCGGGCTTTCCCACAGAGCTTCCAAGGAGTGCATGCTGCGCTGATGGCGTAGGTAATTGTGTGCAATGCAGTCCTCCACAATGTGCTTGATAGTATGGGGCGCCATGTCATATCCTGGACAGGCACCAGCGAGAGTCATCTAGCCTCCCCTGGCAACCCAAGAGGGCCGGATGTTGCCCACATCTCAGCCTGGCCAGGTGGACCCCGTCCCCATGAGGGAGACAGGATCCAGAAGGGTGAATATCAGGAGGCCGCGCATGCAGCTGTGTGTCGTCTCAAAGTGACTGAATGGAGCGGCAATCGATCTGAGTATGGACATGCTTCTGGAAGCTGGTCTGAAGCGGGCGAGGGGGGAGTGATGACAGTGTTGCTTTGATGTTCCTTGGCGCATGTGGATGCGCTGCCATGCAGTATAGTGGACGCTGTAGGTTTGCGGAGGCTGCAGCAAGAATTTGGGTGCCTCCCAGGTCTAGGTGATCCCCGACTCAGAGGACTCTGGTTTCCCGATGGAGGTGGTCTGTGGGTACCACAGCTGTGCAGCCCGTGATTATTTTCAGGGCCTTGCTCTGCACGGTCTGCAGAGTGTTGCAATGTGTTTCAGTGAGGTCAGGAGCCCAAGCAGGGCTTGCACTATTCATCACCGAACACATACATTGCTTTTACACTGTGGTGGTGGTTTCCCCGTTGTGTCCGAATGTTGCATGGGCAAGTGATCTCAAGGCATCGAGTCCCGGTGTTATTTTACCCTCAATGCTTGGGATGTGTTGTCTAAATGACAATGATGTATTGCATGTCACACCAAGGATTTTGGGTGGGTGTGCGTGTGGTATGGGAGTGCTGCCCATGGTGAGATGTGGAATGCGACTCTGCTCTGCTGGCCAGCTTGTGAGAAGGGCCACTGTACAGTAGACCCGGCAGGGGCCACCTCGAGCCTGCTCATTCGCGCAGTGTGCCGAGGCAAGGTTGGAGGATGTGTGCAGCTGTGTATCTGTGGTGTGTGGGGTGAGGGCATGTCGTGTATGTATAGGTTAAAGAGTGCAGGGGACAAAACAGATCCTTGGGGGACACCATTTGTGAAGTTTCTGATGTTTGAATACTGACCGGTAAATGTTACATGTGCACATCTGCCTGGTAAGTAATTTGCCAACCATCTTTTTGTGTTATTGTGCATGTTTGTCTTGAGTATTTTGTTTGTGAGGTTATGGCGGGGGATGGGATCTAAAGCTTTGCTAATGTCTAGTGTGACTATATAGGAGTGTTCTGTGTGGTGACCTAGCTGAATTCATGCTATCAAAAACTCTCTATGTAAGTTCTGTAAGAAGAGTGTTTGTGGAGTGTAGTGGCCTAAAGCTATGTTGTGATGGGGCTAGGGGGGTGTGAGGTGTAACTAGTTGTAGTACCAGTCGTTCAGTGACTTTAGAGGGGGTGCAGAGGAGTGTGATGGGGCGGTGTGAGGAAGGTAACATGGGGTCTTTGTTGGGTTAAGGGTTAGTGATGATAATGCCATGCTTCCAGATGTTGGGTATTATGTTGTGTGAGTAGCTGTAGTTTGATATGTTGGCGAGTGTTATGTGAGTGAATGGAGGAGGAGGGGAGGGGAAGACTCATGATAAGTTGGAGTTATGGGGTGGATGATTATACTGTATGAGTTGGCGGGAGGACAGCCTAATGACAGAGGACAGGCTGACTTGGAGGTAATCTGGTTGTGGCCACCCCATACGGGATGAAGGCATTTGGCCATAGATACTCGTAGACATATAGATATATAGAATACAGTAAGGACTGTGAACATGTTAAAGCCCTGAAATTTCAATTTTTTATTTCAGATTACCATGAATTTGGCATCTGTGATAATGAAGCACAGAGCAGGATTTCAGACCTGCAGATGGCTCCATGGTTTAAGCAGTTTCACAGCACCGGGATGTATGGTTGCTGTTCAGGCATGCAGTCGGCTAAAATCACATCCTACGTGCATTACAACTGAACCTGTGTACAGGAAGCCAAGACTGTTGTGTGTTACTTCTGGCCTGGGAGGTTCTTCTAATGGTATTCTTTCAAGGACATTTTCATCAAGGCTTTTAAAAAGATTTAAAAAAATATCACCAGAAGACATTCAAAAGAAAGATAACTTAAGTTCTCACTATGAATTAGTGTACACCACCAGTATGGTATCTTACCTGCAGCTGGGGTTAGGTGGTGTTCACATTGTTGGTGCTACTGTGTTGGGTACTTTGTGTGCTGCAGCTCTTGGTGTCCAGCTGCCTAATATTGGGTTGCTTGACCTTTATCCAGTAGAATCATCCATATTTATTTTTGTTAATGCAATGCTTTGTCTTGGTGTGTTGAAGGTAATTGCCTACCATCCCATCAGGATATATTATAGTGAGAAGGACAACCATTTCATGGCAGTGTTCATGGGAAAGCATCCATTTAGTGTGTGGATGTTGGGCATCCAGCCTGGAGAAGTAAAGCCAGTGATCCCGACGAGACTGGCCAAAACACTCATACCCTGGCATTCAAATATCTTTATCACAGCTTCACACAAAATATACCTTAATGAAGTTAATTTTAAATATCCAGTTTATTACAATAAATTGTTAGGTTATGATAAAGTCTAAAGGCATTGGTAAATCATTCAGTTTGATGATGTAATTTATACAGTACTGGCAGTACAAATATGCGATTAGGATGTGTTGCAGAAAATCTATTGTAAAAAAAAAAAAAAAAAAATGGATTGGTTATAATATGGGTTTAGTGGGGATACATCAGGTGGACAACCTGTTACCCTTATGTGACTTCACCTAAGTTTACCCTAGTCCAAAACCAGCCTAACCAAAGTTCATAACCACACAAAACGTTGTTTCACATGGGACCTCCAAAATGGTTCGTATATCGCACGTTAATAATTCAGTGATGATACACTACAATAATGACCTGGTATGATTGTCTGATATGTGATTGATTGCTGTAACAATTAATGAAAACTTGTACCCAGTTTCAGGTTAAGGATTGCAGACCACTGACGTTATAATTATGGTCAGCATACAGTATAATGATCCCATGCAGACATGCTGCTACCTGCATAAGCCAACTGTCATACTTCTGAGTTAAGATGGCTACCCCATATTTACATGCACAAGCCCCTTTCCGAGTTCTCGGCACAATGTCCTCCTTCCTGCCACCCTTTTGAAGTCCCCATGTGCCTGTCCACTCCCTTGCATGTCCTGCTGCAGTGATACGTCTCCCATGTGTTACATAACTATCAAGTGTGTGCAAGGCCATCAAAACATCATCTTTATCACAAAATAACAGTGCAAGTGCATGAAGTTGCAGTGTGCGATATGAAATGGAAATATTATTATTGTGTGAAATACTGAAACTTATAACTTGGGGAAACATCAGGTAAGGGTGCTAACCCCAGTGGAAAACATGGTACTACTGAAGACACCAAGGGCAAGCCCAAAAGACTAAGGCCTAGCCTTTGATGTGTTATATTGGACATAATTTAAGTGCCATAAGGATGAGCACAGGGCAAACAAGATTGCAGAAGCCCTTAAGCTGCCCCAGTACATGGTTTCTACTGTTGTATGTCTATGTATATATATATATATATAAAGTCTATTCTAGCTGTGGCAAAGAATTCGTCCATCCTGACCACCAAGTGCCTATCAAAGCCTAGGGATCCCATTATGGAGATAGAATGACAATTCAGGTGGGTGGCAGAAATGTTGAGTTTGTAGGTTATGTGGCCTTTGACCCCCAACTTATCTCCATTAAACCCATAGTAAAAAGACATTGATTTACGATTGGTTCTGGTTCTTGCTTGCTGTAACCTAGTCATACATTGACCCTAGGGCAGTTTTTCTAGCCTCAAGTGGGATTGCAATTTTTACCCACATTTGACCGCACATCTTTTTCCCCGTATTTGGCATCTCTCATCTTTTACCCACATTTTGTTTTTCTCTTCTCACTCAGTGATGGTTACTCAAGGTAGGGCCAAATGTTACCAGGGATAGGTGTTAAAAAGTTCAATAGACTGGGTCCTGCTTGCATTACCTGCTGCTAGATCGTTCAGTACATTGATATTTACTTTGTTGCTGCTATCCGATGGCTATTCAGCTGACAACAAAAGACCTTTAGAATGCATAGATAAAAGATGACAACAACAACTGTTCTTATACAGTACTTTATTGTAACATTCAGTATTTACAGTACACTATTTTTGTCATCTCTCAGAAAAATAAAAGCATGATTTATGTTTGGAATTCAAATTACCCACTCCTCTGTAACCTGTATTATAGGAACTTTTTACATACAAGACCCCCAGTAGAGAGAGCAAATTTCTTTTAGAAAAGGAAATAATCATATGAGATCTACAATAATCTTTGAATATTTCACAATTACACTGGTATTAAGTGGTCATGTTATGGTTACATGAGTCTGGGTAGTTTTTCCAGTTAAAAGACAAAAACAATAAACATACTGTACTGCCATTACATACTACCTTTTTATAATTTCCAGTTACTCATGTTAATATGTCAGTGTTATTTCTAGTTGAGCCTAGTCGTGGAAGATCCATTTTGAAACCCTGACTGACTTGTAACATTTCTTAAAGATGTACAAATGTTATTGTAGTTATGCTAGACTGGTATCACATCCAACCACTACAGCTGTGATAAGTATCCTCATTGTATTGGGTTAATTATAGGATACACTACATGCTGCACACATTTTAGACAATTAAATCATGGTCAGTACGAGTACAATTAACTCACAGTACAATATGTGGAGCAGTCACACCCATCTTACTTATTTTCAATCTAAGAAGCTGGAATGTTACTGTAAATAAAACTAAACTTTTTTTTTTTGTTTTGTTTTTTTATAACTTAAAAACTTTATAGAGTGACTGCCTTCCTATGACTGAGTACGACAGTGCAACAGTTGTGGTAAGCTTATCAGTGCATGATGTTCTGTCACACTTTCACTCCTACACACTTGCATTCAAACTAGTCTTAAAATACAATATTATACATACTAGAACAATGACTACATAAAATTCCTCACAATAATGATTCACAAGGTTTTCTTTAGAAGTAATACATTCCCAGATATTATGGAATAGAAAAATAACCCAAATACTTTAGAAAATACTGTACCTTATTTTGGCAGAGAGCTGGAAGTGTAGTTACTTTGTAGTGGACAGAGTATAGCTAAATACCACCTACATTTTTGTCTGCCACCATTCACTTCGATATTTGTTTGGGACATTTAACATTGCAATTTTCCTGCCTGGTAAGACACAAGAGAAATACCTGCACCTGTCTTGCCTACAGTTCTGGACATTCCACTTCAAATATATAATTTACAGCAAAACTTCACATCACTACACAGTGCTGGAAAATTTAATACAAAATACCACAAATCATAGATCAGGTAAACAAGATATTGAATCTCAAGAGGTAACAACCATTAAATCAACATCCTAAACAAATAATGTAACAATAGATGTACAGTATATTTGAGGCATCTATGACACTTTTTACTTTCTATTCCTTAAATCTAAAGCCTGACAAGACATACAATGTGCACTACTTAAATACAAGATAATGCACTGCTCACATACAAAACAATGCATTGCTCAGCAGCAGCAACATGCACCACTTAGTTACGGGACACTGCAGTGCTGTTACAACATGAGAGAATGCACTGCTCAATAGGCACGTGCTGGTCATGAGATTTATGATTAAAGTTCAGATCTCCTGCCCCAGCTCCCATTCAATGTGGAAAAGTTGTCGCTATTAGAGAAAGCATAGAAAAACAAAATGTTTACTATCTTCTGAAACTCAAGTAACAAAGACAGAGGGCAAATAAAAGGTTCTGAAACTCAGGCGATTAGGGAGGAAAAAAAAAAAAAGAGCAGGAAATATTTTTTCAATGAAGTAATGAAATGGATCCGTGGCTTGTTCAATACAAGAATGTATGAGCAATATCAAATAATCAGACCAGCCTGCAACATGAGTTAACACAAGAGCCAGACATATGGGATGGGTTTTAACCACAACTCATTGCTGACAAACCAAAGAAGCTGGTCATCACTAGGGCCTGGTACTTGGCACTCATACTGAACCAAAATTTAGATTTAACCTTAATCTGTCTTTTAAAGTTTAATATAATATCTGTCAAAGTACCTAAATTACTGGTAACAGATAAGTGCCAATCAACCACACGTATAATACAGCTGAATGTCTGTGATGAAGAGAAACCCTGATCTATCAAATAGGAGCCCCCACAAACTCCTGAAAGTTGCCAGTGTTCACCGGATCACTAAACTGCGTGGGGTCACTACCCATTCAGAGCTGGTATTGCTTCCTTTAAAAAAATTTCTACCAGGATTATTACTCATGCATAAAGCATTATACCAGTATTATATTCATCGTAGATATTTTACTGATGCTCTAAATGAGATTTACGATGAAAAGCTCTCCACGGAGTTTACTAAAAAGCATGAAAGCTTACTGTGTGTTTTTGCATTCAACACATTATTACAAAGTGTTATGAATGTCAGTTGTTGGAAAAATATATCATACAGTTCCCAAAGATTGTAATCTTTCATCTGGCAAATCCTGACATGATTCTACCCATCATACACTTAATAATAGTAAGAATTGTACGGCTGATATCTTACGGGGCTGAGATCAGCCGACCCCAATTTTTAAAGGCATGATATTCCTCTTGCTTTGAGAAAACGTCTCAGTTCTGCTACAGTTTATTTTTCCACATATATTTTACCTGCGCAGTGGACCATGACACTATATTTTCTGGAATCATCCGGTAATTTCATAAGGTACGGGAGTCAGGTGTGGTGTATACACACTGTCAGAACCGCCCCGGGCCCCTGGCGGCGGGCGCATAAACTACGCCACACTACTTATTAGAAAGGGCCTCCATATGAGTTCAGTGGGTTAATACGATCTTCAATTGTTTACGTACCATATATCTTATGTAAGATACAATTTCTTTATACTCATTTACAATTTTTCCTTACTGATGTATTTTCACCACCTAAAAAAAATGACTGTGATCAATACTTAGGCTACATAATAATTGCATACAGACTGTCCCTAAACTGAGATGGACGCAACCTTCCATTTCTATTATATTTTAATAAAAAAAACACTTTTTTCTCCAGTATTGTATGTAGATAAAAAAAGAAAATCTCCTGTTTTCAGTAAAGTAACAGAAAAATTGTATTATAGAGGGTAATTCAAGTTGACCCTGCTTTTGCATTTTACATTACCTAGCGAGCGGTGGCATCTTCTTCCAGTTTGTGGGGGCTCCTACTGTATTCATGCCCCCAGCTCTTGTGGGAGCAGGAATAAAGGCAAGTACATTATCTTTCTGTGATGAGTACACTACTTTAATGACAATATTACTACTTAAGAATACACAATCTTCAACACAAACACATCACTCGCAATATATAAGGCAGAGTAATATATATCTCCTGCATTTGTTGAAATGTTTTTACAAAGCTGTTAGCGTGACCAACATTATTATCTACGTCTTTCCCCATCTGTGGTGTTATTCAGTACTAACTAATAACATATCTGACAACACCCCAGTGCATCACAGGTAACACACACATAAGACTCCTTCACTCACAACCCACACATGGTTATTATCATGACCACTTCCTCAACCACATACACGGTAACCCTTACCACTACGCAGAAACAGCTGAGGGGATCAATGGCTTTGTTTAAGGGTAGGGAGGCATGAAGGCATGGTCTAGGAGGGAGAGAGTACCATGAACATGACAGTGGAATATGGCCATCTTTTGGAGAGAGAACTCATGACTTGGTCTTGGAGGAAGGACCTACCATGGTGTCAGCACGACGATAAAAGAGTAAGTAGGGAACCCTGGGTGGCACATGGCGCACGACATTGGTTTCTGGCACTTCCTTGATGTAACTGTCATCACAGCGCAGCCAGCAGTTGTAACCACTGTGGTAAATGTCAGCAACATAGTGACCCTTAGTGGCTTCCTTTCCATCATGATACACAACTGCCAGCAGCTTGTACTTACGCTGCAAAGCTGAGAACTTGTTTCGGCTCTGGCTGGACATCAACTCTGAAAACACGTCAAAATTCCACGTTAACTGGCTTCAATATTGATTCTTCAAGTATAAGATGATAGTAAAGGAGCAAGACACAGAGTACAAAATTATTCACTTCTTTAACTAAGAGGCTTGTCTTTCTCTGTTAGTGTAGCAACAAACAAATACCTAAGACAATGTCCTTTGTAAAAGTTCCGTTACACAAGCCTTGTCATATCCATCCATTCTATCTAATTACATTATCCACCATTATCCACAGTCACTTTTCTACTCTTGTCAATCAACTTCATCTGCATTTTCTAATCTTACTTATATGCAATCCACATACATTAACAAAACACACATTTTCTCATTGCTCTGCTGTTTTTATATCATGCCACATCAATGTCCTGTGCTCAAATATGGTACAAACTCTTTAATTACTGTACTTGTAATACCCACTTAGTAATTTCTATTCTGAGCATCCAGGGGGACTGTTTTTTACTTTTAACCCTCTCACGGTTATCATATACGTCAAACGCATATGTTCTACTTACCCTCCTCACAGTTTCCATATCCATTTAAGATGCATATGAACCACTGGATGACAAAACACAAGAAAGAAAAAGCATATGATCTACTTTCATATGCATTATAGGCTTGTTTGTCTAGCAATGGTGTACCCAATTGTAAATGTGTGTCTTGCAGGTCCAAGTTGTTAGTGACAATCTATTACTTTTTGTGGCAAAATATGAATTGGAGCAGATGGGAGACATGGAAGGTGTGTGGAAGGAAGAGAAGACGGAGGGGGGTGCAAGGAACAGCATGGTGGACTGAAGAGGTGAGACAGGCTGTGGAACAAAAGAAGAAAGCATACACTGAATGGATGAGAAATAGGGGCGTGGAAGAAGTTGAGAGGCGGAAGAGAGAGGTGAAAAGATTAGTAAGAGTAAGAAGAGAGTGGATGAGGAATTTGGAAGGAATCTGAGTGTAATGTGGAGGGACTGTAAGAAAATGTTCTGGAAAGAGGTGAAAAGAGTAAGACAGGGTGGAAGTGAAGTTAGCAGGGGAGTGAAAGATAAAAATGGTAGATTACTAGTGGAGAAGGGAGAAAAAGAGAGCAGATGGAGAGAACACTTTAAGGAATTGTTGAACATAGTGGATGGAAGTAATGCGAGTATAAGTGGCTGGGGAATGGCTGGGAGAAGGAGGGAGGTGAGAAGACAGGAAGAAATCAGTAGGATGGAAGTTGTGGAAGCAATGAAGAAAGTTAAATCAGGGAAAGCCCCAGGAATTGATGGAGTGTGTGGTGAAATGCTGAAGCATGGGGGAGAGATAGTAGTAGAATGGATGTGGAAGATGTGAAGATTGGCCTGAGAGGAAGGTAGAGTCCCAGAGGATTGGAAGTCAGGTATAATTATTCCCTTGTACAAGGGAAAAGGGGAAAAAGAAGTGTGTGGTAATCATAGGGGCATTTGTCTTCTTAGTATAATAGGAAAAGTGTATGGTAGGATACTTATTGACAGAGTTAGAGAAAGAACAGAGAAATTAGTTGGAGAAAAACAGGGAGACTTTAGGAAGGGAAGAGGCTGTGTAGATCAGATATTCATTCTTAGATCTTGAGTGGAAAAGTTTCTAGAGAAGGGAAAGAAGTTGTATGCGGCTTTCATGGATTTGGAGAAAGCATATGACAGGGTGAATAGACAAGGATTGTGGAAAGTGTTAAGAATATATGGAGTAGATGGGAAGTTGTTGAATGCTGTGAAGAGTATGTACGATGGTTCGAAGGCTGCAGTGCGTGTGGATGGTGAACTAAGTGAATTTTTCTCTTTGAAAGTTGGGCTGAAACAGGGATGTGTCATGTCTCCATGGTTGTTCAATCTGTACATGGATGGGGTAATAAAAGAGGTACAAGGTAGGGTAGTGGATGTTGGAGTGGCCCTGGTGAGAGAGGATAGTGTTTGGAAACTCCCTGTACTGTTGTTTGCAGATGATACTGTGTTGTTGAGTGAAGACGAAGGGGAGCTGCAAGGCTTGGTGGATGACTTTGGGAGAGTGTGTAAGAAACAGAATCTAAAGGTGAATGTGGGGAAGAGTAAAGTGATGGTCTTTGAGAGAGGTGAAGTCAGTGAATGTACAGAGAGGCTGGATGGTGAGGAATTGGAAAATGTGAGTACGTTTAAGTACTTGGGTAGTGTGATGAGTAAGGATGGAGGTTTGGAGGGTGAAGTGCTTGAAAGGATACAGCAGGGAAAGGTTGCTGGTTCTTTGAAAGCAGTGATAAGAAACAGGGAAGTGAGCATGGAAGTGAAAAAGTTACTACATGACAGTATTGTGATACCAACTCTAACGTATGGAAGTGAAGCTTGGATGTTGTTGGAAAGACACAAGTCAAGAGTGAGAGCAGTGGAAATGAGTTATTTAAGAGGAGCCTGTGGAGTCACATGGAGAGACAGGCTGACGAATGAGGATATAAAGGAGCGTTGTGGTGTGGATGTGGATGTGATAGGAAGCATTATGAGGAACACACTGAGGTGGTTTGGCCATGTGGAGAGGATGGAGGGTGAAAGACTGACGAAGAGAGTGTATGTGAGTGAGGTGGAGGGGGGAAGAGGGAGGGGGAGGCCGAGGATGAGCTGGAGGGATGGGGTGGAGAGGTATATGAGAGAGGGGGGTGTGAGTTGGGAGCAGGGCAGTGAAATGGTGGGGGACAGGGCGACTTGGAGGCGATTTGTTTGTGGCCACCCCAAACGGGATTGAGGTGTCTGGCGATAGATAGATAGTATTACAATAAATCTTGCTTTGATTGGGAAAAGAAAATAGTATATACTATAGAAAATTTTCATGTGCTCTATACACTTAATTACTCAAAGACCGCATAATATGTTTATATTACTTTGGTGTCAAAGAGAAGACGGATTGTATTTAACATAATGATATTTTACTTCCTCAAAAAGTTCCAATTTCTTCATGAATGAATTCAGTTTAGTATTCAAGTGCTTATTTCTACATAAACTTATAAATTTACAGCTGGAGAACAAAAAGCCACACCTTTTTGGCTTTCCAACACAACTAATGAATAATTGGCATCTACAGTATTAGGGCCTGTTCTGTAACGAAAAGTATAACCTATACTTTCAGCACGGGGGAAGTATCTGGCTGGGCTGAAACCAGGAGGGGGAGTAGGGATGTGCGGGTCAGGTTTCCTGAAGGGGTTAACAGCAACAACAAACCACTCCCTCAAATATCTTGCATATAATTCACAAATATCACGGCTATTCTCTCTCTTATGTTTTCTTCCATGCATTTTTCATTTCCAATCACAAAACAAGGGTAACATGGTCAGACAGTCGGTACTGTCATAAACACCTAAGCAGCCTTCTCTCAACAAGCATGTAATACTGTATACAGTGATCCATTGGTTATAGCAGTTTTTGTTTCACTGAGGGATGAAAAGCTGCATTCCTGCCATTGTAGTGCATTTTTCGGCAACACTGTTATCACGCACCTGAGCTGGCTTCTGCTGACAATGATGGTACAGTGTCTGTGATTCTGGGGGATTCAAAGATGAGACCCTATTCAATGAGTTAATTCCAGGTGGTGGAGACCACTAGCTCTCCAACCCCTAACCTCAGAATCCTTTGCCTTAAGTCCACTGCAGGTCTCTGTGGTATGTGTTTCTTCCTTATTGTGCCCTGTTCATCACTTCATATTAATACAACCATGCCTGTATGTGTTTCTGATACAACCATGCCTGTATGTGTTTCTGATACAACCATGCCTGTATGTGTTTCTGATACAACCATGCCTGTATGTGTTTCTGATACAACCACGCCTGTATGTGTTTCTGATACAACCACGCCTGTATGTGTTTCTGATACAACCATGCCTGTGTGTGTTTCTGATACAATCACGCCTGTATGTGTTTCTGATACAATCACGCCTGTATGTGTTTCTGATACAACCATGCCTGTGTGTGTTTCTGATACAACCATGCCTGTGTGTGTTTCTGATACAACCATGCCTGTGGGTGTTTCTGATACAACCATGCCTGTGGGTGTTTCTGATACAACCACGCCTGTACGTGTTGCTGATACAACCATGCCTGTGTATGTTTCTGATACAACCATGCCTGTGTGTGTTTCTGATACAACCATGCCTGTGTATGTTTCTGATACAACAATGCCTGTGTGTGTTTCTGATACTGTACTTACCGTAACAATATGTTTATATGAAGTGGGTGTAAACTGTCATAAAAGGAAAAATTTGGCAAACACTTGGGATGCCTGGTACTGGTACAAATTTGGATACATCTCCTAGGTTCAGTCTTTCATTATTGTGTAATTCCCCTATTCCCTTACTGCACGCCATGTTTGGTACCATTTACATGCAAAAACCAAGGGATTACTCTCACTCTTTCTCTCTCTCACATGTGTGTGTGTGTGTGCGCGCGTGCATGCGTGCGTGCGTGCGTGTGTGTGTGTGAGAGAGAGAGAGAGAGAGAGAGACACACACATACACACACGACAAGGGTGATACTCTACACTGAGACTTCCAGAATAATTTTGTTATTACTAAACTTACTTTAAGTGAAATTTTTAAAGTCCTTTTTTCACTTTAACACAAAAACTGCAGTTACATCAAACTCGGAAAGGGTTTTCATTCAGCACTGATGCTTAACTGAACCTATTGTAAAACTAATATATTTTTGGTGCAATTTATTCACTGGGATGGTTGTTTTCTCCTGAACTGTCTTTCTTTGTAGCAGTCAAGTGTAGTTTTTTTTTTCTCTCTCTCTCTCTTAAGGTGACCCCATAGTCAAGAGAAAATCTTAAGCTGAATGAAGAGAATTTAAAATACATAATCAATAATCCAGTGCGACTGAACCATGTGATACCCAGTCAGCCCTGCGCTCATGAAACAAGAACATTTTTTTTACCTGCATGTCTTTCTAAACTTCAATGTTGGGGAGTTTCTCAAATGCAGTATACAACTAACAATGACTGAAGTTCATAAGCCTGGAATATCACTTAATTCCATTCCCTAATAGCTCTGTGTGTGTGTGTGTGTGTGTGTGTGTGTGTGTGTGTGTGTGTGTGTGTGTGTGTGTGTGTGTGTGTGTGTGTGTGTGTGTGTGTGTGTGTGTGTGTGTGTGTGTGTGTGTGTGTGTGTGTGTGTGTGTGTGTGTGTGTGTGTGTGTGTGTGTGTGTGTGTGTGTGTGTGTGTGTGTGTGTGTGTGTGTGTGTGTGTGTGTGTGTGTGTGTGTGTGTGTGTGTGTGTGTGTGTGTGTGTGTGTGTGTGTGTGTGTGTGTGTGTGTGTGTGTGTGTGTGTGTGTGTGTGTGTGTGTGTGTGTGTGTGTGTGTGTGTGTGTGTGTGTGTGTGTGTGTGTGTGTGTGTGTGTGTGTGTGTGTGTGTGTGTGTGTGTGTGTGTGTGTGTGTGTGTGTGTGTGTGTGTGTGTGTGTGTGTGTGTGTGTGTGTGTGTGTGTGTGTGTGTGTGTGTGTGTGTGTGTGTGTGTGTGTGTGTGTGTGTGTGTGTGTGTGTGTGTGTGTGTGTGTGTGTGTGTGTGTGTGTGTGTGTGTGTGTGTGTGTGTGTGTGTGTGTGTGTGTGTGTGTGTGTGTGTGTGTGTGTGTGTGTGTGTGTGTGTGTGTGTGTGTGTGTGTGTGTGTGTGTGTGTGTGTGTGTGTGTGTGTGTGTGTGTGTGTGTGTGTGTGTGTGTGTGTGTGTGTGTGTGTGTGTGTGTGTGTGTGTGTGTGTGTGTGTGTGTGTGTGTGTGTGTGTGTGTGTGTGTGTGTGTGTGTGTGTGTGTGTGTGTGTGTGTGTGTGTGTGTGTGTGTGTGTGTGTGTGTGTGTGCGCATAATACTGATTCTATACTGATAATAAATGGACCTACAAAGAAGAAAGATAAGCCAGCCTCAAGTTTACCTTTTGTGATTTCTAGGTCAATAGGGAAATTGACTCTCTTGATGACCTTCTGGAGGCCACCATCCTTGTCATAGATGAAGCGCTTCAGCTGCAGTATCAGAATGCTAGGCAGGTGTTCCAGTACAACCTGTAACATGCCATATTAGTAACCTTTCTACTGTGAACAAAACAAAAGCAACACACATACATTTAATGAGACAGGACCAACAAAGCAAAACTTATACCATACTTACAGAAACATCATTTGGGAGTTGGCCTTGACACAGTTGACTTCTTCACTGAGCTGGAATCTTAACCAGGTGTCTAAATTAAGTTAATATGTGGTAGGTGGGAGCACCCATCATTCACTCACTCTGTGTAGTGTTGCCTTATGGTCTCTACACTGAGTGACAAGTCAAATGGTTTCCTGTACCCAGGAAACCATCTACTATGCTAGGTGGTAACCATATAACTGGGGTTTCTGGCAGGGTTAAATGTACCCCAGATACCACTCTCTAAAATCACTAAATTATGGCAAATGATTTGGAGAGCCTCAAAGGGCCCAATACCTGCCCAGGGCCCAAACCAAATGGGCAGATTCAGAAGCGTGGCCCACTGAATTGGGCAAACTTAGGTTGTCGGGACGTTGCTACTCCTCACCCTGCCCTAGGGTGGGAAAGGAGGTCCGGATGATGATAATGAATACTTGTCAACAGCTGTGTATTAAGCTTGGTCTTTGACATTACAGTACAAACTTGTGGCTGGTTTTTATAAGAATTATGGCTGTGTGGGTAGTTACCAAGCTGGTTACATTTCTCTTATGGTAGTACCTCCCTGGGTCAATGGTAACCAACCCCTACTGTACTGTTGATGTCAATAAATACCAGTTGAGGAAATACATAAATCTTACACCATTATATAGTACAATCCCTGACATCAGGTACCCAGACAACCGGACATAACAGATGACCGGGATAATTCATGAACTGGCAAATATATAAATGAAAATGTAACTGTGCACCACTTTGAATGCCCACCCCTGCATTGGCTAGTCGAGTCACATGTCACATAAGACCGGGAGATGCGAGGCAATGCGAGGTGAAGACATTTTTGGTCAAAGTCATTTCCTAGTTAATCCTCTTCCCAGACCCCCTTCCCCCTCCTCTAATTCAGCCACCCTCCATACCTTCACAAATCACCAGTCTGCTTACCATCACCAGTCAATAGACAAGCACTCTTGCTGCTGGGTTATCGTGTCATGACAGACGGTGATTTCCACACCCCATGATCCCTAAAGTGTAAACTGTTCACCTTGGAACAGAAGCTGGGCATATGCAACAGACTTGAAAAAAGTGAACATCGCAAGACACCGATGAATTCCATGATTTATGATTTCAAGCTACTGGGACACCCAAGCCCATTGATTTTTTTATTTGTAAAAAGCAAAATGAATAAATCCACTGAAAAATGGTATACAGTACTCTTCATCCGCCGAAAATGTAAGGTACAAGTGCAGTTTTGTACCTAACAAACCCATCAACTACCCTCAAGCTTGCATTATCTACCACTATCTTGGCAAGTTCATTCTGTCAAATATTAATCACTATTTTATTCACAAAACACAGAAAAACATAGAAATAAATCTTGAACATTTATTGGTATACTGATGATTTGGAAAGAAATGCTGTACAGTATATTCATTAAGACTCCCTTGTTCACACATCAGCAGCGGCACACCCATTTCTTGCTCCACTGACTGCTGTCACTCCACCCCCACTGAGCTGTTTTGCAGATAACAATAAAAAGGTACCGAACAAATTGCAAGCACAGTAATTTTGTCCATCAAAACAAACCTTCATTTTTATCAACTAGATTTTATCTTCTCTGCCACTGCAAATGTGTGAACAAGAAAGTCAAAAGAAATCTACTGCACAACATTTCTTTCCATATCAGTTCACCAATAAAAGCTAGAGTTTACTTTTCCATGATTTTATGAATACAATAATGAATATTTAAGAAAATGGATTTACCATGTGCATTTTGCACTACTGGAAGACACTGCAATCATGTGTGTTACATCTATAGGATGTGTTGAAGAGGAGGTAATGTTTCAAATGAAAACTGTTAGTGCAGCCCCGGATAAGGGGTCTATCTATCTATCTATCTATTGCCAGACGCCTCAATCCCGTTTGGGGTGGCCACAAACAAACCGCCTCCAAGTCGCCCTGTCCCCCGCCATTTCACTACCCTGCTCCCAACTCACACCCCCCTCTCTCATATACCTCTCCACCCCATCCCTCCATCTCATCCTCGGTCTCCCCCTCCCTCTTCCACCCTCCACCTCACTCACATACACTCTCTTCGTCAGTCTTTCACCCTCCATCCTCTCCACATGGCCAAACCACCTCAGTGTGTTCCTCACAACGCTTCCTATCACATCCACATCAACACCACAACGCTCCTTTATATCCTCATTCGTCAGCCTGTCTCTCCACGTGACTCCACAAGCTCCTCTTAAATAACTCATTTCCACTGCTCTCACTCTTGACTTGTGTCCTTCCAACAACGTCCAAGCTTCACTTCCGTACGTTAGAGTTGGTATCACAATACTGTCATGTAGTAACTTTTTTACTTCCATGCTCACTTCCCTGTTTCTTATCACTGCTTTCAAGGAACCAGCAACCTTTCTTCCCTGCTGTACCCTTTCAAGCACTTCACCCGGATAAGGGGTGAGTACTGTATTTAATGCAATGATATTGATCTCTGTGTGGGACTGCAACAGGGTTGTGTGATGTCTCCATGGCTGTTTAATATATACATGGATGGCGTTGTAAAGGAGGTGCAAGGTAGGGCAGTGGATGTGGGGCTGGTTCTAATGAATGAGGGTGAGATATGGAAGATTCCGGTGTTGTTGTTTGCTGATGATACAGTACTGTTGAGCGAAGATAAATGGGAGTTGCAAGGTTTAGTGAATGAATTTGGGACAGTGTGTAGGAAGAGGAATCTGAAAGTTAATGTAAACAAGAATAAAGTTATGGTGTTTGAGAGGAATGAAGTCACAGAATGCACGGTGAGGACAGATGGTGAGGATATGGAGAATGTGAGTGCATTCAAGTACTTGGGTAGTGTGATGAGTAAGGATGGAACCTTGGGGGATAAAGTGCGTGAAAGGGTACGGCAGGGAAGGAAGATTGTTGGTTCACTGAAAGCAGTGATGAGAAATAGGGAGGTGAGAATGGAAGTTAAGAAGTCACTGCATGATAGTATTGTGATCCCTACCCTGATGTATGGACACGAGGCATGGACCTTGCAAGAGGGGAACAAGTCAATGATGAGAGCAGTGGAAATGAGCTACTCGAGAGGAGCATGTGGAGTGACGTGGAGGGACAGGTTGACGAATGAAGAAGTGAAAGAACGTTGTGAGGTGGATGTGGATGTGGCTTAGAAGATTACGAGAAATACACTGAGGTGGTTTGGACATGTGGAGAGAATGGAGAATGAAAGACTGACTAAGAGGGTGTATGTAGGTGAGGTAGAGGGAGGGAGAGGGAGGGGAAGACCGAGGATGAGGTGGAGGGATGGAGTTGAGAGGTAAATGAGGGAGGGGGGAGTGAGCTGGGGGGAGGGTAGTCAAATGGTGGGTGACAGAGCGACTTGGAGGCGTTTTGTCTGTGGCCACCCTTTGCGGGATTAGGGCGTCGGGCTATAGATAGATAGACAGAATACATATTGCCTATGTATAAGAGTACTGTATGTATGTGACGTCTGGGAAAAATTGGTAACTGGAAAAGGAAATACCCCAAGCTTCCCAGCTAACTGGGATTGTACTGTACATTGTTGAGAATGAATGGCCAGTTTTGTGATGACCGCCTGAAATACTCTCATTATTTCTGCTGGCTTTATTCAAATCTATCACATTCTGCATAGCCATGTAAGCCTGACTGGTTTTATTGGACCCTGGCCATGCACAGAATTATTTATTACCTGAAGCCATCTTGATTGTCTATATTAGAGTAAGATTATTCATGGCTTTCACCACACTTCTCTTTTAGCCAGCCTAAAAACCCAATGAGCCAAGGTGAATGCAGTGCTGCCTGCTTATATTTCCACCACAACCCTGAGTATGCATCAGGTAAATCCCTAAAGAAATGCCATTAGGCTGGGGAATTTTGATATGAAGATGGAGAGATGTATGGGATATATGCAAATCTTTAACCCCTTAAACGCGGCCGTGTACAGTCGTTCCCCCCCGAGTGGCAGGGTTGTATCGCGGTCTGAGTACCTGTAGGAAAATATTCGCTAAAAATCAGAGATTAACCCTAGAACATTATACTTGGTATGGCAAATAGTACTTACATTCAGCTTTCTTCAGAGACAGGTGTTGGGCCTTCGTGGACTACCCAAAGACTTGTGGAGACTTGCAAAGTTGGGTAACCAAATCTTCACTTTCACACCTCCAGCAACCCGGTTTCCCCTCTACCACAGCCTCATTCTGTCACAGTAAACTTTATACTACAACGTAAAGGTAGTAAGGATTCCGTATTTTTAAAATAAGCACTGAAAATAAGGCTAAAATCAACGGAGCGTATGGCCGACATGCAGTGCGGCGGCGGTCTTCCCGTCACTCAACAAACATTTCCATTTTCACAGCTAAAAACATGTATACTACATTATTTTCAATCATATTACTTCCCAAAAGATCACCACGGCGCGCTTTTTATTCTGTCTTACGCCCGTCACTTTATTCTCGTTCCTGTCGGCCGCTTGCACTGACTGGGAAGAGCTAGAACTTGCCATAATGTCACTTTGAAAGCCTGCAGTAAACTGACGCTAAACAGGGGCAAACCGTGAGAAAAAAAGCTAGTGTTACAACTGGGGAAACAAGCGTTTCCTAGTAGCATAAACTGCTTGTGAAAGGAGAGCGCAGATTTACAGTTCTGAGCGCTGCCATGTATCACAGCCAGGCTGGCCCCCCCCCCCCCGGGGGGGGACGCGATACTTGGCAACAACTGAGGTCAGTAGTACAAAGGTAAAGTATGCTAGTTGTAGCTAGAGGGTTGTGGTACTGATAGACAATACCAGCTGGAGCCTGATTGCCCGCGGTTATTCAAAATTTACTAGAATCGCAAACGCGACAATCCGAAATTATGTCCTTTTCGCCGAGCGTCGCAAACGCGACGATCCGCGTTTAAGGGGTTAATGAACTGAGCATTAATGTAAGCAGAGAAAACAAATAAAAACTGGATACTGAACTGGCCAAAATAAAGTGATAGTAACTCACCTGTTTGTATACAGTGACATCCTGGTTGGTCTTAGCGTCAGTGTAGTCCGGAATTTCTTCACGGCTCACCAGCTGTTCAAGCGCATCCTTCACACTCTCCACCTTGCTCGACTGTACAAGAAATTAATCGTTATTACACCATACAGCACACTTATTATAAATCAACAGTCTGTCAAATTAGGAATTCTGATGAAAAACAGAACACCAAGTGCCTTCATTTACAAAAAATATGACTAAAAATCATTGTTTTTAAATAATAAACTTATTTAGAAAGTTCATCATCCATTATATTTTCAGAGACTCTAATTCACGAGACATTTCATCATTGTAACAGTCTTTTATTCTGTATATTTCTTGACCCAGCAAATCAGTGTGGTCTGGTAACTCGTAACTCATCAGCTGCTCTAAAACATCCCTCACTCTTCACCTTACTTAACTGTATATTATACTCATAATTTTTACATCACACCATACATAAAATCCTTGTTCTGTTTTGTCTATTTATATGTTCTTTGTGGCACAGAAGCACAAAGTAAATTACCAATGATTACCTATTAAAGATGCACTGCTACCTAAAAAGTCAATTTACCAATCAACTACAGTATCTTTCTAGGAAGGGTAGTTTCTGTGGGGCGAACGTCTGGTGGGGATTTTTGAAGGATGCTGTCTGGATGGAGATTTTGGATGGCTCATGTGACCATGCTTTTGTGTATATGCTTGTGAAGTACAGTGCTAGGTGGTGACTTACTGTATGCTAGACACTCACACTTAGTGCAGTTGTTTTAAACAGCTTATCTTCACAACTTACTGTGGGATAATATAACATGCTGTAAACTTTAATTAATTGCTGGAAACATTCTTTAGTGCTTAATCTGATTTCTTAAATACAAAACGACTCTCACAGTAATGGTTTAACTAGGGTGAAACAAGGTTCAATGGTCAAAAGTCTATTAAATTCGTGGGTCTCCACCTCAGGTCGGAATTCAAGTACCTGTTTGACGGTAAGTGAGTACAATAATCATATGCTAGTACTAAAAATGAAAATATACCCATCTTACACTGACTAGGCCCAAAATATTGCCCTATTGCAGCTTATTTCACATCCTTGTCATAGTGCTTCATGACTAGTACAGTATTATTATAGTCGGTCATTACAACTCAGCAATCACGATGGGGAGGGGGCAATTTTGGTTCAGAAGGGTTGTGTAATGTGCCCCATTTAATGACCATCATTATTATAAATACATATTTGTGTGCAAAAGAAGTGGTAAGTAGTGACACACAGAAGGAAAGTAGCTGGTGCTATGAAGTCCTTGATAAGAAATAGTGGCTTATATGATGGAATGTTAGTGCCAACTTTAACATATGGATGTTGAGACTATGGTGTGGCATGAAATGAAAAGTCAAGAGTAAGAGCAGTGGAGATGGGACTGCCAAGGAATGTGTGTGGAGTACAGAGGGTGGGTAGGATTCAAAATATTGTGATTTGTTAAAGATGCTGGGTGAGGATGTCTGTGTACACCAGAATCAAAGAGAATGTACTGAGATGGTATGGTCATGTGGAGAGAAAGGATAACAACAGTGTAGTGCAAAAGGTACGTCTGTGCAAATCTGCAGGATGGAGGAGGCGAGGTAGGCCAAGAAGGTGGAGGGATATAGTGGATGTGTGTGAGGAAGAGAGGTATGGAAGTCAGTGAGGCTAGGGGACTGACAAGAGATCGAGCTGGCTAGATGAATTTTGTGAGACGTGCACGATCAGGGATTTGGCACCCCTTCTTAATATGACAGCGTTTAGACTGACTCTATCAGATAGGTTTATGTGAAGCTACAGAGTGTGGTGAAAGTTTATGGTGTATCAGATAAAGCCAGGATTCCGGGGGCGTGAATGGAAGAGTGACCCATTGGATAGGGCAAACTTGGGCTGTCTGGACACTGCTACTCTTCACACTGCCCTAGGGTGGGAAAGGAAGTCCAGAAGAGATTGATGATGATCTATCTATCTATCTATTGCCAGACACCTCAATTCCATTTGGGATTTATATACATACATCCATATATATATATTATATCATCATCATCATCATCAGCCATTTGAGTATCCACTGCAGGACCGGCCTATCCCGACCGAAGTCGGGACGATACAGCCAATGTATCTCTACCAAGAGGCTTAGGCTGCCTAGTAGAGATTGTATGTAGGGTGAGAAGTGCCTGTTAGTGTAATTGTAGTGTTGGAGTGGCTTTGGATGTGTGTGTAGTCTGTGAACCAAGTGTAATCGACCCACGCAAGCCAACTGGGTGCAAGCATACTTTATAGTAAGCGACACTGGTTCAACCACAGCACCTCTGGTGTCCGCCAATGCAGTACGTGGCCGGGTGAACACTCCCAAAGTTTATTACCCTGGCGGGGTGCAAACCCTGGCTCAGCCATGTATGAAACACACACTCTACCACTGTACCACAGAGGCTCCATATATTATATATATATATATATCATCAGCATTCAATCCTACACTGCCCCATGAGGAGCGTTGGAGCCCGGGGCTAGGCAGTTGGTCCCGACATTTAAGATGAGAGTGACCAGCCTCACTCATCCCTGAGTGGCATTACATGAGCAATAAACCCCAACCACCCCTTGGATATACACCTTCACCCGCTCAATCCGACTGAAGCACAATAATTACCCACTAAACCACCAGGCGCCAAAATTTGGTTATATGGTTACCACCCAGCATAGTAAATGGTTTCCTGGTGCACAGGAAACCATTTGGCTTGTCACTCAGTGTAGTCACCCACAGGCTGAAGGAAGTGGAAAGAATGAAGGAAAGAAAGACAGAAGAGGGAGTGGAAAATCACCCATAGGCAGAAGGACAAGGAAAGATAGATAGATAGATTGATAGATAGATATATATGATGAATGGGGATAGAGAGAACAGAGCAGCTGTAAACATGATTGGTTTTGGGGGGGTGCAGAGAAGGAATGCAGTGCCAGGAGACGTGACACTCGCACAGGTGAAGAGTGCTGTGAAGCGGCTGAAAAATGGGAAAGCAGCTGGGGTTGATGAGGTGAATGCAGAGCTGCTTGAATGTAGTGGAGAGAATGGAATGAAGTGCTTGTTGGAGATATGTAAGAAGGCATGGATGAGTGAAACTGTGCCTGCAGAGTGGAGAAAGGCTGTGATTGTACCCCTGTACAAAAATAAAGGTGAATGAAGTGAGTGCAAGAATTATCGTGGCATAAGGTTACTGTATGTGGTAGGGAACGTATATGGAAGAATTATTATAGAGAAAGTAAGAGAGATATCAGAAGTCCTAGTGAGTGATGAACAGGGTGGCTTTAGGAGTGGCAGAGGATGTGTGGACCAAATATTTGCAGTGAGACAGATAGCAGAGAAGGCTTGTGAGAAGGACCATAAGGTGTTTATGGCATTCATGGATCTGGAAAAAGCACATGACAAAGTGGACAGAGAAGGATTGTGGAAAGTTTTGTGCATGTACGGTGTAGAGGGTAAGCTGCTAGGTGCCGTCAAGAGTTTTTATGATGGTAGCGAAGCATGTGTCAGGGTTAATGGGCATCTAAGTGAATGGTTCAAGATCAGTGTGGGCATGCGACAAGGTTGTGTGATGTCCCCATGGTTGTTCAACGTATATATGGATGGGGTGATGAGAGAAGTGAAAACACGAGTAATGGAGAGAGGGATGGCATTGGTAATGAATGGTGATGGATGGAATATCTAAAATTTGTTGTATGCTGATGATGCAGTACTGCATGCAATACCAGACAAGAACTTGGTAGGCTAGTGCAGAGTTTTGCTGATCTCTGTAAGCGTCATTCCTTGAAAGTAAATGTAGAAAAGAGTAAAGTGATGGTTATTGAGAGAAGGTAACTCCCAGTGCAATGTAACAGTGAATGGAGAGAGACTGGAATTGGTGAATGAGTTCAAATACCTGGGTACAGTGATAGATGTGAGGAAAATGTGCAAAAGAAGTTGAAAGTAGAGTGACACAAGGAAGAAAAGTAGCTGGTGCAATGAAGGCCTTGATAAGAAACAGAGGCTTGAGTGTTGCAGCTGCATGAGGCTTACATGAAGGAGTGTTAGTGCCAACTTTAACATATGGATGTGAGACTACGGTGTGGCATGAAAATGAAAAGTCAAGAGTAACAGCAATGGAGATGGGACTGCTGAGGAATGTATGTGGAGTACAGAGGCTGGATAGGATACGAAATAATGTGATTCATGAAAGATGCGGAGTGAGGAAGTCGGTGGACACAAGAATTGAAGAGAGTGTACTGAGATGGTATGGTCATGTGGAGAGAATGGATAACAATAGAGTGGTGAAGAAGGTATATCTGAGTGAATTCAAAGGAGGGAGGAGGCGAAGTAGGCCAAGGAGAAGGTGGAGAGATATGCTGGATGAATGTGTGAGTAAGAGAAGTTTGGAAGCCAGTTAGGCTAGGGAACTGACAGGCTATCGAGCTGGCTGGATGAATTTTGTGAGGAGAAGTGCATGATCAAGGATTTTTGGCACCCCTTTTTAACGTGGCAGCGTCTGGATTGACTCTGTCGGATACGATTACGTGAAGCTACAGAACGTGGTGAATGTTTTTGGAATATCCGATAGAGCCAGGATTCCGGGGGCTTGAATGATGAGTGAATGGAAGCATGGCCCATTGGATTGGGCAATTTTGGGCTGTCTGGAAATTGCTACTCCTCACCCTGCCCTTGGGTGGGAAGGGAGGTCCAGATGATGATGATGATACATATATAAGTGGTAGGTGGGGGCGTTCACCATCCACTCAATCAATGCAGTGCTGCTCTCGGGTGTCTATCCTTTCCTCCCTTCCTTCCTTCCTCTTCCGTCTTTCTTTACTTTTCCTTCTGTCTATGGGTGACTCTTACACTTAGTGACATGCCAAATGGTTTCCTGTACACCAGGAAATCATTAACTACACTGGGTAGTAACCATATAACCAAACTATGGCACCCGGTGGTTTAGTGGGTAATTAAGGAGCTCCAATCAGATTGAGCCGGTGCAGGTTTATAACCATGGGGTGGTCGGGGTTTGCTGCTCACGAAATGCCACTCAGGGATGAGTGACGCTGGTCACTCTCATCTTAAATGTCAGGACCATCTTGCCTAGTCTAAGGCTCCTACACTCCTCGTGGGGCAATTCTGGATTAGATGATCTATCTATCTATTGCCAGATGCCATAATCCCATAAGGGGTGGCCATTTGACTTTGAGTTATTTGTTTTACGGGGAGGGGCACTAACCCTCCACCAACCCACTTGTTGACACGTAGGAAGCACGTATGGTTTGGTTATATGGTTACCACCCAGCGCTGTAAATGGTTTCTTGGCTTACACAAAACCATCTGGCTTGTCACTCAATGTAAAGGAAAGAAAAGCAATAAGAAGTGACAGGAAAGATGGGAGAAATAGGAAGAAAGGAGGGCAGGTACAGAAAAAGAATGATAAAGGCAAAGGAAGAAGTAGCAGCACTACATCAAGTGAGTGGATGATGGTCGCCACCACTTTTTTTTTTTTCATTAATCTAACCTAACCTAACCAATCAAACCTAATCTTGTATAAGGTCATGCCGTATTAACTGAAATAGCTTTAATATACAATGAATTCGTAAAACCCACAGTCACAACTCAGACATCTGCACTGGACAGTCACCATAGCTAAACTAAATCCAAATTCATATGAAGGGCCTCCCTTTCCTATTTAGGCAAATTAGGTATGAAAGGACTGGCCTAAAACAAAGGAAACTGTATGAAAGTCACTCATTGGCCATGATTCATTCAAAATGACAGCCCTTCACATCGGGTTGCTTATTGGCCGCTGCCCAAGGCGGCTCTCAGGCATTTGCAAGGGCTGGGTGAAGCACCCCATTTAATGACCATTAATTGGCAGTGCCCATGAAAGTTTGGTGGGCTCCAAGGCATTCATTACATACCAAATCCGTTACACTGAGAGTCTACTGTAGTCTAATGAAAGAATATGCTAAAAGTATGGAGCCTTTTCACATTAGTACATTTGTTCATTATCTGAGTTTTGTTCCTTACAGCTAAAACAAGGACTTAATCACAGAATGAATCATGATATTGTTAAAAGACGTAGGCATCTGGTTCTAACCAAAGCATAAATAATGGAAAACAGTGAAGTACTCATCCGATGAGACTTAAGGAGAATCTATCACTTATATTTGATGCTTTTATTCCTCCTTCAAGGAACATCAGGGCTTGAGACTTGGCTGCTTAGTTCAGATATTTAAGGTGAATGGCCAGTCACTTTCCCCAAAGTGACAGAATGTGAACAACAAACCCCAACCACCCTTCAACTGGAGCTCCTTAACCCATAAGGAATTCATTTTGGTTCCAGAGGCACCGCTCAACAAACTGGTTATAGGTAATCCTACAGTTTGTCATTCAGTGCAGTCACCTGAAGGCAGTGCTATATAAAGTAAGTGGAAGGTGGGGAATGGTTTACCTGAATGTCAAGAGGCAGAGTTGTGAATGGCTGTAGGTTGGCAGTGGTGAGACCGGCCTGGTGCAGGACGGAGCGCAGCTGACCCCAGAAGATGGCACTAATGGGGGATGGGGTGAATGATGCAGTTCGGGTCACACAGCAACGCTTCCTTGGACCCATCACCTGTAATACCAAATTTAATACCATTATCATCATCCTGATCCTTTTTTCTCACCTACAGATGAGATAAGGTACAATCAGAAAACAAGAGACAATGTATGAAAAAGGGTGAACTACCAAACACATAAAGGAGACCCCACAATAATGGATTAATTGAGGAAAGCCAGACCTGTTAAAGCCGACAGTCTGTTATATCTGAAGGTCCCCCCCCTCCCCCCCTGAGGTGGAGCTTCAGGCAGGTTTGAATATAAATAACAGCATATACTAGTCCTAAAAATGGAAACTATACTAATTTTACAATAACCTGACCCATAATTTTGCTCTTTTGCACCTTATTCCACATCCTTGTCATAGCACTTCATGACCAGTACAGTTTTACTAAAGTTTGTTATTACAACTTAGTGGTAGGTGTTATTCACTCACTATCCTGTGATATATGGCCACTGCATCACCCAGGTTAATTACCTTCCCCAGATGTTCCTTTTGGTATTCATTTACCTCACACACACACAACTTGAGTGGTGTTACCTCTCCACAACAGGTTTCAAATCCTGGCACAAGGAAGATGATCGATTTTTATGACCAGCATTGCACTGTAATATAAATATAAATTGTGTGTGTGTGTTCTTACCTTACCTAATTGTATCTTTACAGGAATGAGTCAAGCTCGTACTATCCCGTGTCTTAAACCATATTTATCGTACATATCCTTAAATTTGTGAATTGTTTTGGCACACACTATTTCATTCGGTAGTGCATTCCATTGATCAATTGCTCTGTTTGGGAAACTGAATTTCCTTACATCTTTATCACCTCTCTTCTTATGCAGTTTTTTGCAGTGTCCTCTTGCTGATGCTTCCCCATATGTTAAGTAATCATTTATGTCTATTTTCTCCTTCCCTGATATGCATTTATATAGCATTATCATGTCACCTCTTTTCCTTCTCTCCTGTAGTGTTGGTAGATTCAGTTTATTTAGTCTTTCTTCGTAGCTTAGATCCCTTAAGCTTGGTATCCGTCTTGTAGTGGCCCTTTGAACTTTTTCAATCTTGTCTATGTGTTTCTTGAGACGAGGACTCCAGACTATTGATGCATACTCCAGGGTTGGCCTGATGAATGATGTTATCATCCTTCTTAGCATGTCTTCATTTATGTATGTAAATGTTATTCTCATATTTGCAAGCAGTGTATACATGTTCTGTACCTTCTCACTGATGTGGTCAGCCAGAGATAGTCTGTTATTGATAATCACACCTAGGTCCTTCTCTCTTTCTGATGTGTGTAGGGTTTTATTTCCTAACGTATAATCCCAATCAGGTCTTTTTCCACTTTTACCAAACTTGATTACATGACACTTGTCCACATTGAATTCCATTTGCCATATGAGGCGTCTCGTGGACAAGGGGCGAATGCGCCATTTTCTGACTTTTGAGTTATGAGTGTTTAAAGTTCAGGTATAGGTGGCAGACACAGAATATTATAGAATAGCATGTTATTATATATCATTAGAATCCTCTGGAAGAGGCAAATTTATACTGGGGGAAAAAAAAAAAAAAAAATGCGATGGTGTTTTTTCCAGCATATAGTAATTATTGTTCAATCAACTAGAAATTCATTCCTGTATTAGATGTAAAAGAAACTAAGATACTGTGAAAATTTCAGCCAAAAATTCCTATAATTAATATTTTTCCTATAATTATTAATTAAAAATTTTCATCTTATCGGCAACAGGTTGTTTTATTGTGTGTATGATAACCATTATATTGTTAATGACTGACACAATGAAGTTATAATACTCACCAACTATTTACAACTCCAACCGCACACCAAGATGAAGAGGGGGGGGGGGGGGGGGCATGATGGTTAGTTGTTGAAGATGTCATCGGAGTGTAAACAAAGCCAGGCTTCACTCACATGCTTGGCGGTATGACTAGTGGGGGTGCTATGGTCAGACTCAAATATGAAGTCCGTTTGGGTGGGGCCCGCGCGGGGATTTCCCTCTCTACAGCCCTGCCAAACCTCCTCTCTCTCTCTCTCTCTCTATCAGTTGATTGAGAAAGTGTTAATATATTTATAAGTTTTGTTTTCTTCTATATTGTTTCGACCTTTTTTCCACACCACCACTGAGGTAAAAGTCTTGGCGCGTTTTTTTTTTTTTTTATAGAGGTTTCCCCAGTAGGCATAAGTCCTCTCTCTGATCTTTCTTCTAGAAAATACTTGTTCACATTGTAAATAAGTTCTTTCTCCCGACTGTGGAGCACACGAGAGCGAGTCGGAGTAGCTGCCATCGTGGGTGGGGATTAGGGAGGAAGTGACCGGTCACCTGTTGTCTGAGGTGGGTGTCCTTGACCTCTGGCAACGTCGGAAAGCGACGTTGTCACATGGTGTGGAATTTATACAAATCATTGCTATTATCCTAAAAAGCTACACATTCATAGCACTATATAGCCTTATATAACATATTTAATAAGTACAGAATATTTAATATACAATTTCAATTGGTAAATAGCTGACATATGACAGAGAGAGATAGATACTGGGGTTAATGCGGCAGAGCTGTAGAGAGGGAAATCCCCTCTCGGGCCCCACCCAAACGGACTTCATATTTGAGTCTGACCATAGCGCGTGTCTAATTGGCTGAGAGGCAGCCCTTAACTCTGACAGAGGTAGCCGCTCGCCCATTGGCTGGGCCGTGTGCCGACATTCACCCTAATGCTCTGAAATCCCAGATCCTCCCCGCCCTCCTCCTTCCCTCCACGTGTGCAAAACAAGGGAGATTGAACCTAGAATTCTGAACCCGCATGGGTCGGAATCGGAAAACGCTCTTCACCACGAGATTTTCAGTACTTCCACCTAGCAGAAAACATGCATAACTCATTTTTGATGGGGGTGGCGCATTCGCCCCATGTCCACGAGACGCCTCATACATTACTCCATTCATGAAGTTTATTTAATTCTTCTTGTAGCTCTTTACAAAAGTCTGTGTTAGTAATTCTCCTTTGTATTTTTGCATCATCTGCAAAGATATTTAGATAGCTTTCATTTCCAATGTTGCTGTTTATATCATTTATATACACTAAAAACATGACTGGTGCCAGCACTGAACCCTGTGGTACCCCACTAGTCACTTCTTTCCATGATGAGTAGTTTGCCCTTAGTACTGTTCTCATATCTCGAGAAAATCTTGCATCCAAGGTGTGTGTGTGTGTGTGTGTGTGTGTATGTGTACCCACCTGCCACTCTTCAGAATCAGAAGGATCATCCAAATCAGACATGTTGGTATCTCCATTGGAGGCACCATTGATGGGTGTGTCCCGGGGTGATGCCACACCTCCCTCACCAGCCAGCTTCAGGGCTTCCACCATCTGTAACACACATTTCACTGTTAATAAAAATCAGCTGCTGGGCTCATGGTACAGCTTTATTCTAACCTCACCAACCAAAAGATGATGACTAAGGATCAAACAAATGACATGATACGGATAGCAACGTGGAATGTAAGGGGTGCAAATGATGAGGTGTAAGAGAGATTGTCCAGGTGCTTGAGGGTGCAAAAGAGGATGTATATGGATTAACTGAAACTAAATGGAGAGGTGAGAGTGTGAGAGAATGGGAGTATGGATGGGGTACATATGCAGGAGTAGGTGAGAATGAGAGGGCAAAAGAAGGAGTGTGTATTGTTGTGAGTAAAAGATGGAAGGAGAATATAAGAGGGTATGGGTCAGTTGGCTCAAGGATTGTGTGGGCAAGATTGAAAGCTGGACTACAAATGTGGGCAATTGTTTGAGTGTACACACAAACACAAGATAGTGGAAGCAGAGAGAGAGAAGAGTTCTGGACAAATGTGGAAGTGTGCATGGAAAAGTTTGAAAGGAATGAGAGAGTGTTTTTGATTGGTGATATGAATGGTAAAGTTGGGAATGTGAAGCTGGATGGAGTAGTTGGTGAGTGCGGTGTGCCTGCTGAGACAGATAAGAATGGCAGCGCGTTAGTGGACATTTGTCCTGGGAGGGGGTTGGTGATAGCCAATATCCTCTTCAGGCACAAAATTAACCACAGGTAAACATGGGGTGTGAAGAGAAGGGTGGGTGGTGAACTGAATGAAAGAAGGCAATGATTGATTATGTGTGTGTGGATGAAAGAATGAGAAGGTGTGTGATGGATGCAAGAGCATACAGAGGTTGGGGGAGTGGACTTTCTGACCACCACTTGGCTGTGGTCAGAATCAAGGTCCAAGTAAAATGGAGAAATAGAAGGGAAGGACAGGAGGAAGTTGTTGCAGGGAGAGTGGAGAGGTTACAAGAGGATGAGAAAAAGGCAGAATATAAGAGAGAAGTGGAGGAGCGATTGGGTAAATATAGACTGGAGCAGCTGGAGGACATCGAAGGTGTGTGCAAGATATTTACAAAAGAAATATGTGCAGTGTGTGAGGTGGTGTGTGGGGTGAAGAGAAGACGAAAGGAGGTGCAAGGAACAGCATGGTGGAATGAAGCGGTGAGACAGGCTGTGACACAGAAGAAAGCATATAGTGAGTGGATGAGAAATAAGGGTGTGGAAGAAGTTGAGAGATGGAAGAGAGAGTTATATGCAGGGGGAAGAAAGAGGTAAAAAGATTAGTATGAGTGAGTAAGAAGAGAGTGGATGAGGAATTTGCAAGGAATATGAGTGTAAAGTGGAAGGACTGTAAGAAAATGTTCTGGAAAGATGTAAAGAGAGTTAGACAGGGTGGCAATGTAGTCAGGGAGTGAAAGATAAAAACAGTAGATTACTAGTGGAGACAGGACAAAAAGTGAGCAGACAGAGAGAACACTTTAATGAAATGCTGATCAAAGAGAATGAAAGTAATGCGAGTATAAGTGGCTGGAGAATGGCTGGGAGAAGAGGAATGTGAGAAGAGAGGAGGAAATCAGTAGAATGGAAGTTGTAGAAGCAATGAAGAAAGTCAAAATCGGGAAAGCCCCAGGAATTGATGGAGGGTGTGGTGAAATGTTGAAACATGGGGGAGAGACAGTAGAATGGATGTGGAAAATGTGCAGGCTGGCCTGGGTGGAAGGTAGAGTCCCAGAGGATTGGAAGTCAGGTATAATTATTCCTTTGTACAAAGGAAAAGGGGAAAAAGAAGTGTGTGGTAATCATAGGTGCATTTGACTTCTTGGTGTAATAGGAAAAGTACATGGTAGGATACTTATTGACCGAGTAAGGGAAATAACAGAGGAATCAGCCGGAGAAGAACAGCGAGGTTTAAGGAAGGGAAGAGGTTGTGTAGATCAGATATTCATTCTTAGATCCTTAGTGGAAAAGTTTCTAGAGAAGGGAAAGAAGTTGTATGCTGCCTTCATGGATTTGGAGAAAGCATATGACAGGGTGGATAGACAAGGATTGTGGAAAGTATTAAGAATATATGGAGTAGATGGGAAGTTGTTGAATGACGTGAAGAGTATGTATGAGGGGGCTAAGGCTGCAGTGCGTGTGGATAGTGAACTGAGTGTACTTTTCTATTTGAAGGTTGGGTTGAAACAGGGATGTGTCATGTCTCCATGGTTGTTCATTCTGTATATGGATGGGGCTATAAAAGAGATACAAGGTAGGGCAGTGGATGTTGGAGTGGCCCTAATGAGAGAGGGCAGTGTTTGGAAACTCCCTGTACTGTTGTTTGCAGATGATACTGTGTTGTTAAGTGAAGACGAAGGGGAGCTGCAAGGCTTGGGGGATGAGTCTGGAAGTGTGTAAGAAACAGAATCTAAAGGTGAGTCCAGGGAAGAGTAAAGTTATGGTCTTCGTGAGAAGTGAAGTCAGTGAATGTACAATGAGGCTGGATAAGGAGGAAATGGAAAATGTGAGTGCATTTAAATACTTGGGTAGTGTGATGAGTAAGGAAGGAAGTTTGGAGGGTGAAATGCTTGAAAGGGTAGAACATGGATGAAAGGTTGCTGGTTCCTTGAAAGCAGTGATAAGAAACAGGGAAGTGAGCATGGAAGTAAAAAAGTTACATGACAGTATTGTGATACCAACTCTAACATATGGAAGTGAAGCTTGGACCTAATTGGAGGGACAGAAGTCATGAGTGAGAGCAGTGGAAATGAGTTATTTGAGAGGAGCGTGTGGAGTCACATGGAAAGACAGACTGACAAATGAGGAAGTGAAAGAGTGTTGTGGTGTGGATGTGGATGTGACAGGAAGCATTAGGAGAAACACACTGAGGTTGTTTGGCCACACAGAGCGAGATACTAACGAGGAAAGTGTATGCGAGTGAGGTGGACGGGGAGAGAGGTAAGGGGAGGCCAAGGATGAGATGGAGGGATGGAGAGGAGAGGTACAGTATATGAGGGAGGGGTGTGTGAGCTGGGAACAAGGCAGTGAAATGGCAGGGTACAGGGTGACATGGAGGCGATTTGTTTGTGGCCACCCCGTATGGGATTAAGGTGTCTGGCAATAGATAGATAGATAGACAAGATTCCTAACCCCTGTCACCCCAGAATATGGATTAGCATAGTCATAACTTAGTACTGAAACTGGGGAATAACTGTCAGATGAAAACAAACATTAAAACTCCTTCGACCTGAGGATATAATCTGTATCATGTTTTTCCTATCTCCAGAAAACAGCTCTAACTAGGAAAATTCTCCTTTACTGAAGGGATTGACAGCCTATGTAGCTAAACTCTCCAGCTGGTGCTGAAGAAAGATGTCTGAGTGGTAACACTGATATAAATGGGTTATACAAAAGTCCCTCAACTCCCTCCGTATCTCCAAACGAAGAATGGCGGTCTACAGACACGCGACTCCAGCCTGCAGTCTACCAGGTTCATGCTTAGATGAGCCTTTGGCCATGACAACCCCTTCAGTTCGTCTAAAGTTTATATAAACTTGTCTGAAGGCAGCAAGAATGAATTTAACCCCTTAAGACCACATTTTTCTGAAGCAATGTCTCACCCCGCCGCAATTCAGGGGTTGATTTTTCAACTTTTACATAAATTTTTTTCTTACACATTTGAAGAGCTTGAATTTATGCACCTGAAAATGCCAATTTCAGTCCCCTGGGCCTAATGGTTACCACAAAACTACCTGTTAAAGATTATATAAAAGTCCCTGCTCAGAAAACAGGAAAACATCTATGGAAACCTAATTTTTGCTTGAGAATCTTACCAAGATCAATGAAATCAATGTAAAATATGTTTTTATTGATGAAAGTTGGTGAATGAGTAAAAAAAAAAAGCAAAAAAACTAATTTTCGCTAAAGATCCTTACCAAAATCAACGAAATCAATGTAAAAATATGTTTCCACTGATGAAACTAAGTGTAAAAAAAAAAAAGGAGAGAAAGAGAGAGAGAGAGAAATATAAGAGAGAGAGAGAGAAATACAGACACAGACTGATCACTGCAGGGAAAATACTGCACCATATTCAGGACAAAGGATTGGGAAGAAGGAAGGCAGAGGTGGGGTGGGGAGTCCCTGGTGGGGGTGAGGCGGGGATAAGACACCTTCCCAGTGCAGGGGAGGTGGTGTGGGGGGTACTATGGTGGGAGGAAACACACAGAAAGAGATTGCAGCAAGGAAACTGCTGAGTCATTTGATATAAATGGGGATGTGGAGGGAGGTGGAGGAGGGGTGGGAGGTCTCTGGTGGGGGTGAAGGGGGATGGGACACCTTCCCATATGATGTACATGTAGTACTGGTAAGTAGTATGGGTGGGAGGGGACAACTGGCTGTATCCAATCAGGCAAAGGAAAGTGGGGAAGTGGCTGGGGGGGGGGGGGGGGAGAGAGAGAGAGAGAGAGTGAGAGAGAGAGAGAGAGATCAGGTGAGGAGGCAGGATCTTCCTTCCCACCACCTCATTCCCTAGTTCTGATAGGAACTATTTATGTCATAAATGGGGCTGGCTTAGTGCTCGTCAGTTTTTGACAGACCATCTACGATCGTCACTTGTAGGACTCTACGTGGCAAACTCAAGACTGTCAGTCATAGTACTTTAGGGGTTGAAAATACATCACCTGTGTGATGTGGTTAAGTTTAACAATCTATGGCACCTGATGCAACCCTCCTAACCATGCACAAATATTTTGTGGAAAAAAATAAATAAATAAAAAATAATAATAATAATAATTCATACATATAAACACAAACATATTTAATAAGTGAAATATAAATAATTCACGGTGTTTCCTGTGAGCCAGGAAACCATTTACAACGCTGGGTGGTAACCATATAACCAACCCATACATGCTCCCTCCGTGTCAACAAGTGGGTTGGTGGAGGGTTAGTGCCCCTCCCCGTAAAACAAATGACTCAAAGTCAAGTGGCCACCCCTTATGGGATTATGGCGTCTGGCAATAGATAGATAGATAGTACAGTAACGCTGTTAGGGCCTTCATTTTACATCATCATCATCATCATCATTATCCAGATCTCCTTTCCCACCCCAGGACAAAGTGAGGAGCAGCAGCATCCATACAGTCAGTTTGCCCAATGGGCCACAGTTCCATTCACTCATCATTCAAGGCCACGGAATCCTGGCTCCATCTGATAGACAAAAAGGTTTCACCACGTACTGCTGCGTCACATATGCCTATATGTTAGTCAATTCAAATGCTGTCCTGTTAAAAAGGGGTGCCAAATCCCTGGTATTGTATTCTGCACAAAATTCATCCAACCAGCTTGATCTCATCAGTCCCTTCACCTCACCAACTTCCATACCTCTTCCTCACACACTCATCCACCATCTCTCTCTACCTTCTTCTTGGCCTACCTCACCTCCTTCCTTCATCAAATTTGCTCAGACATACCTTTTTCACCACCACTCTACTGTCATCCATTCTCTCCACATGACCACACCATTTCAGTACTCTCTTCGATTCTGGTGTCCACAGACGTCCTCATGATACAGCCAGTAGTGTTCGATTAACCCAAGGCGTCCCGACGATGTATGGATACCACGTTTTGTCACAGTGACACCCGACGACATATCCATATGTTTTGCAATTGCAAGGTCCATCATTAGCACATTTTTCAAGTTTCGCAGGTGATTTTTGGCAGGCATATGTGAGAGACCTTCCTCTACCCCTCGTCAGGCAGGGATACTGCCTAGCCCCGCCTAACCCCCCTCCCCCCAACACTCCATTTTCTCGGCAACTCACCTGTTAGCAGTGACCTGGCCAGTAAAGACATGTCGCGCCACAGTCTCTCCAATGATGAAATTCAAGGCGAAAATTATTCCCGAGGTGGAGGACAAAGGAAGAAAGAAGGAAGTGATGAGGTGGTAACATCATAAAGAAAAGGGAGGTATGCTGATGTGTTTGGTGTGTGAAACAACGCTTATATCGCCTATATTATTGTCTGAAAACCAATATACTCTTGTAGGTGGCGGCGCTCACCATCCACTCATTCGATGTAGTGCTGCTCTTGGGTGTGTGCTCTTTCCTCTCCATCCTGCTTTCCTTCCATTCTCTTCTGTCTTTCTTTTCTTCATTCTTTTCTTGTCCTTCTGCCTACGGGTGACTTTACACTCCCTCTTCTGTCTTTATCTCCTTCATTCTTTCCACTTCCTTCAGCCTGTGGATGACTCTACACTAAGTGACAAGGCAAATGGTTTCCTGTGCACCAGGAAACCATTTACTATGCTGGGTGGTAACCATATAACCAAATTTTGGCACCTGGTGGTCTAGTGGATAATTATTGCGCTCCAATCGGATTGAGCCGGTGAAGGTTTATATCCAAGGGATGGTTGGGGTTTATTGCTCATGTAATGCCACTCAGGGATGAGTGAGGCTGGTCACTCTCACCTTAAATGTCGGGACCAACTGCCTAGCCCCGGGCTCCTATGCTCCTCATGGGGCAATGTAGGATTGGATGATGGATGGATGGATGGACTACATATAAATTAGTACCAATTAAAAAAATATCTAATCTTTTACGAGTAGTTTGGAATAGTTACTCCTCCCGTAGAAATCGTTTTCTCTGGAGAATGGCCCACAGAAGACGGTACCAGGTACTCAGGGACACCTGTATAATGCAATCATAAGCCCAGCTGAGCACTTTTATGGGCATTTTGCAATGTTTCTCATAAAAAACAGAGGTTTTAGTTTTATATATATATAAAGCTGCCAGGATTGGGGGGGGGGGGATAGTGAAAAATCAAACGGGACACCGGTGGGTTAAACCTGGGGGGGGGGGGGGGAGCTCATGGCGATGCAGGGAGGTAAGTGGTGGGAGGCCAGGCAGGCAGCACACTAAGCAAGGGTAGGGAAAGGAGACATGCCTGGCAGTGCTGACTGTTCATTGGGGAGGCAGGCAGGCATTTTGTTCTGCTGGTGGGTTAAAGGATGTATTACTTGCTCCCAGCTGGTACATTCCCTGCAATCCAGGCAGCCGGGGGACTTTGACCATTCGATGAAGAGGCAGACAGCCATTTTTGCTCAGCTTGTGGGTTGCAGTTCTTTACCTGCATGTGGCCAGAGAGGCTGGCCGCCCGCCCAACTGGCCATGTTGGAAATATCATGTTCGGATACGGACAAAGAAATCCGGATATCGAAATAATAGAAGCATGGCCTAACGTCCAGACAACTGAGTGATCATCATCATCATCATCATCATCAAGTGATTACTGTCACATGCCCACAATGAATGGGAACTATTCACTTAGATGCCCATTTACCCTCACGCATGCCTCACTACCACCATAAAAACTCTTAACGGCACCTATCAGTTTACCATCTACACCACACATAGGCAAAACCTTCCATAATCCTTCTCTGTCTGCTTTGCTGTATGCTTTTTCCAGAAACATAAAGGCCATAAACACCTTACAGTCCTTCTCACAAACTACCTGTCACACTGTAATTTTTTTTTTATAGATAATGAATGGAGGAAGGAAAAACAAAGGAGGAAAAAAAATACGTCCATGTGCCTAAAGGCATCCTCCATTCATAAAATATTTATAACAACTGGATTTGAATTGAAGCGGATTAAATGTTTGTGGGAAACAACTCCCAGGAAGTGAATTCCAGAGTAGTAGTAGTTCTGGGGATAAATGAAATTCAATAAGCAGAGGTTCTGCACTGCAGGGGAGTGTGAATTCATGGGTGCTCCCAGCTGCCCGAGTATTTCGGGAGAAAATGTGAAAGGGAGGCACCATTGATCTACATATCCTTCATGTACAAATCACACTAATCCTATTTACTGACTTCACAGCATTGTTGCCAACCACAGGGCGATTAAGCATCATATAATAGACTGTAGGGCCGTAGGGCGATTTTACAGAAACTGAGCAAAACGTAGGGCGATTTTGAATTTTTGGTTTGAATTATATTTACTCTGCAGCAAAAGATAAATTATATAAGCGGAAAGGAAATATGTTAAAAAAGATAGCAGTTTTAAATATTCTCAATTACCCTCTACAAAAACTAGTTACACGATAACTAATGAGTGAACCTGGCAGCTGACAGTGCATTAGCTGTAAAGTGAACAGGAATATTACAGGTGATTACATACATATACATATACCTGGCTGACTTCCCCAAGATGGAAGTAGCCACGACAAGGCGCTCACACAAAGCACACACACTCATTACATATTAAAATTATTTTTACAGAAAGATAAGGTGTAGGTCTAGTCCTGTACTAAACAAAAACCATAATAGCTACATGCCATTACATATATAAATATAAATATACACATACATATATATATATATATATATATATATATATATATATATATATAAACTACCAACTTGTAGAGTAATAACTTCATCCTGAGCCACAGGGTGATGAAGGGAAATATAGGGTGTTTTCAGTGTCTGTGTGGGGCGAAGAAATTTTAGAGGTTGGCAACACTGCTTCACAGGCTCATTCTGAACTCCCCCCCCTCCACTTTTCCCACATTGCAATTTTTATATAATTACTGTCCCGATCTTTAGCCAATTAACCCCTTCGGTACCAGACCTCCTACTGAACGTGACGTAGTGTATCCCAGCTTTTTCCCATGGTGTACTGGTGCAATATTATACCAAATAAAAGTGTCATGTATCTTATGTAACAAGGAACTATTCTAAACCACTTTGTAGTAGATCTGAATGGAGTAAATTATATATATCAATAATTATAATAATAATAATAATAATAATAACAATAATAATCATCATCATCATCATCATCTACAATACTAAAAGAACAAATTACCAAACTCAGAGAGAGAGGAAATTACCTCTCAGTCAAAAAAGGATTTGAAAGCATCTCCAGGCATTGTAAAGGGTGAGTGACCTAGCGCAGGATTTATGCCTGACAATTGTGCAGTGAAGCGTGGTTTTTCTTCCGGCCGCTTATTATTGAATATGTCCGACACCAAGCACCAGCCTCCATCCACGACACATTCCTCAATATCACTCGTTTCGTCACTCATTTCACTGCTTGAGAGGTTGTCATCACTCTCAGATCCACTATCATCTGGTATAAATTCTTCACCAGAACTATCACTGAGCTCCTCTGCCATGTTGGAAAAAAAAATAAAAAAAAAAAATAAAAAAATAAAAAACCAGCTCAACACCCCCCTGACTGACCACAGTAGGCAAATGATTGGTTGAGCTGGCTTGCTGATAGAGCATAGACGTCACAGAGTCCCTAACCAAGAGTTCCCTGTGATTGGATGAGACCGAAAACGGGAGGAGCTAAAACCGGACTAATAGGTGTGTCCCGCATTCTGTATCAACGCCTTCAAGCCTGGGCCACCTCCTCTGTACTTCCCAGACTCATCACAATAATTTGACGTCGAGGAAACGTCATGGCCCTGCCGACTGGATGGATCATGACGTATTTACGTCATGGTACCGAAGGGGTTAAGGGACATAACATGATGCTGATGACAACAGCAATAGTACTTTTGTGAGTGGCAGTGTGAAATTTATGCAGTTTGACAATCACTGGTGTGGTGGCAAGACCAAAAATACATCAGTAGTTTATTTCTGACCAAAATGTGTATCATTTCATTTTGTTTTTGAAGGCTCCAACATGCTTGCATGCATCGTCCTTGGCCACCTAATAGCGGCTCTCTGTGCCACTTGGTCTCTGCCAGCTTCCCTATTCAGTCCTCTCTGAGGTCACACTCAATGACCTCGGATCTTTTTGGGTCTTCCTCTTGCAACCCTACCCCTGACATTAACACTTCTCACTTTCTGCATCCAATTATCATATCCCATCCTCTTCACATGCCCAACAAATCTCAATCTACCTCTCCTCATCACAATACCAATACACTCCAGTCCAATCCTACCTCTCAACACTTCCATTGTAAACTTAGTCCCCCCCAGGCTTTGCTCTCAGGGACTCACTGCACATCCACCTAATCAATGTCATTTCTGTACGTTTGAGCCTGTGAATATCCTCTTCCTTTACTGCCCAGGACCCACTACCATACAGCGTTACACTCCCAACACATGCTGCATACAAAGATCCCTTAGCACAGAGGGAGAGCCTTCTCAATGTCAGGAGAGGAAACAGCTCCCTAAACTTCTTCCAACCACTCCTCACTCTAGCCACAAAGCTAGCTCCAGCCCCACCTCCAGCAATCGTCTCCCAAATAAAACTCTTCCACACACTCAAGAGACTCACCAGCAAGTTCAATCCTTTCACACCTGACAATCTCTACCTGCTATACCCGTCAAACTGCACATGTGAAAACAGCATTATCTTGCAGTCTACCTCTAATACCACTACACCTCTTATGCATCCACCTATCACTTGTACTGCACAAGATGGAATTACTTCCCATGCCCTTGTGGCAAATCGCACATGGCCACTCTCCTTATTTGACAGTAATACCACCAGCCACACATACCATCGCTATTGTTTTATCTGCATTTACTCTTAAGCTCTTGTGTCCCATACTATCTCTCCACTTCCTAAATCTTTCCTCTGCCTCCCATTCATTCTCTGCAATCAACACCAAATCAACAACATACAGTAGTGCACCAACTTTCGCTACAGCAGGATTCGCGGAATCCACTTTCGCGGCATGCACCAAATATTCCCTAACTTCCACTTTCGCTTGAAAAAAATCGATTTTCGCGCACAAATTTTGGGTTTGGGACAATATTTTGAACTTTGAATTTCCTGCACCGCCCACCCGCAACCCACCGCCATCTTGAATGATGTCATGTCAACACTCTGTCCACCCATTCCCGCCATTGTGTACGAGCGTGCTAGCTCCATGGTGTTGGATTCTCACGGTTCAATGGTCTCTACTATACCTAGTAGTGTGGGGAAAGGGCCTGGTGGTGTGGGGGGAGGGCCGGAAGGCAGTGGTGGTGATAAAAAGTGGCCGGGACATTCAAAGTCGGGAGGACAGGCCAAGGCTAAAAGAGAGTATCGTGTTGGAGTGAAGAAACGGCAGTATAATAATGAAATGAAAAGGAAGATAGTTGAGCACATGGACAAGGGCGCAAAAAACAGTGAAATCTGCCGTATATTTAACATCCCAGAATCGACAGTGCGTAGTATGAGGAAACAGCACGGTGATAGCGAGGCAGCAAGAGGTGGCGCCAATACGTCTGGCGTGGCTAAATAAGCCCGCCACGCGCCTCTGATACTTACCCCCAACATCCATTAAACACCTCAACCTGGTCTCTGTGGTATGTTTCTCCTCATATAATGTGCACTGTACAGTTTTTATTGTTTGCATCTCACAATGCAATGTACAAGAGTGATTTGATGTACTGTATTGCTAGTGAAAATGAAAATCTGATGTTACTTTAGGATAACCGGGAACCAATTAGCCTTTTTGCCATAAAGACAATGCCCCAACTTTCGCTAATTCCACTTTCGCGCATTATTTTTGGACCCAATTAGGCGCGAAAATTGGTGCCCCACTGTACAACATTTCCCATGGGGGTCCATTTCCGAAGTCACATGAGAGGGCTTCAAGTACCATGATAAACAACAAGGGGTTCAAAACTGACCCCAGCTGCACACCAATATTCAAGGAAAACTCATCACTCAATTCTCCATTCACCCTTACCCGGGTGCGAGCACCCACATACATGGCCATAACGACCCTAACCAGCCACTCTTTGAGCCTAAGCTTTCTCATTGCCCACCATCTCTCTAGGGACTGTCAAAGGCCTTCTCCAAAATAAACAAAAACAAAGAACAGTTCCCTATTCTTTCCTATGTGTTTTTCGTGAAGTTGTTGAACAATGAATATGGTCCCTGTGCCTGGCATAAACCCAAACTGCACCTCATCAGTATAAGATATCATCAAATCAACTGACACCAAGCTTCATTTTTAATCCTCATACTGAGGTTGCCCATGGTACAGCAAATGTTTATAACTGGAAACTAAATCAAGTATAAAAATCTGAACACTGGTAAAAAGAAATATAAGATGTGAAACAAGATTTGTAAAAATGTGTGAATCTCCACCCAGTACTTGATTCTACTTGTGACTCAATTTCCTGCCTGTGAGTGATGATGGTGTGGCTAGGTACCAAGCCTGAAACAAAAATTCAGCCATAGTGTCGCTCCCCAGAGGCTATGGTAGCCAACCACCTATCATCTGCCAAGTTTCCAGACAATCACTGCTTGCCTTTTAAGAGTTTGGTCATTAGTAACACCAAAGGTCTGTTAGTCACCAATGGCTTGTACCTGTGCCCAACTAAGCACTACTGTAACTGTCATGCTCAAGCTATAATGCCGTTCATAAGTTCTGTTCAGTAACCAATGACCTTGCCTACTGTACAGTATTTCCTCTCAATTTTCAATTAAGGTGGTCAGCTCTGATGTACTGCTTACTCCCTAAGAAGTGAACCATGTCAACAGCCTTCACAGCAATATGTGTCCATTAAATGATTCCTATCTGCCCAGATACATTGTTGGCTAGATGAAAATAACCTGTAGTCAGGTCTCGCTATACGTCAGTTTGCTATGTGATAAATCCCTATAACGACGCATAAAGTTTGACCCATTTTAAGAAAAACTACAGCAAAATGATCGTGAGTTCTCTAGAATGATGCCTCCCAGTCAGCTGTCTGGGTTACATTAGCTGCCCAGCATTTACATTTGCTGCTATCATCTGTCTTTAGTTCCATTTTGTGCTTGAATGACCACTGAAATAACACTGATATTGCTGAATAACAGTGCGAGTGCACAACAAATAGTGCAGTGTGCGATATTAAGTGATACGATTTTTTGTGTGAAATACACTTGATCCTCGATTTGGTGGACTCCTATTTCCCGGATTTTGAATTTCCCAAACACAGGCTGAGACCAGACAATATTATCAAATCCCAGACAAATGCCCCTACCAGTCCAGGATTCTCAGCAAAAGTCCGGCCATTATTCTCTCATATAAAACTATAAGTGGGCTGCTGCACAACACAGTATAATTTTTGCAAGGTTTTGACTTGATAAAGGCCACTTGTAACACACACAAAAAACTATTTTCATATATGAAATGCATCCTGGCCACCAACCTGCTTCATGCCACCAGCTCCTAACTCATGGCAATATCCCATTTGCCTCTTACCTTTCTCAAATGCCACTATAAATAGTTTATTGAATAACACAGTAAAGCTTAAGGAAGGCTTGGACACAATAATATTCACAGGTAATAATAATAATAATAATAAATCTTATGGACAAAGTCAATGGCATCCATTCCTACTCACTTTACTCATCCGACTCGGTGTGACTAAATACTGAATCGGCACATTTCACTGGAAAATATATTATTTTTTTTTGCCACAGTGGCTCATACACACCTAATTATCTGAAATCTACTATAAAAAATTAACTTAACATAATTTAAAAATTAGGTTTCAGAGCTAAAATGCACGAATGTTAGCAGATATTTCCCCTTCATATCGTCGGTGTTTATATCTCGGTCAGCTGATCAGTGGTTGGCCAATGTTAGCAGATATTTCCCCTTCAGTTCATCAGCACACCTTGACAGACATCTATTTTGCATAAATATTTATTTTGAGTAAAAAAAAAATGTATCAGCATTGTAAATTGATATTTATCCAAAACAAAAGTCCGTCAAGGCGAATTGTTAGGCTAGAGGCAAAACACTTCAGCCAACATTAAGAATTTTCACTCTAAATCCTGATTTTCTATGACCAATTAAATTAAGCACAAATTTTTGACTGAATTTCAAATAATTAGGTGTGCAAACCTATATGGTGATAAAGATTAAAATACAGTACTGTATTTTCCAATTAAAATTGCCATTTGGTCCAAGATTGCGTGTTTGTATCTCAGTCAGCTGATTAGTGGTTGGCTGACCTTGTGGTGCTCCATTCCTTGCTCTTTTTCCTCTGCTTTCTGATCTGCTTCTATCATACCCTCCACATTCTCGTAAACAACTGTCTAAACAACCATTCCTAGGGTTGTAGCTAGCAAAATACAGCTATTGTGTCAGTTATTATCATTGTTATTGCATCAGTGTTATTATTTTATGTACCCTGTACTGTGTATGTTAGTTATGTTGGTAGAGGTAGCCTACATCCCAGAATGCCCTAGATTATCGGAATTGCCGGACAATATTGGAGAATTCAGACAAAGTATGGCAACAGTCCGGGGAATGGTATGTGGGGCCGGCCTTTCCCATTCCCGGACTGGTCTACCCCCCTTTTAGTCTGGCAAATTGAGGGTCAAGTGTACTGAAACTTGTGACTTGGAAATTGTCTCCCTGTATACGGGGTGCCTCCCAGTCGGCTGATTGGGCAGGGCTCGTTAACTGACGATGGTTGAGCGCCATTTGGCTACTAAGATTTCAGATTTATGAGCCAAATAAATTTTTAGTAGCCAGACTGACTACAAGGCGAAATATTTTACGAGCAATAAATATATTTAAGTACACATTGTGATGATTAGAATCAATTAATGAGGTTTTGGAAAGACTTAATACTCGATCACTACGTGCTTTTTTGTTCATTTAAGTGAGATTTACTTATTTTGTAGTTTACTGGGTTTTGAAGTGGATGTATTTTCTCCTTGCCAAAAGACGACTTGCATGTAAAATTTGTTTGCCGAAGGGAAAAAATACTCGTATTTGCGAGCTGTGGCTCACCAAACAAGAGCCCTGCTGGGCCTAGATAGCCACCCAATGTTTACATTTGCTGTGACTGTCCCCTTTTCATTCCATCTGTGTGATGAAAGGCCATTGAAACACCGCTGTTACTGCCAAATAACACTGCAAGTGTTTAACAAACAGTGCAGTAATATCAACATGTGATAAGTACTGAAACCTGTGACTTGGAAATCGTGTCTGGCAAGGATGCCGGATGCTTCCCTTAGTGTAAAGCATGGTGCTAATGAGGGCAAGCCCCCCTCCCCCTTTAAATACGTGCCAAGCCTACCATCGCTCCCCCAATGTCTTCTGTGAATCTCGTTTTGTGAAGACACATCTGTGCACTCTGCTCTTGTGACCACATAGTGGCAGAAACCTACGGTCCATCTATTTTATGAAGAGCGTTTGGGCGTTGTCCCTCTTGGGGAGTCCTCGTCCCACAGTGTTGCCATACTCTGCACTGGGCAACTTAATCGGATTAGAGAAAAGGCGCAAATGACGACTCCCTCCCAGCGCACCACTCTCTCTCTCTCTCTCTCTCTCTGCATATAGAAATTGCATTTTTTGTAGATTTCTTTCTATAAAAAGTCTATACGGTTTTACGAATTATTAAAATTTGAGGAGAAGCCTCCTGACTGACTGTCTCTCTCTCTCTAACATTATTTTTTATTATGACTGTGATTCTCTCCTTAAAGTATGATGTTTTATTTGTCGTTTATAATTTCTATTTATTTTCCACACCACTTCTGAAGTTGAGGAAAAGCCTCCTGACTGTCTTGTTGTGCTCCTATTCAATTTCCACCACATTTCCTCCCTCCGTCTTGCCTTTTCACCCTTATCTCTGGCCTCTCCAACCTCCCTCCCTCGCTGTCTGCCTATCCACCTTACCTCCATTCCCTTTTACCTCCTCTCTCCCTCTCTCTGTTGCTGTCTGTCCGTCAACATTATGTTTTTCTTATGAATGTGATACTTTCCTTAAAGTATGATGTTTTATTTGTTCTTTACAATTTCAATTTTTTTTCCACACCACCTTTTGAGGTAAAAGTCAAGGTGCGTTCCCCCCCCCCCAGGAGGCCTAATGAACAGCTTTTGAAGGAACAATTATAGGTCCTCTGTTTACCTTCTCTTCTAAAAAAAATACTTATTTACGTTGTAAATAGGTTCTTTTTCTCTACTGTGGAGCACACGAGAGCGAGTAGCAGGAGTAAGAGCATCCACCTAAGGTGGCGGCCAGTGTGGAAATGACCTGGATTAACACGGTCACTCTACCCTTACAAGCGTGGCACCATTGCCAAGTGTTGTGGTATTTATAAAGAGTCATTATTATTATTATAAAAAGAGAGACATTAATAACATTATATAGCCTTACTAGAGAATTAAATATAAATATATATATATATATATATCTATCTATTGCCAGACGCCTCAATCCCGTTTGGGGTGGCCACAAACAAATCGCCTCCAAGTCGCCCTGTCCCCCGCCATTTCACTGCCCTGCTCCCAACTCACCCCCCCCTCTCTCATATACCTCTCCACCCCATCCCTCCATCTCATCCTCGGCCTCCCCCTCCCTCTTCCCCTCTCCACCTCATTCACATACACTCTCTTCGTCAGTCTTTCACCCTCCATCCTCTCCACATGGCCAAACCACCTCAGTGTGTTCCTCATAACGCTTCCTATCACATCCACATCCACACCACAACGCTCCTTTATATCCTCATTCGTCAGCCTGTCTCTCCACGTGACTCCACAGGCTCCTCTCAAATAACTCATTTCCACTGCTCTCACTCTTGACTTGTGTCCTTCCAACAATGTCCAAGCTTCACTTCCGTACGTTAGAGTTGGTATCACAATACTGTCATGTAGTAACTTTTTCACTTCCATGCTCACTTCCCTGTTTCTTATCACTGCTTTCAAAGAACCAGCAACCTTTCTTCCCTGCTGTACCCTTTCAAGCACTTCACTCTCCAAACCTCCATCCTTACTCATCACACTACCCAAATACTTAAACGTACTCACATTTTCCAATTCCTCACCATCCAACCTCGCTGTACATTCACTAACTTCACCTCTCTCAAAGACCATCACTTTACTGTAAATAAACTTCATTTAGAAGTAGTAAATAGCTGACATGAGACAGAGAGGTGTACACGTTTGGCAGAGAGGCGGCCGAGGAAATTCCCAAGAAGGACAACGCCTAAACGAGCTTCATAAAATAGACAGACTATAGTGATATGACGTACTCTGTGGCCTCCCATGCCTCACTCGTTGTTGTTGCAAAGCTTGTGGCCTCTCAGTGCTTCATGTCCTAGTGCCCTAATGTGAATCTGAAATTGCTGTACATGTGGTGCCTAGTCCACACAGGATTAAGTGCCCTGTACTGTACTACATGGTGTACAACTCTACCCTCAATCAATGCCAACACTAGGTGAGTACACAGTACACTATGTACTGTATTACTATTCTGTATCAGTACTGTATTGTATTTTATGCTTAATTTTCATCTTTTACTCACGGGAAAGTTTTTAGGACAAGGGTTGAGACGGACAGTAACACATTATCCGGCTTAATGCTGAATGTTGAGAAAACAGGGGGTACTATGCAATACCTGGCATGGGGGTTGGGTGAATTACACCAGATACTTGTGAGTTTACTGTACATATAAGGCTATATGACCAGTCTACTTCCCTTGGTGGCATTATTGCATTACTATGCTATATTAAATACATCCAGCCACTTTACATTTTTTTAACACACCTGACTGGCTATAAGGCTTAACTTGTTCCTATGGCCCAGCAGTTCCATATGCACACATCTTCACACCAGACCACTTTGGCACTAAATCCAACATCCATTTTGAATACATTCTAGGGCTGTCTCACTCAAGACTGGTGCACTGGTATTAGTGAAGATGTATTTATGACAACGACAGGTCATGTGGAGTCTGTTTAACCCCAAAACGCTTACTGCAGGTGATTGGCTGCAGCCATATTTTGTGCATCAGGACCTACTGCAGGCAATCATGGACTGGCTACCAATAACCTGTAAGTGGAAGCCCAGCCTTTTTTTTTTTTTTTTTTTTTTTGGCAGTTGAGTGCAGTAACCATTAGACACATGAGTGAAATATACATTTTCTGGCGTGTAAAATCAACTCTTCATATCTCTAAGACCAAAATTTACTCTGATGCAATGTTTTGTCCTCTCTCTCTACTGTATACGCAAGGGGTAACAATTTTTATTTTTGACATTCTTTGACAGTCGATAGTGTGGTAACCATTAGTCATACAAGAGTGACATATACATTTAGTGGTGTGTAGAACCAATCTCCTGAAATATAAAATACCAAAGTTTACCTTGGCAAAAGCTGAAAATCAAACCCTGAATGTGGTTCTGCAGCCACAAAGGGAGAACTGCAGTCTGTAGGGGTTAACAGCCTCTCTTGCCCCTTAGCCACCACCTCCCCTTTACCAAAGCAGACTGTCACTTGCATGAGGGAGTTACAACTGCCATAACACTAGGAAAAGGGTTGACTTACCTCATCATGCAGGGCATTGAGGACGAAGGACAACATCTCTTCTGCATCCTGCTGACGGCCATCTTTAAACATTTCTCCATTCATGGAGGCCAGCATCTTGTATATGTATGATGGTTCAAAAGCCGGGCCAGGCACAATGTCCTGTTCCTTGCGGCCGCCAGCTGTTGCTCCCGAGTTCCTCTCCTTTCGGCTTGGCTTCAGTGCTGGCCCCAACTCAGAAAACTCATGGATGTACTCCACACTAAGGAGAGGGGGAGAATTACTGTTAATATAAATTAACCTCCATCAATAAGGAATGAAAATGTATATGCATTTCACTTATAGATAAACACACACAAACAAGAAAGAGAGAGAGAGCAGCTGCTGGTAGTTGTGCTTAATAGTATGGGGTGCTGTGCTGCATCCTGGACAGGCATCAGTGATGGAGTCATCTAGCCTCTTTCGATAACTCAAGAGGGCTGGAAGATGTCCACATCTCAGCCTGGCCAGGTGGACCAAGCACCATAATTTGGTTATACAGTATGGTTACCACCCAGCATAGTAAATGGTTTCCAGATAAGCCATTTAGCTTGTCACTCACTGGAGAGTCATCCATAAACAGAAGGAAAAGGAATGAAAGATAGAACGAAGGAAATAAGGAAGGAAAAGAGGAAAGGGCAGTCACACCGAGAGCAGAACTACATCAAGTGAGTGGATGGTGAGCACCCCCACCTACCACTAAGCCAGTGTTAAAACTTTTAGTATTATTGTATATGGCACTAACATGCTATCAATGACGGGGGTGGATGATTTTCCCTTCTTGAGCCCTGGGATGTTTGGTATGGAGTGCATGAGGTTGTAGAAAGGTGGGCAGGAGAGCAGTGCCTGAAGGGGAGCATTTACATAACACCAGTACCCCTTGTTGGTCAGACCTCGTGGCTGGAGTGCTACTTGACGGTGGTCCTGTACATAATTTTTCAGCATTCCTGCAAAATAATAACAATGACAACACTCTATCTACTCTCAGTGATGCAGCACTTTACACCCTGTTTGACTCACTTCAGGCACCTCACTCTCATCACAGACAATCCACTATGCTCTCACAGCAATGCAGCAACTCACACTGCAACACACTTCAACTGACACACCCCACTCTCACAACACAGACAGACTTTCAAAATAGCCTAAACAAAAGCTTTCTTGTAATGTCTAGCTGAAGTGGCTCGTTTCTTGCAGATCACTGGGTTCTTGTCCAAAAGACCCTGGGGCCACAACAAGTATTTACTCACTATTCATATACAGTTTTTCCATATAACCATACCATCAAAGCATGCTGCAGTATATCCTCTGAACTACAAACTTTTTTGTTCATCTTTCACAAATATTTCAGTATGGATCACAGGCATGAAGTGCTTCTCAAAAATATTAATTACTAATACTGTACATAAAATTCCAGTGTCCTAACTACCAAATAAAAGCCCCCCCCCCTCGACTTTGCCAAAACCCCTTAACTGAATCAATATTCCTGTTCATCAATTCCCAGTATGAAAAAATACCACTAGGAAGGATTTCTCCCCCAATGATTTGAACTGCTAGACATAAAGAAATGCCCAGCTAATCCCCAGAAGTGTACCTGTACTATGTTTTGCATCCAAATCTTTTAACCGAGCCAGTACTCCTGTTGACCTGGGGGTTACCGTCAATGGCCACTTGACGTAACTCCATTTAACCTGTGTTTTACTAACTGTTGTCCACATTGTAGTGCAGATATTGTGCTGTTTTAAGTATGTAATGAGTATATTATGACTGAATATGTACTTCGTGGTGGTGGATGTGTGACTAAAAGTCACACAAAAGTAAACCTCTATGGCCACTGAAAATAACCCATGTTATAAGTGTTCTGGTATTCGAAGTCACCCTCCAAAACATTTTTCTGTGACATAACCATGTCACAGAAAAAGGGAAATTCTGGAATATAAACTTTATAGGGGTACAAGAGCACCTTCAAGCAGTTATACAAATGTCCCTCACCCCTCTCTCTATCCCCCAAAAAATGATGAAGGACTGAAGAAGGGCAATTTTAGTCTGCAGTCCACGGAGTTCAAATAAGTCTGGGCCAACAGCAATAATAAACTGTCTTTCCTGATGCCTGCCTAACAGTGGTATATCACAATCTCCTAGCACACTTAAACATGTCAATACCTTACACACACAATCTACATCAACTCTTCCCACCTGGCGATTCATCACACTGGGTGTCAATACTATCCTCAACGAACCTGCATTAACTCTTCCAACAAATCACACTCAATAAAGCTCTTGGCATGTATTATGTTTGTACTTAGTTTTGCAAATGTTTGTAAAGCATACACTACTGTAAAAATTAACAACATTATCTTAACACAGCATATGAAGCCTAAAAGAAATTACAGTATTTCTCCTCTGAAAGGACATGCTCTGACTAGAATTTTATTACAGTAGGAATGAAAAACAAAATAAATGGTAACAAGCTGATATAATGATTTTAACATGTTACACGGCAATTAAATTTTTACATGACTGAATAGAGGAGACCCAGGCTAATAAATGCAGAAATCTAAGTGAGCTTTCACTACCAGAATTTGTCCCAATTTACCGTACTTCAGTTTTATGAGGCAGAAGTCCTGTGTAACCTACTGAGGCTGAGAAACTACAGACTATGCTGGATGCAGACACACAGTACAGAATCTACTGCAGAGAGAATTTTGTATGCTTGTTAAAGAAAACTGATGCACTTGCAAAAACAAAAATGATATTCTTACTACTTATACTGGACTAAGCCCACTGTACAGAAAAGGTGTCAGGCTTAAAGTGTAAGACAACAGCAAAGTCCATTTAGGTTAAGGTTTAACTGTATTATACTGGGGAAAGCATATCAAACAATGTCAATGAATAATACCAGACTTAGGAATTACAGGACTTACAGCAGCATTACATCATTTTTGCATCATCATGAGCAAAGAGGCCTAATGGTTAACTACTCCAACCTGACATTAGCAGTACAAATGGCCAGCCTTTAAAAAAAAAAAAAAAAAAAAAAAAAAAAAAAAAAAATCATGGTCACATCCTCTAGGATGTTAATAATTATTAGCAGCTGGAGTTAACATTTTCAATTCTGATATTGGTCATGTAAAACGGCCTCAATTTCACTTACCGCCTATTTTGGCTTTCTCTATGTCCGCCTCAGAGAGTACTGGTGGCTCGGGGATGGTGTGGGTCTGTTCTAGAGGCGATGGCGTTTCCTCACGAGGTTTCTCGCTGGCCTGATTGAAGGGTGCCACATATGCCACTTGTTTGGCTGCTCCTTCACATGGCTTGAACAACTGAGACCAACTCTTCTTCTGTGCCCAGGCACCCCCTGGAGGAGTGCTGGCAGCCTGAACTTCCACTGGTGGTGCTGGTGCTGGTGCAGGGGGCAAGGATGGTTCTGCCACTGGAACTGGTTCAACCCGTTCTGGCTCACTTGGCTCTTGAGATACAACACTCTCTTCCCCCCCCACCTGCTGTGTTGCTGGGACTGCAGTACTGTCTGCAACAGAAGTTATTTCAGATGACACTGGTGGACCCATGAAAGTGATGCCTGGGGAGGTCTCTTGGCCTGGCTGGGCCAGGAGTATACTTTCACTCATCACAAATTCCAGTCCAACATCAGGTTCTACATTTGGCTGAATTTCGTCAGACATGAAACTTATGTCTGGGAAGCGTGTCTGGTCCACCACAAGGGTCACTGCAGGTTTATCACCGCGACCACGTTGTTGTGGCTGGTGTACTAGGTCAAACTGTGGCCCTGACCTCCGTCCTGCCTGGCCAGACCTCTCACACATGCTCTGCTTTTTCACAGCAGACCCTCCGCCAGGTGTGGACTCCTCAAATGATATTTGACTAACCCCACCAGTGACTGTCATGACCTCTGACTGAGCAGGTCCTGGGGATGGTCTGGGTTGTGGTGGCTGTTGAGGTGGTGCTGACTGTGCCACTTGCTGCATTTCACCTGGTACTGGTTGGGGTTGCGGCTGGGGTGGTGGCTGTGGCTGAGCCTGTATGGTATGAGGTTGATCCTGTGGGGGTGTTCCATGTGGAGACCCCTGAACCACTGCTGGGTACAGCTTGAGTTGTTCAGGTTCTGCCTGGGGTGGTGCAGGGTGGCTTTGGGACTCTGTGGGATGACTCTGGGAATGGAGTGGATGTTGCAGTGAAGCAGACATTGGTGCTGAGCCAGGAGATTGTGATGACTGAGGCTGAGGCTGGGGTGGGTTATGTGAAGGTGCAGATGCTACACAAGCAACTTGGGGTGGCTGAGGCAGAATAGGTGTGGCAGCCTGCTGCTCATTCACCAGATTAGCCTCCACCTGAGCCTGGGTCTGGTGGGGTGATGGTACTGTGGGCACATGTGAAGCAGTATCAACCTGGGGTGGTGGAGGCCTGGCAGCTTCAACTGGTGATGGCTCCTGTGCTTCATCCTGCTGCAGCTGCTGCTGCTCAGAGACAGAAGGGTCCTGGACTTTGGCAATGCAGGGATCTTGAGCTGGGATCATCTCCACACTTGTGGGGGGGCCACTGTCTGAGGCTGGGCGGGGCTGTGAGGGAGGGAACTGATGGGTGAAGGATGGCTCAGCAGCACTAGGGGGGAAGGTGGCAGCAGTGGAGGTGTTGGGGTCCACACCATCGGGGAAGGTGACCTGATGCTGGTGATGTGAGGGTGTAGGGTAATGGTGGGCCTGTGGGTGGTGGGGTGGCCCAGGGCTGGGTTCTGGCTGATGGTGGTAGGGGGGAGGTAGTGGCGGATGTAGGTGGTGAAGGGGGCCAGGGGGAGGGTGCTGGGGGGTGTTGGGGCCTTGGTGCTGATAGGGCAAGAGGTGGCCTGGATACTGGACATACTGGGGCTGACTGTACATTAATGGGACACCCTGTACTGTCTGTGGCGCTGGCACCCCAGGATAAGGTGGGTATCCAGGGCCACCCCCACCCCGCACTGGGTACTGTACATTAGGGTATATATACTGGCCAGGAGCAGCCCCATAGCCAGGTAGGCCTTCTCCACCATACCCTGGGTGCTCACCACCACCAGAACTGCTGCGGTCCAGCCCAGGCCGTTTGCCCCGGCCCCTAGCTCTGCCGCGACCGCCACGGTGGTGGCCTGGACGGGTAGGCTCGTACCTGCGGCCCTCGTACTCACCTTTGCCTTCGTGGCTGGCTTTGGCTGCTGCCATGTGGGGAGGTGGGGGCTCGGTCAGCATGGGGGGAAGGGAAGGCAACATGGGTGGAGCTGGGGGTGACTGTGAGGGACCAGGGTTTGACGGAACCTGTGGCTGACCACCACCGTACGGAGAGAGATTGACGTGACAGTTGGCCACATATACAGTGGCACCATGGGGCAATACAGGGGGAGGATGAGGTGGCAGCTGTGTGTATACACTATTGGGGGGTGGTGGAGGATGTGAGGGTGGGGGCATGTGAGGATTGTACAAGGGAGGATTACTGGGTGAGGGAGCAGGATAGGGTGGGTACTGCTGACCTGCCTGTCCACCTACATTAGGTGGTGGCAACATAAATGTACGGTTAAGTCCTGCCTCGACAGCCCCACCAGAGGATGGCGTGGCAGCGGTGGTTGCAGCTGGGGCGGCAACCGGGGTGGTGTCCACCTCGCTGGTCTTGCTGCTTTCCACATCCACCACTCCTGAGGGATGACCACCAACACCTACAGTTAACATCAATAACCCATCAAACTGTCATACCTTCCTTAATACACCAGACAGTTACACCATCGTATCACACATTCAAAGTTGTATTCTCATCAGTTTATGGAGGCTCCCAAGCACCACTTTCTTACCAGTTTATTGCTAAAATGGCCTCTAATATTATCCTCTGTCTTGTTCAAGAAACTTTATCCAAAATATAATAATTATAACAAAGAGAATAATAACACTGGTATTAACCAAGTCAGATCACTTACCATGCACTCTCCCCCAAAACTGAGCATATACTGTACAATGTGAAAGGCATTTGATCAGGTCCTCAAAGCTATCACACACAGTTATGTCCAATACAATATGGACTGCAAGCTCAAATATAGCATTACCTGTCACAGCACAGATGTACCATACCTCCCATAGCTCAGGCCACATTACTGCACAGAGCCTTAACCCTTTCAGGTCACCTCGCCCCGATCATGGCATTATCGTGATGGGTCTCCTGGCCATGATCATGGCTTGCCTATTAGCCCCCCGTCTCAAAACTGTGGTGGCAAGCTAGTGAATCTTATCAATATTTCTCTCAATCCTTAATGATTTCCTGGGTACTGGACAATCCAACTGAGAAGAAATAAACACAGATTTATTAATTTACGTTAGTAGGAGTGTTTCTCCATCATTCTGTATATGGAAATGCATTAATTGGTGACACTACACACCACTTGCTATGCAACTTTCCATCGTTATTACGGCTTTTGTATGGTATGTACAGCCGTAATATCTTTTTTTTTTAGAGAGAGAGAGAGAGACGCATACTAGCTCCTTATGCATATTATATATTTTTTTTTCTAAAATTACAGTCCTTGATTTGGTAGGTGGTGGCGACCATCATCCACTCACCTGATGTAGTGCTGCCTACTATTTCTTTAGCCTTTATCATTCTTTTTCTGTGCCTGCCCTCCTCTCTCCCTATTTCTCCCCTCTTGCCTGTCACTTCTTACTGCTTTTCTTTCCTTTACAGGTGGCTTTACATTGAGTGACAAACCTAATGGTTTCCTGTAAGCCAAGATACCATTTACAATGCTGGGTGGTAACCATATAAATCATAAATGCTCCCTACGTGTCAGCAAGTGGGTTGATGGAGGGTCAGTGCCCCTCCCCGTAAAACAAATAACTCTAAGTCAAATGGCCACCCCTTACAGGATTATGGCATCTGGCAATAGATAGGTAGATAGATTTCTTGGTCAAAGATGTGATTTTTCAGACTAGACGTACGGACCTTTTTGTGACCCGAAAGAGTTAGTGAAGCCTAGGTGATGGTGTAGGAAGATGGTCAAAAATGGTATGGGTGGCATGGTTTGGGGTGATGATGTAGGTCAGTGGTTCCCAAACTGGGGGTCATGAGGTAGCCTAACCTTAAACAGCTGGTAACTAGTGATAAAATTTCATTCTCTTCTTGGTGGCAATAACTGTGAAGATTCTTTTTTCCGTAACCACTTCATGCAGAGAGTATTTTTTTTTTTTTTTTTTTTTATGTATCCGACTCTGGGCATAGGCTTCACAGCCTGCTATCAAGGCCCAGTAGTCCTCCTACATACCATACACCTCTACATGTCACCACTTCGGCGCTAACACCCACCGTCCATATTGAATACATGCTAGGGCTGTCTCATGCAGGACTTGTGTATTGGTATTAGCGGGGGTATTTTTACGACATGTCGGCGGGTCTTCTGGTAGATCAGTAAAGCCTGATTTAATGAAATTCAAATCCTTAAACTGTTCCCTGCCCCAGCTGGGATTCGAACCTGGGTCCGTCAGGACTGCAGGCCACCTCTCTACCGATTGAGCCACCGCCTCCCCCATTCCTCAAATTCAAAAGTTATTAATTTCCATAAGCACTCTTACATAGAGCTTGATGGAGTTTGGTGCAAGAATGGGTCACTACCCTGGTATCAACAAAGAAGCTGTCTGTGTCTTCCTTTCACTCTTATCTATACTACTCTGCAGAACCCCTCCCCCTTTTAAACCTGCTAAACATCAAAGAGAGATGGCATAATGGAGTCCACATGGAAGATATCTCTTTGGTATCCCTCCCTCCTTTTTTTCTCAACTACTGATACCCAACTTGGCTGTAAAAATCTAACTTCAACTATACGGTAAACGTTTCAATTAACTTTCAGAATGTTCTTGTATGTGCATGCTGAACAACATTATTTTCCATTACTTGAATTGTTATAAGCTCACATATGACATGCTCATCTGGGTGAAGCTGCTTTATTTGTTTCTTCAAATGAAGATGACTGGGACCAATGTTACTTAATTTATGCTAGGGGTTGGGGGGGACAGAACAAAAAAGTTTAGGAACCACTGGTCTAGGTGGCAGTATGGGGTGATGATCTGGGTGGTGGTGTGATCACTGGTACGTTTATGGCCAGGTGGTGGTCAGGGCAGGTTTGGGAGGTCATCAGGGGTGACAAGCAAGAGTCCTGACCAAAATCTGCTTTTCCCATAGTCCCTCCATCTCCCACAGTACACATTCCCATAATGCTGTTCAAGTTCCTGATAAATTAGCCACACTGTAAGTAAGCTGACTGTACACTGCAAACCATCTGTAAATGTGGCAATGACTAAACCCAGTAATCATCTGTCATTACGTATGAGTCTGGGAGAAACAGCAGTCAGATAGATTATTTTCTGGTTAGGAGGGCCGATAGGAGGTTAGTGAGGGATGTTAAAGTTATAGGAAGTGAGGAGTGTGTGAAGCAGCACAAACTATTGATTTGTGATATGGTGTTTAAAGAACAAATGATGAAAAAGAGGACTTATGTACCTAGAAGGAAAATATGGAAGCTGAAAAACCAGGTAGTAAGGGATGCCTTCTATTGCGAGTTGAGGAGAGTGGTGGCTGAACAGGGAGCTGTAGACAGAGGCATTAATGAACAGTACAGAGCCCTCAAGAACAATTTCTTGAGAGTTACTGATGTAACATACAGCTGGACAAAAGGCCCACCAAGACATAAAGTAACTTGGTGGTGGGATGAGGGTGTAGAAGCTGCAGTTAAGGAGAAAAGAAGGCTTTTCCAGGAATGGAAGAAGGGTGGTAGCAAAGAGGAATATTTGGCTGCCAAGCGGAGGACTAAACGAAGGGTATACAGGGCAAAGTCTGAGTCACAGAGACTATTACTTGATAACCTAAATCATGGGGAAAGGAAAAATATGATATTAGGGTGGCAGGTCAGGTTATGAGGGATAATCGGGATATTATAGGTGAGCAGTGTGTGAAGAATGATGAAGGAAGGGTAGTGGTGAACAGTGAGGATATTAAAGATGCATGGAGAGAGCATTATAACCGGTTGTTGAATGAGGAGTTTAACTGGGACAGGGAAGGTTTGGAGCCAACAGATCCAGTGTCTGGCCCTTGGCCTTTGATTGATGCTGCTACTGTGAGTGAGGCAATAGGCAGGATGAAGGTTGGGAAGGCAGCAGGTGTGTCTGGGTTGACTGCCGAAATGTTGAAGGCCTCAGGCGATATAGGGGTGAGGTTAGTCACTGATCTGATAAATAGGATTATTTATGAGTGTGTTGTCCCAGATGACTGGCTGAAGAGTGTAACTGTAAATGTGTATAAAGGGAAGGGTGATGCCCTGGAAAGAGGAAATTATAGAGGTATAAAGCTTTTAGATCAGATAATGAAGGTAATGGAGAGAGTTTTAGAAGGTATGATTAGAGAAAGAGTGAATATTGATGAGATGCAATTTGGGTTTATGCCAGGTAGGGGGACCACTGATGCTATATTCATTGTTCGACAGCTTCAGGAAAAATATATTGGTAGGAGAAGGGATCTTTATTTTGTTTTTGTTGATTTGGAAAAGGCCTTTGACAGAGTCCCTAGAGAGGCGGTGAAGTGGGCAATGAGAAAGCTTGGCTTGGAGGAGTGGCTGGTTAGGGTGGTTATGGCTGTTTTTTTTTTTTTTTTTTTTTTTTTTTTTTTTTTAATGTGAAGAAGGAACCAAAGACAATGAGCCTGCAAAACTGTTCCTTCCAAGAGAAAAACAAAATACAAGAGAGAGCCAGATTCAAGATCCATTCATTTCGAGATGCCTGGACACACTGCATTTGAAAGACTGGAGATCATAGGAAGCAGGAAATACAGACAGAGGGAGACAGTTCCAGAGCTGACCTGTTGCATAAATGAAGGACTGGGAGTAACGGTTAACTCTTGCATTAGAGAGTTGGACAGAAATGGGGTGAGAGTTTGCTGCTAGACGGGTGCTACGCGCCCATCGTAGAAGTGGAGGAATGCATGCAGACAGTTCAGAGGAACAGTGACCATTGAAGTAGCGATAGAAAAGAGATAAAGATGCAACACTGCGGCGAAGAGACAGAGGTTGAAGGGAGTCAGTAAGAGGGGGAGAGTTAATGAGATGAAAAGCCATTGACTCCACCCTATTGAGAAGAGCTGTATGAGGGGAGCCTCCCCACACATGAGAATTGTACTCCACACTGGGGCGGATAAAACCCCTGTATAGAGTCAACAATTGTGCAGGGGCAAAGAAGGAACGGAGTCGGCTTAGCACACCCAATCGCTTGGATGCAGATTTTACAAGAGATGTAATATGATCTTTCCAAGACAAGTCCCGAGCAAATGAAACCCCAGGCATGTTCAAGGATGATGCAGGATTAAGTTGAGTATTATTAAACATAAGTGGGTATACCTGTGGAAGATTTTGTCGGGTTGATAGGTGCAAAAACTGAGTCTTTGATGCATTGAAAACAACCAGATTATTTATACCCGTCAGAGATACGAGCCAAGTCAGACATTAGGTGTGCCATAGCCTCATCCCTTGCCTGTTGAAGTAACTGCTGAGATGGACGTTGTGGGAATCGAATGGAAAGGTGAAGGGTGGAGTCATCAGCGTATGAGTGGATAGGGTTAGATGTACAGCTTAGAAGGTCATTGATGAATAAAAGGAAGAGAGTTGGTGATAGGACAGAGCCCTGAGGAACACCACTGTTAATAGATCTAGGAGATGAACGATAGCCGTCTACAACAGCGGCTATAGAACGACCAGAAAGGATGCTTGAGATGAAGGCACAGAAAGAAGGATAGAAACCGTAAGAGGGCAGTTTGGAAATTAAAGATTTATGCCAGACTCGATCGAAAGCCTTTGAGATGTCAAGTGCAATGGCAAAGTTTTCGCCAAAATCCTGAAAGGAGAATGACCAGGAGTCTGAAAGGCAGGTGAGAAGGTCGCCTGTGGAGCGTCCCTGACGGAACCCATACTGACGATCAGAAAGAAAGTTGTGATAGGAAAGATGCTTTAAAATTTTTCTATTAAGAATAGACTCAAAAACTTTTGAGATACAGGATGTTAAAGCAATTGGGCAATAGTTAGAGGGTTGGGAATGGTCACCCTTCTTTGGGGCTGGCTGAATGAGAGCAAACTTCCAGCAAGAAGGTACAAGCTGACAGACAAAGGTGAAAGAGTTTGCCTAGGCAGGGTGTATGCACAGAAGCACAGTTCTTGAGAACAACAGGAGGGACTCCATCAGACCCATATGCCTTATTAGTACTGAGGCCAGCAATGGCAGAAAATACATCGGCTGAAGAAATTTTAATGTTAGCCATGAGGAAGTCTAAGGGGGGAAGTGATGGAGGAACAGCACCAGAATCGTCTAAGGTGGAATTGGAGGAGAAAGTCTGAGCGAAGAGATCTGCATTATCAGTAGGAGAAATAGCTACAGAGCCATCAGAGCAGAAAAGAGGAGGGAAGGATGATGAGGTAAAGTTGTTAGAAAGGTTTTTGGCAAGGTGCCAGAAGGAGCGGGAAGAGTTCGAGTTGGAGAGTTGCTCACACCCAGGTAAGAGTGAATGGAGATTTGAGTGATGAGTTTTCCGCGAATGTTGGTGTGCATCAGGGGTCAGTCTTGAGTCCCATGTTGTTTATTATGGCACTTGAAGCCCTTTCATGACTTCAGAAACGGACTCCAGTGGGAGTTGTTGTATGCTGATAATTTGGTGTTGATTGCAGAGAACGAAAGGGAGGTGGAGGAAAGGTTTAGGAAGTGGAGAGATGGTATGGGGCACAAGGGTTTAAGGGTAAATGCAGATAAAACAAAAGTGATGATATCTAGGGCTGGTGGCGGTACTGTCAAAGATGAGGGAGAGTGGCCATGTGCAGTTTGCCACAAAGGCGTGGGAAGTAATTCCATCTTGTGCGGTGTTTGTGATCAATGGGTGCATAACAGATGTAGTGGTATCAGAGGTAGACTGCGAGATAATGCTGATTGTATGTGTATGGCGTGTCAGGGTGAGCAGGTGGAGACTGTCAGACGTGAAAGGACTGAACTTGCTGGTGAATCTCTTGAGTGTGTGGAAGAGTTTTGTTATTTGGGAGACATGTTGTGTGCTGGAGGTGGGGCTGGAGCTAGCTCTGTGGCTAGGGTGAGAAGTGGTTGGAAGAAGTTCAGGGAGCTCTTGCCTCTCCTGACATTGAGAGGACTCTCCCTACGTGCTAAGGGGTCTTTGTATGTAGCATGTGTTAGGAGTGTAATGCTGTATGGTAGTGAGACCTGGGCAGTGAAGGAGGAAGATATTCGCCGGCTCAGATGTACAGAAATGACAATGATTAGGTGGACGTGCAGTGCGTCCCTGCGTCCAAGGCCTGGAGGGGCTGGGTTTATGATGGAAGAGTTGAGAGGTAGGATGGGACTGGAGTGTATTGGTGGTGTGATGAGGAGAGGTAAATTGGGATGGTTTGGACATGTGGAGAGGATGGGGGGATGATAATTGGGTGAGGAAGGTGAGAAGTGTTAATACTGAGGGTGGGGTTATGAGAGGTAGACCAAGAAAGACATGGGACGAGGTCATTAAGTGTGACCTCAGGGTTAAGGGACTGAACAGGGAGGATGCAATGGATCGTGCAGCATGGAGAGCCGCCATTAGGTGACCAAGGCCGACACATGCAAGCATGTTGGAGCCTTTAAAAACGAAAACGAAAACAACAACATTTTCTCAAGACTGCAGCTTTTAATGAATGGCTCTAATCCTCACAGAGAACTGTACAAATACATTAATAAATAAATACAAAATAGAGATAATACAGTAATTCAAAACTGTTAAGAAAGAGGTGCTAGATAACCTGCAGTAGCAAGAATGCATCCCTAACTTCTATGGCTAGTCTAACAAGCTTAACATCCCTGCATACCATAGTCCACTCAGCCATAATCTAAATGCTAACCAACACTTGTACATCTTCAGGGCTTCAGTACAATTCAGTATTTTACTTTTGCTTCACAATATTAACAGTAATTTTCTCCTTGTTTTTCTCTGCTCCACTCCATCACCAGAAAAACATACTGGTTCACCTACTACTTTTAGTACTTGGGTGATACAGTATTTTAACTAAATTTTGATTAAGGCTCATTATGGCAGACAAGCTTTGATGTACAGTCATCTCGCTTAAAGTGCGCCTTCACAAAGTGCGTCTCGCCTAATGTGCGACAGGGGTTTGACAATAATCAATTATTTAGAAAGTGTGTTTGCTACTTGCAATGTGCAACGGGCATGAAAAATTGAGGCAAATACGGTATTCTCTTGCAATTCGTGAGCATTCTTTGTAGCGCGCAATGGGTAAGGGCGGGGCTGGTGAGGATGAAGACGTAATGTCTGTAGCGTCTGACCTGGACTTTGAGGGTTTCCTGAAGCAGCAACGGGCAGCACCTAACCTAGTGCAAACTAAGATGTGCATTCCATAAAACTGGCCACACAATACTGTGTTTTAGAGCACTCGTTAATCACCGGCGCAGTCGTCACCAGGGTTGCCATGTAGTATGTTTCATTACGAAATGTGAGGCAATTTGGTAATGAAAAATTCGATCAGTAATGATTCAGAATGATTAATTACCAAAAATTCGGTAAGTAATGACTCAGAATGATTCCTTACCAAAAGGATTTTTCACATGTATCAGTGTACTGAGGATGGAGACGGTGGATCATCATTTTTGTTTTCTTTTAATGCAAGAGAGAAGGCATCAAAGGCTAACAGCCCACAAACCATTCCTTAATAAAAAAAAAAAGAAAGAAAAAAAAGAAAAAAAAAAAAGAGAGAGAGAGAGAGAGAGAGAGACAGACAGACAAACCCCTCCAGTAGTGCTGAGAGTGAAAGTGAGGTGCAGGATGAGGCCCCGTGCAGTTAAGTGTTTTGATTCAACTTCTGTGGTATGGCCTCAGGTACCACAACAATTCACATTATCTACCCTCTGCACAATGCTGGTAAGGTCTTGAATTATCGTAATAAATATACAGTATTACTATTGCATGTTTCTATTGTAAGTTTCCTTTTGCATTTTAGTTAGGGGTAGGTATTGGTGAATCAATGTAAGAAAATTCAGGATGTGTCACCCATAAAGCCATTTTAACATGGGATCCTATGCTTCGCAAAGTGCGAATTTATAAAGTGCGAGGGGCTGTGTCGCCCATATACACGCACTTTACACGAGATGACTGTATACTGTACATGTGACTCATGGTGCATTTTCTTTTTCTTTCATAGGACAGACTTGATATGAAAAAAACTTCCCCTCTATAATGTTTCCCCCCTCCCCACTTGGCCCTTCATATTCATCAGGGACACATACCAGACATACCCAAGAATGGAGAAATCTACAAGTGATTGGTACCCTCCAAAAAATGGCCCCTGTAGTAAAAACTTAACTATGTAACCAATTAAAAACCCTTGGCAGGTAGTACACCAAAACATCATGAGACACTAGGATCTACTTGTCCAAAGCATATTTTGAAATTATTTAACAACAAAGGTAGCTAAACCATTTTAAAAAATACGCTTTAAAGAAGTGCATATTGAGATGGTTATTTATCAATACAGTATCTGAAGCTGAGAATATCGACAGTCAGCTGTACACCACATAGGCGAAGTGGCAGTGAGCTTGGAAAAGTACAGCACCGCAAAATCCCATGATTACTGGCACCACGCATTTTCATAAAATAGGACCTAAGATGAGTTTTAATCTGACTTCTGAGACTTCAATATAACAACAGCACTTCCCACACAGCACTGCTTTGGTCACTCGGGAACCTCAACATTTACCTGCCCAAATGCAGGTTGACCTGTCACTAAACATGTCCAAACATTTAATACTGATTAGGTATTTTCGGTTTCATCTTTTAGTGGTAGGTGGGGGAGCTCACCATCCACTCACTCGATGTACTGTACTGCTGCTTCCGGTGTCTACCCTTTCCTCTCTTCCTTCCTTCCTCTTCTGTCTATCCTTCCTTCATTTTTTCCTCTTCCTTCTGCCCATGGGTGACTTTACAGTACACTCCCTCTTCCATCTTTCTCTCCTTCATTCTTTCCTCTTCCTTCTGCCTATGGGTGACAACTCTGAGTGACAAGCCAAATGGTTTCCTGTACACCAGGAAACCATATACTATGCTGGGTGGTAACCATATAACCAAATTATGATGCCTGGTGGTTTAGTGAGTAATTACAATGCTCCAATCGGATTAAGCCAGTGCAGGTTTATATCCATGGGGTATTTGGGGTTTATTGCTCATGTAATGCCACTCAGGGATGAGTGAGGCTGGTCACTCTCATCTACAATCTCAGGACCAACTTGCCTAGCCCAGGGCTCTTATGTTCCTCATGGGGCAACACAGGAATAGATGATGGATGGTTTTGTCTTTCATTAGCTCAACTTTAGATGTGGCAGTTTTCTGGGCCTCTAGTTCTAAAATTAAACTCATCTCTTACTTCAAATACAAGGGAAGACTTACCTGGAAAGCACCCTTAAGCTGTGTATCAACCAGAGTAACTAAGCAGAAAAACTACATTGCTACTTCCACAAATTAGACTGCTCTAATCCCTGAATTAGTCTGTGCATGCACTGTACTATTCCCATATGTCAACATGGAATTTTGTCTTACACACTGCCAAAGTGTGGATGACACCAATATTTAAATCTGTGACCATGAACTGATCTTAACACTGCCATATTTACTAGTGACAAAATAGTATCGTAACTAACTTGTCTCCAGTGAGGGCTGATGAGATTACATATACAACATTATTTATGATGTATAGCAAGCATTACCTTGCTGCAATATGTCGCCATGATGTTCCTCAGTGCAAGGGTCTACTTCTTTGGCCTCTGTTACATCTTTGTGGTCGTGGTCACTGGTGAAGTGTGTGGCTGGAACAGTGGTGGTTGGGATGTCCGGTGCTGGTGTGGCAGGGATGTCGGCTGGTGGAGTGTCATGTGTTGGTGTAGTTAGGGTTTCAGGCACTGGGGTGGAGAGAGCAACAGGTGCCTCTGGCTGGTCAACCACTGGGGCAATGACACACTCAGGCACTGGAACCAGTACTGCTGGGTTGGCACTAGAGAACAGTGCCAATATTGACTCACGCTCATCGTCACTCACTCCACTGAAGTCTAAAAACTGTAGGTCCTGGAGAAAAAAAATATATATATATATATATATCAATATGAAATACAATAGTTACTAGTATATGAAGCATAATCAAAGTTTAAATCTGAGAAGGCAATACATAAGGTGGAAGTACAAGCTTAAGCATCAGAAAACTATCTACTGGTATCTCTTGCCAGATGTCTCTATCCTGTAAAAGGTGGCCACAAACAAATTGCCTCCATGTTGCCCTGTCTCCTGCCATTTCACTGCCCTCCCCCCGGCTCACACACCCCTCTCTCATATACCTCTCCACTCCTTCCCTCCATCGCATCCTCGGCCTCCCCCTCCCTCTCCACCTCACTAACATACACTCTTCTTGTTAGTCTGTCACTCTCCATCCTCTTCACATGGCCAAACCACCTCAGTGTATTTCTCCTAATGCTTTCTATCACATCCACATCTACACCACAACATTCCTTCACTTCTTCATTTGTAACAGTGTCTCTCCATGTAACTCCATATGCTCCCCTCCAGTAACTCATTTCCACTGCGCTCACTCATGACTTGTGTCTTCTGACAAAATCCAACCTTCACTTCCTTATGGAGTTGGTATCACAATACAGTACTATCATGTACTGACTTTTTTACCTCTATGTTCACTTCCCTATTTCTTATCACTGCTTTCAAAGAACCAGCAACCTTTCTTCCTTGCTGCATGCTTTCAAGCACTTCATCCTCCAAACTCCCATCCTTACTCATCACACTACCCAGATACTTAAATGTACTCACATTTTCCATTTCCTCACCATCCAACTTCGCTGTGCATTCAGTGACTTAATTTCTCAAAAGCCTTCCAGTTCCCCTTCATCTTAACTTAAGCCATACCATGCTAGAGACGTAGATCTACGTCCCCCTCTAAAACACCAGGACATGGCTCTGTGTTCTGCAGCACTGAGAAGTTATTGCAACCAAAGTAAAATGGAAGATAATAACGTATCTCGCTAACTTCAGACATTTCTCCGCTACGCCTACAACACTGATTTAGGAGTGTGGGAGGCGAGTGACAGCCTTCACAGGCTCACAGACGCTCTGCTCTCTTAGTAACTTTGAAGATTTCAGAGGTCAAGTGGTACCAACCTGACTTGATTCAACCAACTTTCTGGCTTTGGTGATTACTTTTATTAGTGCCAGGGATCTAATATTAATACAGTATATTAAGCCCATTCACCTGGGAGGGGGGTGGGGCAAAATCGGCCAATGCAAAGGGGTATGTTTTTTATTTTTTTTTGTTTTTCTTTCATTTCCTTTTTTCTCTTTCTTCCCCCCCCCCTTTTTTTTCTTTCTCTCCCCAGTGCAGTACACATTAACAACACAGTGTCATCTCACACAACAGTACAGGAGGTTTCCACACACTACCCTCTTTCATTAGGGCAACTCCAACATCCACTGCCCTACCTTGTAGCTCTTTTATAATCCCATCATATACAGGCTGAACAACCATAGAGACATGATACATCCCTGTTTTAACCCAACATTCATATAGAAAAATTCACTTAGGTGACTTAGCTCACTATCCACATGCAATGCAGCCTTAGTACCCTCATACATACTTTTCTCAGCATTCAAACCTTAGCACCCTCATACATACTCTTCACAGCATTCAACAACTTCCCATTTACTCAATATGTTCTTAACCTTGTCTATCCACTGTCATATGCTTTCTCCAAATCCATGATGGCCGCATACAACTTCTTTTCCTTCTCTAGAGACTTTTCCACTAAAGACCTCTTCCCTTCCTAAAACCTGTTCTTCTCTGGTATTTCCCAAACTGTCAGAATCCTACCATATACTTTTCCTATTACACTAAGAAGATAAATGCCCCTATGATTACCACACACTTCTTTTTCCCCTTTTTCTTTGTACTGGGGAAAAATTATAACTACCTGACTTCCAATCCTCCAGGACTCTACCTTCCTCCCAGGGCAATCTGCACATCTTCCATATCCATTCTACTACTATCTCCCAAGTTTCAACATTTCACCACACACTTCATCAATTCCCGGGGCTTTCCCCATTTTGACTTTCTTCATTGCTTCCACTACTTCGAACCTACTGGTCTCTTCCTACCTTCTCACCTCCCTCCTCCTCCCAGCCATTCCCCAGCCACTTATACTTGCATTACTTTTATTCCTATGTTTAACAGTTCCTTAAAGTGTTCTGTTCACTTTTTCTCCCAACTCCACTGTTATGGCAGTCATTATGAGGCCAGCTCAGATAATAAATAGCTCATGTTTCCTTTTTATTTTCATATTACTGGTAGACGAAAATCTGCACTCCTGCTGTTATTGCACATTTTTCGGCTAAAAAATATAACTACTGCACACTTGAGCTGGTTTCTGCCGGCAATGATGATGCAACATCTATGGTTTCTGATGGCTTTGATGGACTGAAAGATGAGGCCCTACTTGAGGAATTAATTCTAGGTGGTAGAGCCCTTTAACTCTTCACTCCCTAGTCTCAAAACCCTTTACCTAAAGCCCATCTCCGATCTCTATGTGGTACATTTCGTCCTTGTTGTGCCCTTTTCATCATTTTTGATTAACCTAATAGCCATGGCTGTGTGTTTCTAGAAATTACTTTAACCCCTTAAGTACTATGTATGACGATTGTTGCTTTCCGAGCCTGGTATGAAAGGTCCTATGTCCCATGATCAGAGCAAAGTTAAATAAAACTGGAGTTACAACCCCGCCTCTTTAATGATGTAAATGGTACCTCGCTGACTGACTATGAGATTTAGTGGAGGGAAGCATGATCCAATCCCCTTCCCTAGGTGTGGGGATCCCCCCTCCCCATCCAGACCATCTCTCCACCTCCCTCTGTCCCACTGGATCCTGCCCAATGTGTTAATAATTATTCCCTTGTACAAAGAAAATGGGGAAAAAGAAGTGTGTGGGAATCATAGATATTTGTCTTCTTAAGTGTAACAGGGAAAGTATATGGTAGGATACTTACTGACAGAGTTAGGGAAATAACAGATGAATCAGTTGGTGAAGAACAGGGAGGATTTAGAATGGGAAGAGGCTGCGTAGATCAGAAATTCATTCTCAGGTCTTTGGTGGAAAAGTTTCTATAGAAGGGAAGGAAGTTGCATGTGGCCTTCATGGATTTGGAGGAAGCATATGACAGGGTGGATAGACAAGGATTGTGGAAAATATTAAGAATATATGGAGTAAATGGGAAGCTGCTGAATGCCATGAAAAGTATGTATGAGGGTGCTAAGGCTGCAGTGCGTGTGGATAGTGAAGTGAGTGAATTTTTCTATTTGAATGTTGGATTGAAACAGGGATGTGTCATGCCTCCATGGTTGTTCAATCTGTATATGAATGGAGTTATAAAGAGATACAAGGTAGGGCAGTGGATGCTGAAGCGGCCCCAGTGAGACAGGGCAGCATTTGGAAATTTCCTGTACTATTGTTTGAAGATGATACTGTATTGTTAAGAAGACTAAGGGGAACTGCAAGGCTTGGCAAATGAGTTTGGAAAAGTATGTAAGAAATGGAATCTAAAGGTGAATGTAGGGAAGAGTAAAGTTATGGTCTTTGAGGGAAATGAAGTTACTGGATGTACAGTGAGGCTGGATGATGAGGAAATGGAAAATGTGAGTACATTTAAGTACTTGGGTAGTGTGATGAGTAAGGATGGAAGTTTGGAGGGTGAAGTGTTTCAAAGGGTACAACAAGGAAGAAAGGTTGCTAGTTGGTTGAAAACAGTGACAAGAAATAGGGAAGTCACTGCATGACAGTATTGTGATAACAACTCTAACATATGGATGTGAAGCTTGGACCTTGTTGGATGGACTAAGTCAAGAGTGAGAGCAGTGGAAATGATGTGGATTATAAGGAGGAAATGAAGGAGTGTTGTGGTGTGGATGTGTCAGAAAGCGTTAGGAGAAATACACCGAGGTGGTCTGGCCATACAGAGAGGATGGAGAGCGAGAGGAGTGTGTGTGTGAGTGAGGTGGAAGAGGGCAGAGGGAGGAGGAGGCCAAGGATGAGATGAAGGGATGGAGCGGAGAGGTATATGGAGTGCGAGGTGGGAACGGGGCAGTGAAATGGCGGGGGACAGGGTGACATGGAGGTGATTTGTTTGTGGTCACCCCTTACAGGATTAAGGCATCTGGTAATAGACAGACACAGACAGAGATATGTAATGTCCATATGTGTTCTACACACAAAGAAGGAACATTTGTAAGTATCAGAAAGCATTGTTTTCAGAGTGTATGCTACAATATTTTCCTATCTAATTACAGGTTATGTCTGTGTATTCTACACATAAATAAGGAAAATTCATGAATTTTTGGAAGCTTTATTTCCATTAGTTTGAGAGTTTTTGATATACCTGTATCCCCCCCCCCCCCAAAAAAAAAGGCTATTATTTTCCCAATTCACCAGAGTAAAAAAAAAAAATCAATTTTCTTTAAAATCTCAGGAATGACTGGTTGTAGAATTTTCATTCATATGTCATGTTTTAGGATGTTATGTACCTACTGCCATGTGATATCCACCTTTGAAACAAAATCAGTGTAGCAAAGTTAAGGCAAATTGTTTTTATTTACCCCAATTGACAATACAACTATTAATGTGCCATAAAATGCATTTACGGGTGCTACAGTGGGTTTGTAGGTAACAGGAATAACTAAAACATTGGAATCGGTGATTTCTATGGTAGGTTTGGACTATTTGTGGAATTCAACATGCGTGGGGTGTTCTGGTACATAACCCTGCGAACAGCAGGACCTGACTGTGCCCATGTTTGTTCTAGTGAGGGTCTACTGTATTTACAGGAATGTAGGTAGCTTGAAGGTTAGAAGGAGGGAAGTAGTGGAGACCTTCAGTAGGAGGTAAGTTGATGTCTGCTGTGTTACAAGTAATCTGGTATACAGGAGAGTCAGCAAGGACCGCAGGCAAATGTTACCGGTATGTTGGAAGAAAGATGTGGAGGGATATGGTGTAGGCATGCTCACTGAAGGGAAGTGGGTGGAGTGTTATGAATATATTTAGGGTGAACAAAAGGATTATGGCATTGAAAATGTTTGGAAAGCTCCTTGTTACAGTTATAATGGCATATGGTCCACATACTGGCTTGATGATGAAGAACAGGTCAGATTCTGGGATGATTTGGTATGTCTGGTTAATGGTATAGGGGATAAGATTGTAGTACTGAGTGGAGATTTAAACAGCCATGTGGATGCAGCAGCTAAAGGATATAACGCAGTGCACGGGGAATGCGAGCATGGTACAAGGAATGCGGAGGGGGGAGGGGGGAAGAATACTGGAATCTGGGAAGGAAATGAACACGATAGTGTGCAATATGCGTTTTGGGAAAGGAAGAAGTAGGCTGATTACTGTACAGAGTCCAGGAGCAACAGTAGCCAGACTGACTATTTACTGGTCAGGAGGGCAGTTAGGAGGTTCATGAAGGATGTTACAAGTTACAGGGAGCGAGGAGTACATGCATCAACAAATATTACTGATTTGTGACTTGGTATTAAAGGAGCATGTAATGAAAACATGGACCTATGCACCCAGCAGAAAAATATGGAAGCTGAAAAACCATACAGTTAGGGATACCTTCTATGAAGAGGTGAGTAGAATGGCTGCCAAACATGGAGCTGTAGACTGAAGTGTTACTGAGCAATACAGAGCTCTCAAAAACAATCTCTTGAAAGTTTCCAATTCAGTTCATGAATGGACAAGGGGCCCACCAGGACTGCTCAGCTGCAATCTCTCTCTTTTCCCTCTTCATCTTCCTTGCATCACTACTTAGGTTATCCAGTAGAAGTCTCTGAGACTCAGATTTTGCCCTGTATTTCTGTTTTCTAGTCCTATGCTTGGCATCTAAGTGTTCCTATTTACCAACCTTTTCCACTCCCAGGAAAGACTTTTTTTCTCCTTTACTGCAGTTTCTACCCTCTCATTCCCCCACCATGTTACTTTATTGGAGGGCCCCTTTTCCATCCACACACTAAATTAATAACTCTCAGAGACTGTCCTTGACAAAACTGTTCATTAACACTTCTAGCAACAGCTCCCTATTCAGCCACCACTCTATTCATCTCTCTACAGAAGCCATCAGTTACTGCTTGGTTTTTCAACTTCCACATTTTCCTCTTAGACATGTAGGTCCTCTCCTTCGCCACCCACTCTTTAAGCACCGTGTCACATATTAGCAAACTGTGTTGCTGCACACACTCTTTGCTCCCTTCACTTTAACCCTCACCAACCTTCCATCCAATATATTACCACTATGCTGAGAATCGAACCCGGGACTCTCAGGTGAGAGCCCTGCAACAATCCACCATGCCACGACCAGGTAAAAGTTGCGTCACATTTTCCATACATCTATCCATCATCTAATCCTACGTTGCCCCGTGAGGAGCGCAGGAGCCTGGGGCTAGGAAAGTTGGTCCAGGCATTTAAGATGACAGTGACCAGCCTCACTCATCACTGAGTGGCATTACGTGAGCAATAAACCCCAACCATCCCTTGGATATAAACCTTCACCGGTTGAATCTGACTGGAGCACCTTTATTACCCACTAAACCACCAGGAGCCAAAATTTGGTTATATAGTTACCACCCAGGGTAGTAAATGGTTTCCTGGTGTTCAGGAAACCATTTGGCCTGTCACTCAGTGCAGTCACCCACAGTCAGAAGGAAGAGGAAAGAATGAAGGAAAGAAAGACACAAGAGGGAATCTAAGGTCACCCGCAGGCAGAAGAAAGAGGAAAGAATGAAGGAAAGAAAGACAGAAGAGGATGGATGGAAAGAAGGATGGAGAAGAGGGAAGGGTCACAGTCTTGTAACCAATGTCCCTCTGCCCTCACTGTGGGCCTGAAGAGGTTGAGATAAACCCTGGCACTCTGGCAAGCAGATGATTTTAATCTATCCCAAGCACTTATGGCAAGACAGAATGAATAGAGAAACCTGTATTTTACACTGGAAAAATCATCCAATATATTACCACTATAACGGGAATCGAACCCAGGAGTCTCATGTGACAGCCAGGCAGCAATCCACTACACCACAACCTGACTCTCACCTAAGAGTCCCGGGTTCAATTCCCGGCATAGTGGTAATATACTGGATTTATTTTTCCTGTGTAAAGTACAGGATTCTCTATTCCTCACCAACCCCATATCAGCCCTTCTTGTCAGGAGGGTTACTATTTCCCCCAGACACATATGTAATCAACCTATTCTTTCTTCCCTAAAGTACATGCTGCACGATCATGTTCACAGCCTACCCAAATCTGAGTATCCTTCCCCATTTACACTCCTCATACTATATGCACATCCCCCATGTACCTCTTCTACACTCCTCGTACCATAAGCATACAGTATCCCCCATGTACCACTTTACATCCTTGAGCTGCTTTACCCACAAACATTTAATCCCCTCCCAAAACTACAATATCAAACAAAATTTCATTTCTTTAATCCCTTCACTGACCCTTCATACATTCATGACATTCACCCATTTTTTCATAACCAGCACGGTCACACCACCATATCCATCTGTATTTCTCTGCCAAAATAGCTACTGTAATATCTACCATCCCTCCCAGCAAGCATTCTTGCTGATCCTCCTCTTTACAGTATCTAACTTTCCACACACAACGAACATCCATCCACCACCTACCAATGGCCTTAACTACTTCCGCTGCTCTACCCTTCATTCATCCATCCATCTTCCAATCCTATGTTGCCCCATGTGGAGCGTAGGAGCCCAGGGCTAGGCAAGTTGCTCCTGACATTTAAGATGAAAGTGACCAGCCTCCCTCATCTCTGAGTGGCATTACATAAGCAATAAACTCCAACCACCCCTTGGATATTAACCTTCACGAGCTCAATCCGATTGGAGCACCTGAATTACCCACTAAATCACCAGGCCCCATAATTTGGTTATATAGTTACCACCCAGCATAAAGTGGTTTCCTGGTGTACAGGAAACCATTTGGCTTGTCACTCAGTGTAGAGCAACCCATAGGCAGAAGGAAGAGGAAAGAATAAAGGATGGAACAACAGAAAGGGGAGTGTAAAGTCACCCATAAGCAGAAGGATGATGAAAGAATGAAGGAAAGAAAGAAAAAGAAGGAAGGGCAGACACCCATGAGCAGCACTACATCAAGTGAATGGATGGTGAGCACCCCTGCCTCCACCTTCTACCCTTCAAACTACCCTCGTTCCAAGATGCCACTCTGATCCTCTTGGGTGATTTGGTTTCTGCAGGCTTGCATTTCTTTTTCTTGCTTTTTGTCATATCAGATAAAATTAATACAGGGGGAAACAGACCACAGGCCCCATCCACCTGCATAGGCCAGTCCAGGCATGGGACCTGGGACCCCCAGCCCACCAGTCGTGGCCAATGGAGAGCTACTTGGATACCCTCACAAGTGTGCCTTGGCACTGTAACTGCCCTGTCATTATGCACCCACTGATAGGGCAGCCTCCTGGGGTGCTACTCCTGGGAACTGCAATGCCCTGCACCCTCTGGCACAGATCCAACTGCCATCCCATCCTAGTCCCAAAAACTCCAGCAGAACCCACGTCACACCTCCCCACAGGTCCACCACTAAGTAGCAGGGCAAAGTATTCTGGTCACATGCCCTGGTTGGTGTCAACCCCTGTGATGTAGTGGGGTACACTGTGGTACAGTATGTAAAGTACAGGTAGGGTAGGGCATGAGATAGAGAACAGTGTTTGGGAGAGTATACTCGCCTACTCCCCATGTCAATGTCACACTGAAAAGGTCATCAAAAGTGGATGGTATGGATATCTGGATGGCTTGGAAAACAGGAGCTCCAGCTCTCCCTATTACCAGCAATCCCATCCTCCTCGGGAGTTCCACCCTGATCAGGTGGTGCTACAACCTACTCCCAATGGCAAGTAATTATTCATTTGGTAATACACTGTGAGGAAGGTAGTGTAAATAAATGCTGTCTCAAACACATTTAATTCTTTGTACTGATTCAATATAAATAAAGGATCTCCAACATGATGAAACCACTAATGTCACAAAATTGAAGAACATGGCTGAAGTAGGTTTTTTTTTTTTTTTTTTCCTTATACAAGGAAGATGGAAGCAAAGACTAAAGCCCTCAAGATTGTTCCCCCAAGAAAAAAATAAAAACAAGATAACAGACAGCCAAACAGAACTGGGAATAAAGATAGCAAGAGACCATTAAAAAAAAAAAAAAAAAAAAAACAGCAGCAGCAGCAGCAGCAGCATGAGCAAAGGCAAGAGCAGTGGATCAGCTCTACGAGGAATTGGAAAAACCAGAAGGCCTGAAGATTTTTGCAATGGGGACATGAAGGAACGTGACAATTTTTTTTTTATTTATTTATTTTTTTTTTTAAGTGTTTAACTCTGAGCAAAGGCTTCAGTGTCTATCCCCAAGGTCCAGTGGTTCTCCTTGGGGCCAAGTAGTCCTCCTACATCTCCACATGTCACTGCTTCAGCGCTAACACCCGCCATTCATATTGAATACATGCTAGGGCTGTCTCATACAGGACTGGTGTACTGGTATTATGCATATAAAGCAGATAAAAGATGGTGGGGGTAGGGTATTAAGCACAGAGGAAGGCATAAAAGGATGGCGGAATGAGTATTTCATGAAGTTACTGAACAAAGAAAATTAAAGGAGTGTCTTTCGAGATGGGATGCCAAATAAGAGAAACACCTGATATTAGTAGAGAGGATGTCAAAGCAGCACTGAAAAAGATGGAAAATGGGTAGGCAGCAGGACTGGATGAATACCAGCAGAGGCATGGAAAAGCCTGGGAGAAGATGGAGTAGCTAGATGTACTCGTAGATTTAATGCAGAAGGTATATGATCAGGAGAAAATACTGGAGGCCCGGTGATAACGTGAGATAGTACCGATCTATAAGGAAAAAAGTGCCATTCAGGATTGTGCGAACTATCGGGCTATAAAGCTGTCACACAATGAAAATATGGGAGAATAATAGAGAAAAGATTAAGGAAGGAAACACAGATAGGTGAACAACAGTTGGGATTCATGCTGGGAAAAGGAACAACAACTGTTCTGCGATGTCAGAGAGGCCCAGTAGACTGGAATTCTATTGGCGCACTTCAGTACTATCACATGAACAACACCAGGCTCTCCGTAGAAACTACACACAAAGACTTGGGTATCTTGGTCGACAGTTCACTAAAATTTCATTCGCATATAAGAAATACTGTAAAAAAGGCAGCAGGCCTGTCAAATAATTTACTTAGGTCCACCCTCTGTCGAGACCGAGATTTTATGTTGACTTTATACAAATCCCACATCAGACCCATCATGGAGTTTGGCTCCACTGTATGGAACACAGGCTACCACAGAGATCAGAGGCTCCTGGAGTCTGTACAGCGCAGATGGACTAAGCAAATCAATGGCCTGTCCGAACTCAGTTATGCTGACCGTCTGAAAAACCTGGGTCTGTATTCTGTAAAAGGGAGACTGATCAGAGCTGACCTTATTAAATGCTGGAAAATCTTCCATCGCCAGTCCCCAATTGCACCGCCTGAGCTCTTTTCTCTTCCTTCGTTAACTCACACCAGGGGCCATAGATTCAAGGTGGCCAAGCCCCGCACTTCAGTTGAGTGTAGACGCAGGTTCTTCAGCATCAGATGTATAGACCTCTGGAACTCTCTTTCAGATGATGCTGTTAGCACTGACTCAGTTGCATCATTTAAAAAGTCCCTCCACTCACAACTAGGTCACATCCTGTTCGACTATATTGAATAACTACGACTCTTAATTCGAAGTCCTTCAAGTAGTGCAACTACCGTGCATATGGCACAAAACTCAGCCTCTAATCAATAGCCTATTCTGATGATGATGTATATAGGAAACGCGGCTGGCGTGCCAGCAGGTATGGGCTGCCCTACTTCTTGAAAAGCAGATTCCTACTGAGCCATACTGTTAATTGTAGTAGGGTAGCCAACCAGGTGAGTAAACCAGGTGAGATGCAATCTTTGCAGTGCATCAAATCCACAGAGGGGCAGAGAACGCTACATATGATTTTGGTCAACTTGGAAAAAGTGTTTGACACTGCGCCAAAGCAGGAAGTACGGAGATGCATGAGGGAGAAGAGCATTTCAGAGAGGTAAGTGCAACTTGCTTAGGATATGTATGACCATGTGAGAACTCAAGTCAGAAGTACCTTGGTGCGACAGAGAAGTTTCAGTAAAAGTTGGGCTACATTAGTGATCCTTGTTGAGTCTCTATATCTTCGATTTGTTTATGGATGTTTTGGGGATGATATTGTGCTGATAGATACCACCAGGGAGGGAGCAGAATGGAAGCTGGAGGAGTGGAGAAAGAAAATGGAGGACAGAGGACTTACAGTACAAGAAAGATATCTATGCTTTAATAATGAAGAGGGAGATGTGAGTTTGCTAGGAGAAAAGCTGAAAAGAATTGGGACATTCAAGTATTTGGATTGACTATAACAGCTGACAGCGGACTGGGTGCAGAAATTAACCTTAAGATACAGACAGGATGGAGAAACAGGATATGTCAGCAGTGTTATGTGATAGAAAAATCAGTGCATGAGTGAATGGAAAAGTATATAAAACGATGGTAAGGCCTGAAATGATAAACAGTTCAGAAACCTGACCCACAGAGAAGTCTCATGAAAGAAAGCTGGAGGTGGTGACAATGCGGATGCTGAGATGATAAGCAAGTTCATGAGAACGGATAAGATCGCAGTTTGTGTGTAAAACAAAAGGTATTCTGTATTTAAAAGCTTAAAAATTACACATTTCTGCAACCTTTTTAAAGCTATCAATACCATATGATAATCAGGCTAATATTTACTGTAAAAGTGGTAATCCTTAGGGAGACATAGGACCACCTCAAAAAATTAACATTTTACTTACCTTGAATTGACTCAATAACTTTGGACAAGCCTACAGAAGAGTTTTTGAGAGTGATGAGGATCCATCAATAAACATGGAAAATGTGAGTACATAAGGGATAAATGCTAGTAGGTTACATCAGATCAGATCAGCATAAAATAGGTTTGGTAAGGTTGGGATAAGGCTGGGCTAAATTATGAAAATTTAGGTTAGATTTGGGCAAACTCGCACTGATGAAGACAACTTCATTCCAAAATGGCATTCGTCTGTCTTCCTGCAGAAGATGGTGGCGTCTTTAGGAAAGGAAGAAGATGAAAATTACCTTTAAAAGTTTAAAACATCGAAACTTCAAAGCGCAATCAGAAAATACTAAAAATCCCATGAAAAGCTTAAAAAATAAAATAAAATAAAGTGGTTGTCTTTCAGGACTACCCAGAAAATGAGGCAATCCTTAAGCAGACACTGGACCACCTTATTTTTGCAGTTTTGTTCCTTATCTCAGCATTTCATGGGATGTTTAAAGTATTTTCTTACTGTATTTCCAAGTTTGGATGCTTTTATTTCTTTTATGTGGTGAAGAGTGTTTAAAAGGCAGTGTATGTTTACACACAGCTGCCAACTTGTGTGCAGGAAGACCACCGCCATCTTATGCCATTTTTGAATGAAATTACCCTTACCAGTGCCTATTTATCCAAACTTAACCTAAATTTTCATAACCAAACCTTACTTATCCTAACCCACCTAATTTTATGCTAACCTAACCTATCCCTTATGTAATACCATTTTCCTTGTTTACTGGTGGATCTTCATCATACTTGACAATGCATTTCTGAACACCTTTACAAATTCATGGAATCAATTCAAATGTACGTTGGAAAAAAAAAAAAAAAAAAGTGCTCCGTCTTTCAGGATTAATCACGCTCTCTACATTTTCACCAAAATCACCGACTGGAGGCCCAATTTACATACTGTACAGTGGGTGGGACATTTAAAAACACAATTTGACAGAAACAAGATACCAATTTGGAACAAATCACATAAAAAACCAGTTTTATGTTCAAATTAGTGCATCCCTGTTCTGGCATTACATCACTGATCAAGGACTTCAATTTGCCTAGCTGATGAAGGTCACTGTGTCCAAGTTACAAATACACACATACACAGGTGCATTTAATTACAGGTACCATACTATAAATAGCTCATATGCAATTAAATGGTCTCATTTGTCTATAATTACCAGGACCATGTCTCCCATTTTTGTGCCACCAACTATGAACTATAGGCTATGCACTCAGCTGAGACTTCATTTTCAAACAAAATTAAATTACATTAAAAAATAAATTCTTTATCACTGCTGGGATGTAATTCATCTGATCTTGGTGCCTAGTAATTTGTTCCTTTCAAGCACTTAAACAACTTCAAATACTGTACATTAATCACGAGTTGAATTTCAAGAAGGTAAGTCTGAAGCAAATATAACTTTAGTCACCAATCAAAACACTTTATCCCTAAAAAAATAAAAATAAGAAAAAAAATAAATATTAATGTAAATGATTATTCTAGAATGAGGCATGGCAGCATACCATTGTGTAATAAGTGGCGTATTAATAAAGCAGCTGGTAACGACTGTACCCATGGACTAGAAGAAATCTGCGTACTCCGTTATATAGTAAAAGTGAACACGTGGTCCATCCCTCACAAGCCACTGCTATTCCTGTAACCTGTAAATTCGCTGCGACCACCACATGCAGTCCCGGCACCCACCACTACCACCACACCTACCATAACACCGCCACACCACCACCACAACACACATAACACACACCACCACTGCACACCTCTCCGGCTCTTACCTGCGAAGACGAGGACATGACGGAGGTTTTGTTTCAGACATTGAGAGAAAATATCATGTCAAGGCGAGGTGGCGTGAGTACTCAACATGGAGGTGGCCGAGGAGGCTGGTACACAGGCCCGTCCCTCTCACGTGCCGCCATTGGCCCACAACAAACTGCCCGCCAAATATCAACCAATAGCAACTCACTGTACATACGCCCTCGTCTCTATCCACGTGAAGGTTATTGAAATTTATCAGTAAAATAAGTGTATATTATTATTATGAATATACACCAGATTAGCACAAATTAATTTTCTGTGATATATGCACTTCACATATAAAGAGCTGTGTTTGAAATGGTAAAACAGCTGAGTAACCCTCTGACGGTTGAGACGAGGTTTGACTTATTCAAAAGTGAGGACCCTGAGAAAGTTAATGCTGTCACCATTAACCCTTTCATGGTCGGAACAACTCTCTTGAGTCTCGTAGACTATTCTGCTCGAGCTAACGCTAAACCGGCTATACGATTATACTCATGAGTCATAGAGAAAGTAAGGCAACCTCGGCGACTTGGCGTAATTTTTGTCTGTAACATTGGTTGATTGATATGTTTTTAAATTGAAATATTTATTGTTTTCAAAGGTACAGAGTGCTTTTACTTTTCATCCTCTGAATGTGTAACTCCCGACAATGCCCTCAAGCATTCCTGTCCCTACCCACTAACGACCATTCCTCACAGGGCATCACATCCTTCCTCATTGGGATCATTAATCCTAGCGATATATTATTGCTTATGGCTGAAGTGCCCACCCCACGGGAAGCCCAGGGAAGGCTGTCGCAATACACACCCCACGGAGGACCCACGTACGGCCAGGGTGGCGAAATACCCATAGGGGAAGCCACGGGGATGCGCGTAGAGCACGTAAGGGATCCGAGCCAGAGGGCCCTACGTCCCCTGCTGCCATGCGCCCCTCTTCCTCTCAAGCAGACCCAACGAGAGGTATGCAGTGCTGGTACACTACTCTCCAGCCAGACCAGCACTCGCCAGGATCGGGGTGAGACTCGTCCTAGCACAGTCCCAAGCAGCACCGCGGCGACGGCCACTGGACGCACCAGGAAGGAAGGGACGGCCACTGGACGCCCTTCTGCTGTTACCCCCTGCAGCCCTGTGGTGACGGCCACTGTACGCACTTCGGCTGCAGCCACACCTGGAACCATCCCCATGGTGACGGCCACTGTACGCACCGGGCAGGAAGTGACGGCCACTGTACACACTTCGGCTGATAAACCAGGAAAAGGCAGACCCGTGGTGACAGCCACTGTACGAACTGGGAGGGAAGGGACGGCCACTGTACGCCCTTCGTCTGCCACCTCCTTAGGGAGCAGCCCCGTGGTGACGGCCACTGTATGCACTGGGAGGGAAGAGACAGCCAGTCCTCTCTTCAGCTGTTGTCTCTAGGGCCCATGGACCCGTGGTGACGGCCACTGTATGCACCGGGAGGGAAGGGACGGCCACTGTATGCCCTTCGTCCACAGCCCTTTGGAGGAAGTCCCTGGCTCGGCCCACCACCCATCCAGAGGCCGAGTGGGACACCTCTCTCACTCTCCTCACAGGTGCAGTCCCCCAGAGGAGTTGCAGCCAGAGGAGTTGTGGCGAGGGCCCATCACCAGCCTGGGGAACCACGCCCTGCAGCGCACCCCTAGACAACGCCCTCCGCTGATGGACTCCACAAGGAATAGATGCCGCAGGTAGCTCCTGATTGTGGTCCGACCCTGCAGAGACCGCAACTCGCAGACACCCAGGGGCACCCCTAAGACTCTGGGACATGACCTCCCCAGCCCCACCCGCAGACAGCCCTCCTCCCGGAGCAGGCAGAGGCAAGCACGCCTGCTGGCCATGTTCGGACCCAGTCCAGAGGGCCACCTTCCTGGTCAAGGCCCTGTCAGGAAAGAGCCTCCCTCCACACCGAACAGCAGCCCCGTCCAGATTACATTGCCCCTGGCAGTAGTCCCGTGCCTCCTACGGGAAGGCACACCTGACGAGCTACCTCCCACACCCAGGCGCCACCTGTAAGCAGCCCAGCCCCACCGCAGCCTGGGCCAGGGTCAATCAGCTTGACTGTGTCCCCCTTAACCTGTATATGTGTATCATTGTTATTGTACTGTATAGATTGTAATTATGGCAATATACGTGTAAGGTTGGTCAGCCGAGTTTTATGCCCTGTTCCTCTTGTTGTGTATGATAGTTGAATCCCTGCTGATAAAACGGTGATGTCTGCCACACTGTATGTACTGTCACTCAGAAAAGTTGGTGGGAGTCTCCGTGCGTGTGGGTGAATTCCATCTCCATCCTTTTCTGGCCGACAGGTCTCTGGCCACTAAACAACCCACACACGAACATACGCGGTGAAACTGAAGGAATTGTGTGTTTGCGTAGGACATGACTGGGCGTAATAAATGTCCACGCAAGTATTGAGTTACTTAGTTTTCACACGTGGATTTGTATGAATGACAGTATGAAGGTTAAATTCTAACAGACACCGCAGAGGACGAGTAGAGGAGGAGGAGGGAGGGAGGTGGTTTTAAACATTGTGGACGTTAGAGGGAGGGATCAAGTGTTGAGTTCCCGCTCTGCTATGGTAGTTGGGGTTCAAGCCATGTGTTAGTATGGTAATGACATATATGACAAACGTAGGACATTTTTACTGTGCACTTATCTGATGTCGACCGATTACTCTCTATAAATACCAAACGTTACGTGGCGGTAAATTGTCCTTGACGGGAAAACTATTTACTCCCCGTTCCCTACCTACGTTCCCACCTTTAGGTAACTGATGTCCCCTCTCGACACCACAGTGACCACTGCATGTCCACCGGTAAGAAGCAATGACTCAGCTATGGCTAGTGAGATGTTCATACTCTGCCAATGTATAGGTGCAATGTCACTGATAAATATTACAGCTTGGTTAACTACTAAACAAATATAAAAACCGCAGTGTCAGTATCTGTAATGCTAGGTGTTTAAGGCTCGACTCCTCGGTCCTAGAACACGTAACGTGTAGCGGGGTCCTCTTTTGAGACCGGGGCTTATAGTACAAATAGGAGAGAGGCAGGACACAAAAACTCTAGGCAATAACCTTTACACGTGTATTACTTTGTCAGACACAAGACAAACAGCAGACAGTACAACATAGTATTTGATCAATTATAACTCTTACAACTAGATAATCAGTACCTCGCAGGATACTAGTTCAATATGCCCTGCATGGCAAGAACAATCTACTGTAGGTGTAGTGTACAGGAGTAATATCGTCCAGGGTCTCCGTTCACGTGTGGTTTTGTTGGAGGTGGGTTTCACGGGGGAGTCTAATTGTATTTATAGTAATATAAAGTGGAGATTAGTGTTAGTGAGTTCAACTTATTATTTTCTGATGACAAGGGGATTTTGGTAATTTATCATAACATGAATCAAGGTTTCTGCACACGTGGGGAAATTAGAGAAGAGGTTGACTGAGGGAGGGTGTAAGGCACTGGGAGTCGCGTTGAACTTATAGTAATATCCAGTGGGGGTTATTGACAGCACGTATGCTTTACTATTTTCTGACGGCAAGGGATATTTGGATATTTTACTAATTTGAAATCCACGGCTTGAGTGTTTCACTGATGTAGTATGAAGGGCATCGCACTATGAGTCTGGTGCACCAACACTTAGATTCTGCACGTGTTATTTACTACTCCGCCCCATAGTATATTAATTTATTAATCCAACTTCACGTGAACACCTGACCTGGTACTCGGGGTGCACTATATCACCCCGTCACTGTTACACTATACTTCAGGGCGCAGTCGCAGCGTCATGAGTCACTATACGGTGGGGGCGGCAGGGAGACAAGCCGGTGACAATTCTGCTGGGACTGGGGCACCGCCAGGGGAGGTCGTGCCGAGAGGGCACAGGATGACACGCAGGGGCGTCTTCTCTCGTCCGGGGCTGCAGGTGGCGAAGGGGCCCGTACTTTCCGGGCTGGGAACAGGCGTGTGGCCCTCAGGACTGGGAACAGGCGTGTGGCCCTCAGGACTGGGGCCGAACAGTTCCAGGAATCTCTGGCTCAGGTCTCGGCTGGAGGTGGAGGTCCTCTGCCGTCGGGGCATAGGGAGGTCCTGCCTGGGCGTTCTGGGGAGGGCCTGGAGCTTCTGAGGGCTGTGGCCCCCAGAGCCAAGCGGTGCCATCAGGGAGGGGCTGGAGCACCAACCCGAATCGGGGTCCGTCAGGTGGGTCCTCTCCAGGGCCTGGCGTAGGGGGCAAAGGAAGGGGGAGGCAATAGGGCCTCTCCAGTATTCTCCTACGTCCTCTGGGTTGGGCGTCGGGATACTTGTCTCACACAGGGGCGGTGGGGCTGCTCTTGACTGCTTCCAGCCGTGGGGCCCAGCTACTGGCCATGGCTTCCCAGGGGCGCGACCATAAGGCGCCAAGGCCCGGCTACTGGCTGTGGCCTGAGAGGGGGAATCAATACCAGCGCACCTCTGGACACCTTCAGAGCGGCTACCGGCCGTCTGACAAAGGCAGGAGCGGTTACAGGCAGACTCCTGCAGGAGGGATGGGGAGCGGCTACAGGCCAACTCGAGGGTAACACCTTCGGAGCAGCTACCGGCCATCTGACGAAGGCGGGAGCGACTACAGGTCGTCTCCTTCTGCTGGTGTAAGGAGCGGTTACAGGCTGACTCGGGGGCAACGCCTTCAGAGTGGCTACCAGCCGACTCCTGCCAGAGAGGTGTGGAGCGGCTACAGGCCGACTTGGGGGCAACACCTTCGGAGCGACTACAGGCCGTCTAACGAAGGTGGGAGCGGCTACAGGCTGACTCCTGGAGGAGGGGTGAGGAGCGGCTACAGGCTGACTCCTGGAGGAGGGGTGAGGAGCGGCTACAGGCCGACTCGGGGGCAACGCCTTCAGAGAGGCTACAGGCCGTCTGACGAAGGCGGGAGCGACTACAGGCCGTCTCCTGATTACCCTCAGGTCAGTGGTTTGCCGATTCCTTTACGAGGGGCGGGCGGCTACAGGCCGTCCCTAAAGGGAAGACACCTTTGGAGAGGCTACTGGCACACTCCTTAAGAAGGTGAGAGTGGCTACAGGCCAACTCCCGAGGGGCGCTGATCGGAGCTGGACAGACAGCTCCACCCCGATCTGATTTGGTGGAACATTGCCCGGAAGGTAGTGCAGGATTCCTGCTATGGCGACGGTGAGGCGGCTGCGCGTCATAGGGGCGTACGGCCCGGGCTGGCTTGTCCCATTGTCGCGCTGAGTCTCGCTGTGCTGCTGCTGCTCCTCTGTGGGGTCCGGGTGGGATTGTCGGGGAGTTTCCGGGAGAAATATGCTGGATTTCACGTATTTCAGTATCAGCAATGTTATCCAATTCCAGTCAGGGGTTCAGCACCTAAACAGACGTAGCAAAACCATATTACACCAGGGCCACCCCCCCCCTCTTCCTCATTAGCACCTCCACATAATATATTTCTTTGATTATGTGAGTAATTTTTTAATGTAACACCTTTACAATCATGTCTGCAACACCACAAAACAAATAAACAGTTTCTATCGTGTTACATTGTAAGGAAAACACGTTTTCTGCATTGCATCTTATAACAATAGACAAAAATGGACAGAACGAAGGTTTTATTTAGCGACCAACACCTACATAAGTGAACCTGATGCCAAATAATTGCAAGAATTAAGTGCACTATGTTTAAAAACCTAGTTTTGTTATATATATACTTTAGTCATTATACACCAATTATTACTAAACAAGAAATATTTCACAATTCAATAATAGATTCTGTGGCAGAAGCAGCTGCGCATTTCCTTCAAAACTCCACTACGACACTACTTGTGGCTCGATATTTCTGGTGACTTTAATATATATTGCAGCACTAGATTTGTTACTGATCTGGCACCAAATGGTGATAGATCGTTTGCAGCTGCATTGATGATTAACACATCTGGCACCAAATGGTGATGGATCCTTTGCAGCTGCATTGATGATTAACGCATCTGGCACCAAATGGTGATGGATCCATTGCAGCTGCACTGATGATTAACACAAGGCCATATTCATGCTGCTTCTGTTACATAAGCTAATTTACAGTAATGACAGTACCACCATGACATCAAGTCTATCAAAGAGTATACAAAGTTGCTCGGGACAGCTACTACTTTGGTGTCCATTTTTCTTTGTCAGATCAGTATTTAAAGTTTTAAAATCCCGATGTCCATTTGAAATCAAAGACATTAAACATCTTTCTTCACCAACGAAATACGGTTTTATTACATACTAGAATGGTCACCTGCTGCACTAATAAACTACGCATTTGGCGCTTATGCTAGATGGTAGATACGGGATCCCTGTTTGATCCTGCATCAACGTTTTATACTGAAGCAATGAATATTCACTGATTATGAAGGGGACCAATATTATTTGTACAAACATAATCTAAAAAATGAATGTTGTATTCTTTACTAGTAGGCTATCTAATGCTGAGGAAGGTTTGATACAAGCTGTTACAATTCTCTGAATGAATAACTTAGGAGATTTAGTAATCATCATCATCATTGTCAGAGATCATGGCGTCATCATCATTGTGTGCAGTGTCATTAGTGTTCGTGTTCAGGGGATTGGAGCAGTGAACTGCTGGTGAGGCCGTGCACTTGAAGAATATGCTGCATGCTATCTCTGATTTTATCCAAGTGCATCTCCTTGTGGCACAAACTTTTTCTGATGAGCAGCTGCAACACAGTAGGCTCCAGACCTTTTCTGGGGCTAATAAAGTGCCTGGTGGCAATGGCACCGATAGCAGTGTGTGATGGACTTCATCAACTCACCACCCATATTCTTTGGGATCTATATTTGGTACAGAATGATGAGCTGCTGCATTCCTGAGACAGGCCTGGTACTGAGCCCGTATGTTGCCCAAAAGCTTTGGTAGTGGATAGAAAGGACGAAGTTTGAATGAGTCTGATTTGTTTCTGGCAGTTTTTATTTGCCATACACTGAAACGCACATGGGACATGGTACCAGCTGTTGTGCTACTGTAGCAAGCAGCAGTGAAGGACACGGCCTGAGGCAGTAGTGTCTGGATGTCTTCACTCTGTCTCAAAAGATGAGGTAGATTGTGAAGAGCTTTAACAGCTCTCGCTTTGCCTGTGCCATACAGAGAACTGACAATATCGCAGCCAGTCAGTGCATTTAGAGGCAGTAAATATGGTGCTATATCCGTGTGCCTCCTAGCTGTTGCCCCAGTGTTTACAATAGTTCGTGATGTACTTGTAGGAATCATAAACACATCATATTGAAGACCAAGGGTTGCATAGAAGTGCACCAGGAGGACAAATGTAACTGTATCATCGCTGACTAAATAAATGATGTTGTCACTTTGTCCAGCCATAATGATCACCTGATTGGCAATGATGACATCTGATTTCTCGTGTGTCACAGTCAACTCCTTCCTCCTTATGTGAATGCCACGGTGAACCTCGTTTGGCATTGGATCGGGGCCTGTGATGACGAGGCACTAGTCTCATCCTGGAAGTGTTGAAGAAGACAGTCACAAATGATTTCAGTGATCTGTACCTTGTTATCTACCAGTTTCAGGGAGACAGACTGACAAGGAAGTGATGACTGTGCAGCGAGATGGAAAGAGTCATTCAAGAGACTACGCCGAGTTCCTGTACACCGCTTGGGACTGTATGGGTAATACCGGTCAAAAATGAGGTACACATCACTGGCTTCAAGCTTTATACGAAGATATGCCTCAAGTACCCGAGCTAGGTCATTAACTACACCTGCTACTGGCCAGTATATAATCTAAAGCAGGGTACAGTACTGTACATTCATCAACAGTAACTATGTCTGGCTCTGGCATACTTCCTGCTGTCTGTTCTACTCCCAGACCCAGGCGGACAGTTAAAGGGTTTACCAGCTGTGATGTATGCTGAGACTGCCTGAAATGTGAGACACTATGACACTCGTCCCCCACCCCAACAGAACTTCGCCCCTGCCAGAATAGGAAGTACAGCTCTTAGCAATATCTAGAATCGCAATGGATATGTATGATGCTTAGCTGATGAAATGTGGGTTTAGGTGCGAAATAGTAGATACAAATATGACAAGAAGATGAATATGAGCCACAATGAGAAAACATATGAATCGCAAGCTGCATTTTTTTTTTTTTTTAGTCATATAAATCACCTTAACCTTTGTTTTGTGCAATTGTATCTCAGTTATAAGTAAAGAAATGGATTCTGTGACCTTAATGATTAAAGAAACAGGAGAAATTTGACGATTTTGTGACACAATTTATTTTTCGAATTTACACGGCAGCCATCTAGGACATCATCGTGGATTTCTGGAAATACCTAATGGTGCATGAGTGGCATCACGCAGTTTCCAGTTCTAGGCTACTTGCTCTTTCCGAAACGACCATAAACAGCTTGGCGAGTATTTTTCAAAGGTTCAGCCTTTGGCTGCCGGACTATTATGTTTTATTGGTTCCGTGCAGAAATTTGGTGACAGTCAGCAATCTAACCCATCAGCATATTGGAATCATGCGACACATCAAAAGTATGCAGTGTGCGACCATAAACAGTAATATTCATGTTTCGTTCGTTAAAAGATTCCCTGCACAGATAGTGCAGGCCGGGCCATACATTAGCCCGGTCAGTGGTGTATGGGCTGATTAAAAAACAGTAAGTGGGGAGGACAGGACCTGGGGAATGCCCAGCACACACGTCCTGTCTCCTGACTGGCTTTGTGGTGTGTGTGAATATTCATGCTTTCTTTGTAGTATAAGTAACCATTCCCAAGGATGACATCACTACATTGTGACAATGTGTTTAGCAATCATGTAAATAAAAAGTATTGAACAGACACAACAGTAAGACAAATCGTATTTATGTTCATTTTGTGGTAAATAACAATAAATACAACAGTGGTCCTAAATAACTCATTCGTTGTGGTGTCTACATCCAATAATGTCTAACACTATGTAATGCAAACATGCTTTAACTGAGAAGAATGTCAAGCAAATATTATTGATATCTAATAAATTTGTCATGTAAATACTACTTATGACAACATAATATTAAAACATGTAAAGTATTCAAAAGAAACATCAAAGCGGATCATACGAATAGCAGTAATGTCATGTTAACTGTAAATAACACAAAGCACCATGATATTCGACATAAAATAACAATTAATTGATGGTAAACACAGCTTACCATAAACTGTACAACTTGTTCCGTCACACACCCAACCAAACCATCAGTATAAAGTACATTATTTTTCTCATTATGTTTCTCTGAACATCCAGTCAATGATATTGCAGACGGCCTGAACAATTCATATTTTCCCCCTCCCCCACTGGCCTCAGGTATTGTATTCAGCCTATCTGGAATTGAATAAAAATGACGTTGACAGTAGTTTGGTAAGTGTTTTAAATTCTCCCATTCGGCTGTGGCATGATTTACTATGGCTGCCTTATTTTGTTCGTCTTGTGCATCCCGTGTTCTCACCATCATTGCCCACACGTTCTCAGTTACGCTGACGTCACATCCTTTGGTTGGCAATATTATAACCTGAATATATGGCTGTTCAGCAACCCAATCCCTGATCAAGCGGCTGGTGCGGATGAGGCTTTTACATGAACAAATCGACTTGGGTTAGGAGCAGGAATGGCTGTAGCATGAATGGAAGAGGTATTTGTTTCAAGTATCTGTATATATTTCTCTGAATTAAGGAAACTGTTTATTCGTGTCAAGTCTCATAGTCCCCTAGACCACGTCCAACCATGGAAGGTCATACTACAGCGTCCACATCTCAACTCCTGTATGTTCTGTTCCTCATACCTGGGGTTCAGAGGTGGCCAACAAACACGGCCTTTGCAGCAGTTGTCATGAACGATGCTTCGTCTGTCCAGATTATCGAGTTCCAAAAAAATTGTATCATACGCATCACGGGTATAGTGTCCAGCAAATTCCAGTCGTGCTCTTTTATCTGCTTGCGTTAGTTTTTCCTTCTTAGCTGGGATACACCACCTTGTACGGCACTCACTAATATGGCGTCTCGTTGTTTCGGGATTACACGGTAAACCCAGCTCCCTTTTTTTTTTTTTTTAATGTGCTCGACTCTGGGAATAGGCTTCACAGCCTGCTCCCAAGGCCCAGTAGTCCTCCTACATATCATACACCTCTACATGTCACCACGTCGGCGCTAACACCCACCGTCCATATTCAATACATGCTAGGGCTGTCTCATACAGGACTGGTGTATTGGTATTAGCGGGGGTATTTTTACATGTCGGCGGGTCTTCTGGTAGATTGGTAAAGTCTGCTTAACATGAAATTCAAATCCTTAAACTGTTCCCTGCCCCAGAGGGGATTTGTACTTGAGACCGGTAGGACCGCAGGCCACCTCTCTACCGATTGAGCGTCAACAGTTGATGTGAGTGGTCACTCAATTACAGCTTGGAGGATTCGCTAATCATCCTCAGGAGTTACCAGTCGTGGTCTACCACTTGTTGGACGGGTAGCAACAGTTCCCTCCCCAAGTGATCGCCGTATCCACTTAGTCACAGTTTTAACGCTGAGCACTGTGGCCCGTGCAACGGCTGCCATTGTCATTCCAGCGTCCCTCATGTCAATGATGGCCCCAAGTTTGCTAATAACCTCGGGACGGTCTGCACGATGCGTTGGCCTATATGTACTGTTATATCCGACGTCGAGGAAATAGGTCCATTCTGCAAGACACACAGTACTATTACCCCAAGTGTTACACAACAGGTTTCCAACATTATAAACACAGTCGACTGTTCACCTGACCCTATACACATTAACTCACAAGTCAGTTGAATTTTGATACGGATACAGTAACATTGCAACTCAGCACAGTATTGAATGACGAGCCAGAAATTCTTATTTCTAGATTTGCCAGTGTAAATAGTTACGTATTTGGTTGTTAAATTCTATCTATCTATATCTATATACCTAGGCAGCTTCCCCCAAGGAAAGGGAGGTAGCCGAGACAGGACGACTCACTCTCCATTTACTCATCCATTCAAACACATTTATTCGCATCTTAGCCCCAAAGGGGAGAACGGACAGATCCTCACTGCATCACAACGCACAAGGGTCAACTGCGCAATGCAATCAGTGACATCCACAGCAGGGCCCGACAGCAGAACTGGTTTACCCCTGCCACATCATAACAGACCCATCCCCTTACCCGCACCTGACCTGACTAGCTGATCAGACCAAAAGCGGGAGAATATCCCCTCAGGGCTGCGTCATCACTTATTCATTCACAATTTCTCTCCATTTATTTCTGTCACGCACAGCCACTCTTCCTTGCTCAACAGACATCCCTCTCGCATCCAGCGCTCTCTTCACACTGTCCATCCATCCTATTCGTGGTCTTCCTCTCAGTCTTACACCTCTCACATCAGATCTAGTTATCTTTTTCACCAATCGCTCATTATCCATTCTCTCCATATGCACAAACCATTGCAACACCCTCTGCTCAACTCTACCAGCCATCTCCCGAACAACTCCAGTTCTCCTTCGCACTTCATCATTTCGCACTCGATCCATAGCGTCACTCCACACATACTCCTCAGACATCTCATCTCCATTACATTCAAACTTTTCCTCTCTGCTACACCCATATTCCATGTTTCAGCCCCATATAATGCAGTCGGTACCACAACACCCTCATACAGCCTTCTCTTTACATCCATTCTAAGCGAACGACATTTAAACACTTTTTCATTCCTCCCAGCACCTTTCCTACTTCATTTATTCTAAACTTCACTTCTGCATCTATTCTTCCATCCACAGCAACATGTGACCCTAGATATTTAAAACAATCTACCTCCTCAAGCAACTCACCATTCAAAACTATATTCATCCCCCTACCATCCATCAACCTCGTACACTTCATCACTTTACTCTTATTCTCATTTACTTTCAATTTCCTCCTTTCACACACCCTTCCAAACTCCTCTACCAACTGTCTCAATCTCTCCTCTGAATCAGTCACCAGTGCAGTATCATCTGCAAACAGCAGCTGCTTCAGATTCCACTCTCCTCCATCAACATTTACCAGACTCAGACCACCTAAAACTCTTGCATTCACCTCCCCTTACAACACCATCCATGTAAATATTAAACAACCAAGGCGACATCACACATCCCTGTCGCAGCCCCACTCTCACGGGGAAACCAATCACTCACAGCATTTCCCACTCTTACACACGCTCTACTATTTACATAAAAACTTTTCACCCCTTTTAGTAACCTACCATCAAGTCCATACAATCTTAAAACAGTCCACAAAGCCTCCCTATCAATTCTATCATACGCTTTCTCTAAATCCATAAATGCCCAAAACACATCCTTGCCTTTCGCTAAATACTTTTCACACACTTGTCTCACAGCAAACACCTGATCAACGCATCCCCTCCCTCTCCTAAAGCCACACTGCTCATCACTAATCACTCCCTCTGTACCCTCTCTAACTCTCATAATTAACACTCTACCATACACTTTACCTACAACACTCAACAGACTTATACCCCTAAAGCTAGTACATTCATACTTATCACCCTTGCCTTTATACAACGGGACCACACAAGCACTTGCCCAGTCAACTGGCACCATACCTTTCTCAAAGCACACATTCAATAATCTTACTAACCAGTCAACAATATTCACTCCACCACCCTTCAGGCATTCCACAGCACACCCATCCATACCTGCAGCTTTCCCTGTTTTCATCTCCTTTACTGCCTTCTCCACTTCCTCCTTCGTGATCAAAGAATCATTCAACTCTCCCAACACATTTATTCCTTGCACCCTTCTATCTGCCACAATCTCAGCCACCCTTTCCTCCTCTACATTTAACAATCTTTCAAAATACTCTGCCCATCTCTTCCTTACTGCATCCATCTCAATTAACATCCTTCCATCCTCTGCTTTTACTCGTTCTTCCTTCCCAGACTCTCCCTTTCGCACCCTTTTCACCTCCTTCCAAAACATTTTCTTATTCTGTTGAAAATTCTCTGTCAGCCGCCTACCCCACCTCTCATCTGCTGCCACTTTAGCATCACGCACAGCCCTTCTCGCTCTATTCCTCTTTTCCTTATACCTTTCATATGACATCTCATCCTTCCTCTGCAGCCACACTTCATATGCACGTCTCTTCTCAGCCACAGCCATACTTACTTCCTCGCACCACCATTCACTTCCTTTTCTTACACCACCACCCACATGTCTCACACCACACACCTCTTCTGCATGCCCCACCACAGCACTCTTAAACAACTGCCATTCCTCCTCCACGCTGCCATTTTCCCGATCTTTCACTGCGTTCCACTCATCTCTCAATTTCTCCTGATACTCTATCTTTTTCTCTCTTTTATCCAACTCACTCACTTTCAAAACCTCCCTGCCACACATTTTTGTTAAATTAGGTGGAAGATATTGCGTGTGTAAGGTTTCAGTTCCTCACCAATACTTTATTACCGACGACTCGTGTGTATGAAGGCAATCATTAAGTGGGAGGTAGTGGCGACAGGAGTACTGGCAGTTATGTGATTAGAACTTGGCCAGTTTATGATTAGACACACTGGAAATAGCATTGACAAGGGTTTTATATATATATTTGAGTCATAATTATCCTCTACATTACTGTGCCATGGAGAATATTGCCAATTGTGTAGTTTTTGCACGACAGTTTCGGAGACTAAGTCATAACACAAAACCTAAATTCTGCATATGTTATACCAGTTTCGTCGCAAATAATGCTTTTTTTAACACTTGGTTAGGTCAATACAGATTAGGATGTGTTGCCTGCAAGAGTAATACACAGAACTTGGGTTTTCTGTGACGACTGGGCTCTGTCCTGTGGTGGCGACAGTACGTGGCGTGGTGTGGGGAGATTCACACATTTTTAAAATTAGGAAGGGTAAGTTAGTGCAGCTTAGGCTAATTTGTGTTCAAGAGTATAAACAAAATGTCAGTTGCTACAAAGATGCTACATCATACAGGAACTGATTGTTTTTTTGTTTTTTTAATTGATGACTGGACTCTGTCTCCGGCAGTGGGTGTCTAAAGTTCACATTTCCCTAAGTCGGATTAGGTTCGTAATAGGTTAGACATGCAATTATATGCTGCCAATGAGTGAAATTACAGGTTATTACTCGTACATACTAATGGCCCGCAATATTGGTACTATAATTTGATCCAGGCCCATAAATGTGGCTGGTGTGAGGGTCATGGCAACATAATATTCATCACCAACACAAAAATCACAAAAACATCAGGTCCCGTGTAAACTACATAACTCCCATAATATTCACTCTATAGTATGTGAAAATGCAATAAGCTAGTGCGGTAGGCAGCTGAAGAGGGGAGGAAGGCGGAGTTGTGGTTTGCCAGCCGTTACACTCTCCTTGCCTTGCTTTCACGCCTGCTTCTACCCACCCACCCACCCACACACACAGCCTATGACCCACCCTTCTACACAATATTCAACATTGGCAATTGTATATGAAAGTCCAACCCCACCAACATAACCACACCACATCACACACACACACACACACACACACACACACACACACACACACACACACAGAGCTTTATAGTGTTATAGGCCACACGTCCACACCACTACATCAACACCAAGCACGTTAATGGCCTAAATATATGCCATAATGATAAAAACAACGTGTACTGGCAGTGTTATCATTTCATTAGCTCGATCTACACTGTGTATGACTCTTGCTTGTCGTAATCTGTGGCAGGTGCGTCCCACTGGCAACACGTGCACCATATACACGCGGCAACGAGAGCCTCCCATTAACCCTCCACCTCACCTCGCCTCCTGAGTGGCGCCATGTTCAAAAGGGGCCGATCCAACGCACCTCAGTTGACGTGGGGCCGATCACTCTATGATCTGGAACAGCAAATGGAAATGTAACCTTCATTCTCGCGCTGGGGATCGAATCTTCGCGAGAACTGGAGTTTTCGATTCTACAAAAGGATACCAGCATAGATTTCGCTTTAATATTCATGATTATGGTAGACATGTGGAGGTGTAGGAGGATAGGTCACTGCCCCCAAGAAATAGGCCCTGAAGCCTTTGCCCAGAGTCAGACACGTAAAAAAAAAAAAAAAAAAAGACAGCCTCTCGTTGTACACGATGGGATTACGGATGATCCTGTATCACACATACAAAGGCATACTGGGTAATCCTGCCTCTAGGCCAAATGGACCGTCAGCAGCAACAGCAGCAGGAGCAGCCCGTGGTGGGCTACTGCAAGAAGGGCTCTCCCAGTCGTAACCAATTTTTGTTTGTGTCAGACTCACGGCGTAGGATTCCAGAGCCCATTCCCTGAAGCCCAGCAGTCTTCCTGTAAACCACACACCTCCACATGACACCACTTCGGCACTAACATCCACTGTAAATGTTAGAGCTGTCTCATACACGACTGGTGTATTAGTATTAGTGAGGGTGTTTTTGCCACATGCCGGCGGATCGTAAATCAGCAAAGTCTGTTTTTAACGAAATTCATATCCATATACTGTTCCCTGCACCAACCGGGATCCGACTCCGCGTCCACTGGAACAGCAGACTACCAACTTTCCTTCGCCTTCCCCATTCAGTCCTAGTAAACTGGCGATATTCTTTTCCCTACTAAGTTCTCTCGTCTCTTCTCACTCCATCTACAGGTTTTATCTCTGACCTTCCATTTGTTCTCTTCTAAAAAAAAAAAAATGAAAAAGAAAGACAAGAAAAAAGCTTATGTCGATATCAGCCTTATAATTCTGATGATTAAGTAGCTCGCTGTTTGTGTTACGGTAATTGCTTTGCCTCAGACACAATCAGATCAGCAGTACACCGAAACAACCTACACACGTGCATAATAACATGACATTAGCAATATATAAGGCGTTGTGTTATTGACTAAAAGACGTCAAGCTTGTGATGTGATTTTCCCGCCATGTATTTGTTATTACAGAATATTCATACACTATAGATGGATAGTAATAGTTCTCGCGTGTCATTTACATCCCACACTATCCTATCGTAGACTCACTCTTCCCCTATACGTGTCGACTACTGAAGGTGTGTAAACTCATTCTGACAGGCGACTTCATACTTACTTTTTCTTACCTCCAGACGTTGTTATTCAGCGACAGAGAACCTTCAGAAGTGAGGGGAGTAATACAAGTGAAAACCATAAGCCACCAGCCCGCGAAGACCAACTGTAGCCAAATAAAACTGTTTGAAATCAGGAGTCATTCTACATAAAGTATCCATCTAGTTATGATTAAACATAGGCTTATATTTATCAGAGAGAGAGAGAGAGAGAGGTTAGTGGCTTCTCAGGTGTCCTCGCCTCCCGTCAGAGAGCCCTGTGGCACTATGGACTGGCAACACAGCTACGGTAAGATCTGCTGGTGTGAGGTGGCCGGAGAGAGAGAGAGAGAGAGAGAGAGAGAGAGACCTGTCATTTTAAACAGCCTATCGACGCACTAGGGTCATTCAGGCAGGTAACAACTATGGGTGTAAGATGTAAGGAGAGCAGATTCTGCAACCTCCACCTCCCTCAGTCAAGGGGGAGTGGGGAGGGGGGAGGGGAGAGTGAGAGGAGTAGGGGGTTCAGGGGAGGGAGTGGGGGGAAGGGGAAGATGGGAGTAAGTTTCCAGCAATGAAAAAATTGACAGAAAGGGAAGGGAGGATGATGTTTTATAAAGGCGGTTGCAGCCAGTACCCACATCTACGAACGACGTACTAATTCTACAAGCAGATTATGCCGTTATGTAGTTTATGGAAGTGATCTGAATAAAGAGTGTGTTCCACCGTCTGACAGTGCAAGACAGTAGCGGTTTTAAGGTTAGCGAGCACCCGCTGGGTCAGTCTGTGATGCGAAACCTCTTAGTACTATTTGATTATCATTTCACTTGAGGTTTATCTATCAGCGAAATGAGCGATGGCATTATTAGAAAACACTCGTACATATGGTTATTTATACTAGAATCCTTTAAATGTATGCTTCGTAACTACGTGTCAGCTTTAACCAGTGATTGGCAACCCATTCATTCATTCTCCTAGACACAACAAACGAGAATACGTCACGGGCTGCAGGCGTACCAACTGCCAGAGCCAAGCTACAGTGTTATGCTGTACAGGTTCATATGTTGCCAGCAGCACGTTTACCAAAGGCTCCAACACGCATACGTGCGTTGGCCTTGGTCATCTAATGGTGGCTATCCATGCTGTACAAACTCTGGCAGTCTCCCTATTCAATCCTTTATCCCCGAGATCACATTATGACCTCGTCCCAGGTCTTTTTCATTCTGTCTCTCGCAGCCCTACCCCCAACGTTGACACTTCTCACTTTCTACACCCAGTTGCTATCCCCCATCCTCTCCACATGCCCAAATCATCTCAAGCTACCTCTCCATCACAACACCGATCCGTAACTCTTCCATCGTAAACCTAGTCCCCCCATGCCTCGCATTCAAGGACGCAATGCACATCCACCTAATCATTATCATTTCTGTACATTTGTGCCTGGGAATACGAGAATCCTCTTCCTTTACTGCCCACGGCTCACCACCATACAGCATTACATCCCTAACACATGCTGCCTACAAAGATCCCTTGGCACCAAAATTTACATAGTAACCAATGCATCTATTCCTACATAGTATAATGATGTTTCTCTATTCAAGTTAAGCCAAAGCAAAAAGTAAATTATCTGGTGAATCTTAGTTTTCGTTCATCCCGATGGGGCGAGGCAGGGTTCAGAAAACAGGACTGGGAAAACACAATATAGGAAGAACTTTAATTTATTGCTCAACCTCTTTACCATATAAAGGCTCAGAAAAAGAGAACTAATCAAAATTTACTTCATTCGTTCATTTATAAAAGTCCAAGATCACCTAGAGGCAGCTCTCCATGCTGCTTGATCTCTAGCACCTTTTCTATTCAGTCCCTCTGAGGTCACACTGACTTCAGCACAGATCTTTTTCAGTCTGCCTCTCAACTCTACCCTCAACATTCACACGTCTCACCCTCCACACTCAAGGTTTACAATAACAATGATTATAAAACAGATTATTATATGAGAAGCATTAGAGGCATCGTCTTTACATGCACAGTGAAATGGACTACATGACATTTTTATGGCTGCACCTACATAGATATACTTTACCTCTGTTCTCAGCCACACTAGATAAAACAGTTAGGCTTCAAGTTTTAGTCACAACGAAATATTTCTTGAATAGTCTACTGTATGTTCTATTAACTTGCTCTAACATTAGTAATTGCATTAACAAAACACTCAAAGAAGTGTTATGGCAAAGATATATAAGCAGGTAATGTCATTCTTGCATATAAGCTGAATTAAACATAAAAGGAGAAAAATAAGACAAAGCTACAACTGCATCTCATTTCTATTTCTTAACGTGAAAAATTCTTATTGCTTAGTTATACTGTAGTCTTCTTCACCTGACGGAACTGGCCTACCCAACTTTAAGACTTATGTGACTACACAAAATTTCATTCACTTTATCGTTGTGGAGGTAGAAATGAGTCTCCTTGGTTACTATATGCTTGTTTTCAGTGGACAGAGCTAACTCCCACATCAATACTGTGTGGTTGCTTGAAATCCAGTGATCTAGCTGTCTATCTTATCTATATTTCCAAACACCTTAATTCCATGGGAGTGGCCACAACAAATTGCCTCCACACTGCACTGTCGTCTGCTATTTGGCTGCCCTGCCTTCAACTCTCACCCCCTCTCCCATCTCTCCACTCCATCCCTCCATCTCATCCTTGGCTGTATATAATGTAGGCATGAGCGTCCTTGGTCAGTTCAACCTTCCATAATTACCTAAGTACACTAACAGCTGAAAACGCATAGGGAAGCAATGAGGTTAAAATTAATACATTACAGTACTGTAATTATCTGGTCAGACTTCTGCCGCTCTCCTGCAGGCAGCCAACGCCCCTCCCTACTTGAGTTCTCCAGGGCGTCTCATCACTCCTCTTGAACCAGCCAATCAGGCTGTCCTCTTTGGAACCAGTCCTGTTACTTCGTTCACATCCACACGAACCCAAGGCCACCACAGGAACACCACTGCAATGACTGTAGAAATATAGAATAAATAATTTACATTTAAGGTAGACAATTATACAGTAGATGTCACTACTACTTCCACCTTCTGCAAGACTGCCCTTGATTTTGCCTTATGCAGTCCAATTCACAGTTCACTGGCAGCGTAAGACAATGCTATAGCTATAGTCTATTTGATTGACCTGTGCACCTGAGATGTATGGGGCGAGTGGGAGACATTAGGCTTGGGAGTTATATGCTACTCCCTAACCTTCTTCCTAGCATCGTAGTAGGATATGCCTTCCGTTGCCTTCACTGTGCAGACCTCCTTCTCTTTCCATCTGGGACAATCCCTCGAGGAAGTAGAGTGAGCACCATTACAGTGAAAGCAACATTCAGTCAGGAATGTACAGTGGTCAGCAGAATGACTCACAGTTGCATACTTGCCACACTCCGAGCCAGAGGCCCGGCAAGACTTATCATTATGTCCACAGTGTTGACATTTTGAACATCCAAGAGGGTTAGGGATTATATACGGTCTTACGTTAAAAATTTCGTAACCAACTCTGATCTTCGATAGGAGTTTAACTTTGCCAAAAGTCAATAAATTGTAGCAGTCTTCTTCCTTATGCCTTCCGGGAATCTGGTTATAAACTTGGCATCAGTGACATCTTGCATAGCAAGTTCACTTACGATATCGTCCTCTTTCATGATCATGAGATCTCTACAATTGACAACTCCCCTGCAGGAATTCATGGAGTGAGGGATCCTCGGCTCAACATCATAGCAATGAAGCTTGTACAGTTTTAGCAAGTCTTTAACTTGAGCAGAATTCACTGTTTTGAAAAGCAGATCTCCACAGGCAAGTTTTTATGTTTATTCAACTTTACCAACACAGCCATCGATTACCTTCTTGATGTGAAAGGTTTGAGATTAGCCAGGGAAGTAGAACCAGTAACATGTATCTGAACAAATGTCGCATTATGTACAGGGATGGCTAGCGGTGATCGAGTCTGAGGGCGGTCATTTAGTAAGTCAGTCCATGTAGCAGTATAGCAGGATCATCAGAGCCTCCCTCCTCCCTCAGAAAGGGAGAGGCAGAAAGGGGGATTGACGTAGTAACCACCTCCCCCTCTCTGAGGAAGTGGGAGGAATGAGTAAGACAAGCATGGGACAAGATACCGTGGGTACAGCACGAAGTCCAAGATGACCCTCTCAAACCACTCTCGGGAGGTCGCGTCCGTGTTTATTCACATCCCAGAGCGATCAGTTGGGAGATCACCCCAGAGGTAAGCAAAGGTAATCTCAGGAATAGAAACAAACACCTATTGTATCTCTAAACAGGGAAGGGACGAGACTGAGTACTAACTAACTTAGAAACATTCTAGCTGTGAAACAAAAAGCTGAAGCCGGTGGGACAGTCCTACAACTAGAGGAGAGGCAGCACGCACGTCCACACTCTCCACAACCATGCAGCAGAGTCCAGAGGCCAGACTGACAAGAATTTAAAATCTTGCCGGCAAATTCTCTCTCCTCCCAGATTCCTTCCACATGTTCCCTCCCACCCCCTCTACTAACTAGCCTGATTCTACCACCTCCCTCCCGTCACACGCCTCCTCTCTTTCTCTCTCTCTCTCTCCTTTCCTTTCCTTCCTTTTCCCTCCTTGTCTTTCCACCTCTTATTATCCTGCCATCCGCCTCTTCCTCCCCCCTAAAAAGCACTCTTTCTCCATCACCCCTCCCTCCTTCCCCTCTTACCTCCTCCCTCTCCATCCCCTCCATCCCCCCTCCCTCCTTCCCCACCTTACCCCCTCCCTCCACTTGAAAGCAAACAGCAACTGGTATTGGGAAGGATAACAAAGCTAATCTATCAACTACAGACAAGGATAGAAAAGCAGTAAGGAGAGATGGAGGGGGAGGGAGGAGGTAAGGAGGGAGGGGGAGGGGGATGGAGGAAGCGTACTTTTCAGGGAGGAGTGGAGGGAAGGAGAAAAACAAGTTGTGGAAGGATAAGGAGGGGAAAGGAAGGAGACAGGGAGGGGGGTAGAGAAAACGAGGGAAGGAAGGAAGAATGAGTGTGAAGGAGGGGAAGTTGTGGTGGAAACAGACAAATTAGTGGGGGGGGGGAAGAACTAGTTGAGGGAGGGAGGGAATGTTGTACTTTGCAGGTTACATTAAGTAGAAATGTAGAAAAGCCTGATATTTATTGCCCCTGTTAAAGCATCTGTGGGATCAAGATTATCTTACTGAATTTTTATCATTTTGATTCAAGCATGAATCATATTTATATTTATGAAAGGGTGGTTAAAAATGTATATGTTAGTGAGTTTAAAGGTGGCAGGCGTGGTGGCCAGGAAGGTGGACAGATGTGGTAAGAAAGTGTGTGAGAAAGAGATGCATGGAAGCCGACGAGGCTAAACAACAAACAAGGGTTCGGGCTGTGTGGATGAAATTTGTACAGAGGAATGCATGACAAGGATTTGGCGTTCCCTTGTAAACACAACAATCGTCGTATTGACTCTGTCTGTTGGGTAATTACAAAGTTTCGCGTGAAAGGTGTGCCTATTAGGGACACACAGGATTCAGGGGGCTTTAATGGTGAATGAATGAGTGTGTGGCCCATTTCATATTTACTATGTTTCCTTGCTTTCTGCGTCATACCTCACCCCACCTACGGGTAGGAAAATAGGCGCGGATGATGGTGGCGATAATGTTGATGATAATGATACTGACGATGATGAGGTAACTCTTACTTATAAGTCAGTATTTACCTGGATAAAATGGATTTCCAAATATTTTATGGCTAATATCCCTCCAACTGGTTTTCATATAATACAAAACGGTAAACAAAAGATCCGTCCTGTAAAACGTACCTATTGTCGAGTGAAATTAACGATTAAACAAGGGTCTCTTCTTCAGACTTTGGCCTAGGGCGGCCAGATTCCTTGAGCCGCCACTGTGGAGGGTGGACAACAAATAAAGCCGTCCAACAAAGCAGTTTGTCCTTACCATAAATACAGATATCCTTGCATGAAGGTACAACTACAACAGACTTTACTGCACACCATTATGTGTTGATCATCCCAGCCTGGCATACTACAAATCAATGACATGGATATAGATCAAGGCCTGGCATCACAAACACAAACAAGAAGGAGCACTCACAGTGTAATACACGCTGCCTACAATAGGTCCAAGGCCGTACCTTTGACCCTGCTGTGACCTTGACCTTGAGATAAGATGGTATGACAAAGCTGTGTGAGGTGGCTATGGGCACCCCGGTGGCCCATGGACTATATGTAATGGGACTGACGTTTGGGGTGATGGAACTGCTTCTCACTGGACAGAATAGCTTGACCCCCAGGCCATCACAATCCGACCCCTGTTTATCCAGCCGTGTTGGCTGTGGCAGTTTTTTTTTTTTTTTTTTATGCGAGGAAGAAGGAACCAAAGGCCATGAGCCCGCAGTAACAGTTCCCTCCAAGAGAAAAACAAAATACGACAGAGAGCCAAATTCAAGATCCGATCATTTTGAGATGCCTGGACACACTGCGTTTGAAAGACTGGAGATCATAGGCAGCAGGAAATACATACAGAGGGAGACAGTTCCAGAGCTGACCTGTTGCATAAATGAAAGACTGGGAGTAACGGTTAACTCTTGCATTAGAGAGTTGGACAGAAAAGGGATGAGAGTTTGCTGCCAGACGGGTGCTACGCGCCCGTCGTAGAGGTGGAGGAATGCAAGCAGACAGTTCAGAGGAGCAGTGACCATTAAAGTAGCGATAGAAAAGAGATAAAGATGCAACAGTGCGGCGAAGAGACAGAGGTTGAAGGGAGTCAGTAAGAGGAGGAGAGTTAATGAGACGAAAAGCCTTTGACTCCACCCTATTGAGAAGAGCTGTATGTGGGGAGCCTCCCCACACATGAGAGTTGTACTCCACACAGGGGCGGATAAAACCCCTGTATAGAGTCAACAATAATTGTGCAGGGGTAAAGAAAGAGCGGAGTCAGCTTAGCACACCCAATCTCTTGGAAGCAGATTTTACAAGAGATGTAATATGATCTTTCCAAGATAAGTCCCGAGTAAATGAAACCCCAAGCATGTTCAAGGATGATGCAGGATTAAGCTGAATATTATTAAACATTAGTGGGTATACCTGTGGAAGATTTTGTCGGGTTGATAGGTGTAGGAACTGAGTCTTAGATGCATTAAAAACAACCATATTATTTTTACCCCAGTCAGAGATACGAGCCAAGTCAGACATTAGGTGTGCCATAGCCTCATCCCTTGTTTGTTGAAGTAACTGTTGAGATGGGCGTTGCGGAACCGAATGGAAAGGTGAAGGGTGGAGTCATCAGCGTATGAGTGGATAGGGTTAGATGTACAGCTTAGATCACTGATGAATAAAAGGAAGAGAGTTGGTGATAGGACAGAGCCCTGAGGAACACCACTGTTGATAGATCTACGAGAAGAACGATGACCGTCTACAACAGCGGCTATAGAACGACCAGAAAGGAAGCTAGCGATGAAGGCACAGATAGAAGGATAGAAACCGTAGGAGGGCAGTTTGGAAATTAAAGATTTATGCCAGACTCGATCAAAAGCCTTTGAGATGTCAAGAGCAATGGCAAAGCTTTCGCCAAAGTCCCGAAAGGAGGATGACCAGGAGTCTGAAAGGTAGGTGAGAAGATCGCCAGTGGAGCGTCCCTGACGGAAACCGTACTGACGATCGGAAAGAAGGTTGTGATAGGAAAGATGCCTTAAAATTTTTCTATTGAGAATTGACTCGAAAACTTTTGAAATACAGGACGTTAAAGCAATTGGACGATAGTTGGAGGGTTGGGAGTGGTCACCCTTCTTTGGGACTGGCTGAATGAGAGCACACTTCCAGCAAGAAGGAAAGGTACAAGTTGACAGACAAAGGCGAAAGAGTTTGCCTGGGCAGGGTGTAAGCACAGAAGCACAGTTCTTGAGAACAACAGGAGGGACCCCATCAGGCCCATATGCCTTGTTAGTACTGAGGCCAGTATTGGCAGAAAATACATCAACTGAAGAAATTTTAATGGCAGCCATGAGGAAGTCAGAGGGGGGAAGAGATGGAGGAACAGCACCGGAATCGTCTAAGGTGGAATTGGAGGAGAAAGTCTGTGCGAAGAGATCTGCTTTATCAGTAGAAGAAATAGCTACAGAACCATCAGAGTAGAAAAGAGGAGGGAAGGATGATGAGGTAAAGTTGTTAGAAAGATTTTTGGCAAGGTGCCAGAAGGAGCGGGAAGAATTTGAGTTGGAGAGTTGAGAGCATTTAGTATGGATGAAATTATTTTTAGTAGAGCGAAGAACAGACTTAGCACGATTCTGGGCAGAAACGTAAAGATGATGTTATTCAGGGTTGGGTTGGCTCCGGTACCTTTTGTAGGCCCTCTCCATGTTGCGGACAGCATTAGAACAAGCGTGATTAAACCAAGGCTTTCTTGCGTTAGTCAAAGGATATGAGAAAGGAATGTATGCTTCCATGCCCGAGAGAATAACCTCCATAATGCGCAAGGCACACTCAGATGGCTCCCGGCCATGGAAGCAATAATCATTCCAGGGAAAATCAAAGAAGTACTGCCTGAGGGCCTCCCAGTCCGCGGCTCCAAAATGCCATAGACGACGTTTCCCTGCAGGGTCCACAGGCCGTACCGGAGTGATAGGACAGGTTAAGGTAATAAGGTTGTGATCGGAGGAGCCCAACGGAGAAATAAGATTAACAGAGTAAGCAGAAGGATTAGTTGTGAGGAAGAGGTCAAGTATGTTGGAGCTCTCTCCAAGGCGATCAGGGATACGGGTAGGGTGCTGTACAAGCTGCTCTAGGTCATTAAGGATAGAAAAGATGTAGGCTTGTTCACCAGGTGGATCTGTGAAAGGAGAGGAGAGCCAAAGGTGGTGGTGAACATTGAAATCTCCTAGAATGGAGATTTCAGAGAAAGGAGAAATGGATAGAATGTGTTCCATCGTAGAAGTAAGATAGTCGAAGAATTTTTGATAGTCAGTAGAATTAGGGGATTAGTAAACAGCACAGATATATTTAGTCAGAGAATGACAGGAAAGCCGAAGCCAGAGTGTAGAGAATTCAGAAGAATCGAGTTCAGGAACACGAGAGCAAGATAAGTCGTTGCGTATATATACAGTACACAACAGCCACCTTTGGCTTTGAAATGAGTATAGAGAAAGTAGGAGGATACAGAAAAGGGTTTGCTGCCAGTTGCCTCAGACAGCTGAGTCTCAGTTAGAAAAAGAAGGTGAGGTTTAGAGGAGGAGAGGTGGTGCTCAACAGAGCGAAAGTTAGAGGAAAGGCCGCAAATGTTGCAGAAATGAAGAAGAAGAGAGTCAGACAGTGGTTCCAGGCACCTCGAGTCATCACCGGGAGAGGGGCGGATGGTGGGGGCATTTATGGTCCCCCCCCCGGGGACTCCGAGGCTTGGTAAAGAGACGCCATTTTGAGTTAAATTTTGAATAGGAAGTGTAGTGTGTACTGTGCATGTAGTTTGGTGTAGATAGTTAGAGAAATTTGTACTGGAGAGCATGCTGGCCTACTCTCTGTGTAACTGAGTCACTGAAAAAGTTCAGCAAAGGGGGATGGTCAGGAACTAGTCCTGAGGGCTGATGAAACGGAAGCTCCAGCTCTCCCTGTCATCAGCTTTCCATCCACCTCGGGAGTACTGCCCTGCTCGGGAGTACTGCCCTGCTCGACTGTGTTGGCTGTGGCAGTTTGTATTTATCCAGCTGTGTTGGCTGTGGCAGTTTGTATTTATCCAGCTGTGTTGGCTGTGGCAGTTTGTATTTATCCAGCTGTGTTGGCTGTGGCAGTTTGTATTTATCCAGCTGTGTTGGCCAGGGCCGTTCCTAAAACTACACACATCCTGTCAAAAACCTACTCATGACTCGCACACTAAACACATCCTGTCAAAAACCTACTCATGACTCGCACACTAAACACATCCTGTCAAAAACCTACTTATGACTCGCACACTAAACACATCCTGTCAAAAACCTACTTATGACTCGCACACTAAACACATCCTGTCAAAAACCTACTCATGACTCGCACACTAAACACATCCTGTCAAAAACCTACTTATGACTCGCACACTAAACACATCCTGTCAAAAACCTACTCATGACTCGCACACTAAACACATCCTATCAAAAACCTACTCATGACTCGCACACTAAACACATCCTGTCAAAAACCTACTCATGACTCGCACACTAAACACATCCTATCAAAAACCTACTCATGACTCGCATACTAAACACATCCTGTCAAAAACCTACTCATGACTCGCACACCACCAACCATCAAAATTCAGTTACTTAGATCATATGGTCCTGCTAGGGTGACGAGAAAGCCCTACCCCTCCCAGCAAGGCAGCCGTCGGGCGGGGCGCGAACTCTCGATCTCGCGGTCTCAAGTCAGGCGCACTAACACTGAGCCACCCCGCTCCCCAAACTTGCTGTTCACTCATTATTCAGGAACGAACAGACAAACACAGGACGATAACTGTCCAATAAACGTTTAGTGCAATGAATTGAAGCGATGCAGTAAGATAATTTCGACTCAAATGACACGACCATCTTGGGATACTGAAAGTTTACTTGCTAATCTCTGCTGGAATGTGTGTGTGTGTGTGTGTGTGTGTGTGGACACATTTCCAAGCCACCCATTAGGCAGTGTGTGTGTGTGTGTGTGTGTGTGTGTGTGTATGTGTGTGTGGACACATTTCCAAGCCACCCAGGAGGTAGTGTGTGTGTGTGTGTGTGTGTGTGTGTGTGTGTGTGTGGACACATTTCCAAGCCACCCAGGAGGTAGTGTGTGTGTGTGTGTGTGTGTGTGGACACATTTCCAAGCCACCCAGGAGGTAGTGTGTGTGTGTGTGTGTGTGTGTGTGGACACATTTCCAAGCCACCCAGGAGGTAGTGTGTGTGCGTGTGTGTGTGCGTGTGTGTGTGTGTGTGTGGACACATTTCCAAACCACCCAGGAGGTAGTGTCAGGGCTCGTTTTTTTTCAAGTGGTGTCCCCGCCATGAGCTGGTTAGGCAGGCCTAATCCACCAGTACACAGAAGGCAGGTGTTAGTGTGGGGGGGTGGGGGTGATACTGAATTAGTGTAGATGAAATACAATTGTACTGTCGTGTACAGGTAAGACAGTGAACTCAGTCATCTAGCTCGGAAAGGACCAACCCATCACTGGTCACAGAAAGTTTATTAAACCTATAAATAAGTTGCATACCAAAGACATTATATGTAGTTGGGTCCTCTTCTATAAAAATGTCCACCCTATCAACTGCACTTGAGCCAACCATTATGGTTACCTACGGACACCAGCGAGTAATTTCCTTCACACCGGACAACCCTTCCGATCTTCCTGGAGAGTCCAAGTCCACAATCTCCAGTCCACACCGTCGCGCCTCCTCTTCAGTAATGTAATTGTATGTTCCGCCGGTATCCAGGAGACCGGTCACTTGTACTCCATTAATGGTATAGGTGACCATTTGAGCTTGTACTGGTTCCGGCAGGTCATCAGTCATTACAAAGTCTAGGGTTGGTAGGGGGTTCGAATCCTGTGGCTTTAAGGGAAAGAAGTTCCGTAGACAACACTGGTAATACACCAACACATCCCTTCCCAACAGCGGTGTAGTGGGACCATCTTCACCCACCAAAACATACGGGTAAATAGTGATCATTTCTCCACTGACGGTCTTACACTGGAACTCAATGTTACCCAAGTCTCCCACTATCACCTCTGGACACTCTTCGTCAGCCGGTCCCATACTCTCCAGCAGACTACACTGCTTGACCAGCGACAAAGGTAACACTGTTGTGTCAATGCCTGAGTCAATCAGCATCCGGAATGTGTGGTCCCCAACTTGCATCTCCACAACCGGCATTATTGGGTCTATGTGCCCCTCCGGCCCATAAAGGACTTCGACAGACAACATTGTAAACTACTAATGTAGTATACTATATAAAGCTTTAAGCGTATCAACTATACAAACCTTAGCCTTTGAACAACGTTACTAGGAATAACACGGTGTTATCACCCGAGCGTGCACTCACTGCAACACACACTCGAATGATGACCCTCTTGTACACATCCGCGACCTTTTATAACCTGTCAGCTGGTGAGAATAATTATTTGATTATGTACACCACCTGTGTGAATAACTTTCATTATTTTCACCAAAATCTAATTTTGATTTATTTTAATAAATTATTAATCTATATGAAAATGATCACGTTAAATCAAAAGGAAAATAATTATTATAATTACATTTATCGGGTATCGGCAAGCGCCCGGGGATTAAAATAATACCTGCCGGAATTCAAATTTCAGTTCATCTTTTTGGCTTCATTATGACTCAGGCATTTTAAAATAATGGACATTTACGAAATCTATTGTAAGTATGCTGGCTTATGTTTTGTATGCATTACTGTTGGCCTGTATATATATTTTATTTTACTTATTCATTTTTTGTGCCTCATCCACTTAATGCCACAAAAACATGGAAGTAAATCTGTTTATTTTAAATTCTAGGGGCAAATATCAACCCAGGAACCAGCAGTCATCCAACGACTGTAATGATATTGGTAAATATCGTTTCGGCTCCAAAATTTACATAAAATTTTTATTGATTTATCTATTTTTTAAATTTATTTTCACGCCGAATTATAGGGATCTTCTCTGTTAATTTTGCTGGACAAATGCTTGGTTTGGCACTCAATTGTAATGATATATGCGATGGCGGATGAAGGTATGGGAGGTGTAGAGTCCACAGGGATGGATCCAGAACTATTTTTGAGGTATTGCCCATATCACTTTCTAGTGTAATAAATGTTGTTGCCTTATTTGAAATTTTGGCCACGACGAGCATCCCGATGCTCTTTGGTTTGTTTAGGTTAGCAGACTGGCGGCCTCGGTGGCAAGAAGAATGAAACTCTACACTTTTTTGTTTTTGTGTCCCACACCGATGTGTCTGCCAGCATAATTGTGGTTGTGGCAAGAACCACACAATATGGTGGCAACGGTGGCGGAAGTGGAGCAGTACAAACGCCACTGGAGGTCCGAGGTACTGGCTGGAGAGGTAAAGGCGCCTGTTCCCTGATCTAAATGAAATGGCGGCTTCCGTTAAACCCAAAGAAATAGACTAGTTCACAAAAGAAACACTGTGATGTTTGTGGAAAAACTGCCGCATTATCCTCGTCATCGCCTATATAAACTGCAGCAGTAAATACTGCACAGATGTGAAAAGCGCAACAGTGAATGTGGAGTAGGCCTATGCCACAAGGTGAAAGAACGATTATGCAGTGAACTGTGTAAGAAATGGCTGCACGCACGGTGTGACAAAGTGCCGCTTGAATTAGACAAAGTTTTACCAACTTTTGAAGAGCTTATGTGGTTCAGTAGAAGGTGTACAGCACAAGTGACCGATTATTTGTCTATCTGTAGCCAGACGCCTTAATCCCGTAAGGGGAGGCCGTTTGTCTTTGAGGTGGTGGTTTTACGGGGCTGATTATGCAGACATTTACGAAGGCTGAGGCAGAAACTGAGGAGTTGGAAGGTACAGCACAAAAGAACAAGGATGATTTAATGAAATGAGTGGCATACACAGCAATAAAAAACCTTGTTGAGAAAGAAGATAAAGAAAGAAGGAAGACAAATGTAGCGATGTTTAATGTAAGTGACTCTGAAGAAGACACTGCCACAAAGAGAAAGGGAAGGGACTGAGAAATGTAATGATATAATTCAGAACAGCTTAGGGTTGGGGGACATTGAGTTGGAGAAAGTGATAAGATTGGCAAAGGAACCTGCCAACAACACTACACCTGTGCTTGTGAAAATGAAAAATGAAGGACAAAACCAGGTAGTAATAGGGCATGCAAAAACGTTCAGAAACGAAACTGATTCATTGAAAAAGAAAATAGATATATCGCCAGACATAACAGTGAAGGAAAAGGAGGAAAATGATCGTAGGAAAAAAGAACTGATGAAAAAAATGGTGAAACTACAATTTGGAGATGTAAATTGATTGAAAGAATGGAAGACACTACAGAATGGTCATTGCAGGAAGTATTGAGGGAACCACAGAAAATAACAGTAAATATCAACATCCTGGTAGTGTAGGTAATGTAAATTGTGAAGAAAAATATGTAAAATTGAAATTAATAAATGCACAAGGGTTAACATGCATAAATACATGAGTTACAAACAGCAGTTAGTGAGTGATATATTTTGCATCACTAAAACACAGCTGAAAAGAGATAAAGATAAGTGAAAATATGTGTAAAATAGACAGCATGAAAAGATTTAAAGATGATAAAGGAGGCGGTCTTATGTTATTGTGTAAGAAAAGTGGTCCTTTTAGTTTGGGGAATATCAGTTCAATAAACAGACATCTGTTGCTTGGTAAAGGTAAACTGAGGAAGCACCTGCAGAAATCATTTTAGTTTCCTTATCAGCTGTGGATGCAATTCAGTAGTAGTCTAAGCAAATAGAAAATGGAAAAACTGTTGAAGAAAAAGAGGATGATACATGTATTATTCGGTGATAAGAATGGCTATGTTGGCTTTATTGCTGAACAGTGATTGAATGAAAATGAAACAAAAACGGATAGAAAAACATATATAAGTTGAGTATATTAAATGACAAACCAATTTGTGAAGGACATAACGGGGAAGAGGAGGGCAGAAGAATATGACACTGTACTAGTGAATGATAAAATGTATGACATTTAAAGAAATTAAAGAAAAACAAAATATAGTACATAGATCCTAACTTTATTTAGGTAAATATAAAGAACAAAAGAAAATCTTGACAACAAAAAGTAACAAAAAAATATACCACAAGTACTAAGACACTGGAAGATTATGTTCACTATTTGGAAGGTGAGATAAAGGCAGAAAACAGTGTTAAAATTATAGAACTGATGAATAATCTGATTAAAGGTAAAGACAGACAAAGCCCTCCTAAGAGTGTATAATAGAATAATAACTGTATGTAATGGAATGAAAGAACCACCATGGATAAATAAATGATGGCATAAGGAAATTAGACAAGAAAAAGCTATAACAAGAGAAGGAGGGCAAACTCAGACGAGAAAAGAAATATTGTTGTCATGAGTATGTGGACCAAAGGTACAAAAGATGATAAAAGACGAGATTTGGAAACATGAAAATGACAAATAAGCTCAAGGAAGGTAAAACAAAAGGATATCAGAAACATAATGACAAGTGTTAAAAGCATGAATGAACTTCTATTTTATGATGATGACAATCAGATGATGTATGAGGAAGCAGAAACGTTGTGGAATACTGGAGACAAATATACCAAAAACAAGACAGTAGTATATGTAAATGTTGGAACACACAGTAAAAACAAAAGTATGAAACTTATCATGAAATTCCCAGAGCATTGTAACCGAAACCGACGTGACTCCCGGAAGAAATGTTGAAAATCACGATCCCTGAAGGTGATAGTTTCCCCCAACTAAATGTTTTAAAAAATGCTCTGACGATTGTTAAAATATGGAATATCAGCAGCACCGGACGAGTTAAAACCAGAATTTTATAAAGTCCTTCTAAATAGTGAAGATTTATAGAAATATTAATGAATTGTTATAACAGAATCTTAAGTCCAAATTCAGGTTTCTATTTTAAACTCTGGATTACTGCATAATCCCAGATCACAGATATTCAGAACGAGGTTTTGAGCCATTAAGGCGGGTTTAATCCATCCACAGTTTACACCGGCTTGAGGGGGTGGATTGGCGGGAGATCGAGACTGGCAGATGACAACATGAATACGAGATTATTCTTTGCATAGATTTCTACAGAGTGAAAAGTTTGTAGAGAGGAGACTATTGGTTGAAATGTGCGATAATGCCCTTAAAAATATCAGAATTCCTTCCATGTAGTGACCAAACTTCAAATAACGCAACAACATTACACTTGAAAGTGATATGGGCAATACCTCAAAAATGTTTCTGGATCCATCGCTATGGATTCTATAGCCGTGTTTTTGTCGTACAGGCTGACGGATCGGATTCGAAGGCATCTTCGGTGAAACCAAGGTGCCCCGTTTTTGTCGGCCAAAGTGATTCGAAGCCAGCCTAAGCGTCTGTCATCGAAACCAAGACCGTCTTCGTATCTCACCCAAGCGTGGTCGGGAGCAGTCTTCATGTAGCTTGAGGAGAGTGACATTGGCCAGCAAGGTCACGTAAATGATAAATATCATGAAATTAGCACTATGTACATAAAATTAGGGTGCAGGTGGCTAATATTAACGACCTATAGAGCCAGTTCAGCACAAATAACGGCTACATGTATGTTGCATATTCGTCAGATCTTCGGCGAACCCCTCTGTTTACTTTGCGATTGGCACATAATTTTTCGATCCTGTACTGTTTTTGCGGACAGAAACCAAGCGCCCCAAGACGCGCTTCGAATCCCAGGCTCCAGCTTGGACGACAAAAACGGCTTATAGCTCCCATACCTTCATCCGCCATCGCATATATGATTACAATTAAGTGCTAAACGAAGCATTTGTCCAGGAAAATTAATAAAGAAGATCCCTCTAATTCGGCGTGAAAATAAATAAAAATGTTCTGTGAATTTTTGAGCTGAAACGATATTTGCCAATATTATTACAGTAGTTGGGTGACTGCTGGTTCCTGGGTTGATGTTTGGCCCTACAAATTAAAATAATCAAATTTACATCCATGTTTTTGTAGTATTAAGTGGATGAGTACAGGCACAAAAAAATAAATAAATAATACCTAAATAGGCCAACAGTAAATCCAGTCCGAAGATGAACCAGCATAGTTACAATATATTTGGTAAATGTCCTTTATTTTAAAACGCCAGCAGGATCATTATGGAGCCAAAAAGATGAACTGAAATTTGAATGCCAAAAGATAATTCGTCCCCGAGCGCTTCCCGATAACCGATGGGTATAATTTTAATAATTTATTTTCCTTTTAATGTGGCCATTCTCATTGATTTAACACACTTATGATTTGTTATTTAAGAAGTAAAACAGATATTGGTGAAAATAGTGATATAATAACTGTTATTCGCACAAGTAAGTGTACATAAGCAAATAATTATTCATACCAGCTGACAGGTTATAAAAGGTTGCGGATGTGTACAACCAAAGTGTGTATAAAGAGAGGTGTGTGCATATGGGGCTCAAGGAAATTGACTAGTTGCCATCTTTTACCCTGGCCCGCACGACCACGCCTCCTTACCTCTGCCTATCTGTACATGCACAGAGACTTAAAAAGCCGTTAGCTTCCTGGGGAATCTGATATTGAAATATTGTTGTAAAAGGTACAGAGCGCTAATACAACATACATGTACAGTACAGCTATGTAGTTAGTAATTGGACATTCGTGGGCGTGGCCACATCATGGTTTTTGGGCGTAGCCACATACCGTTTGATAAAAGTAAGTTACACTCTTGTGTTATGAAATGCAGAGGCATTCGTATGATGTATTACATGCAGGAGTAAGGGGGTAGTATTAGGGTTGTAATGGAATACAGTGAACATAATGTACCAGCCCTGGCTGAAGGTGATGACAGCATCGGCTTAATCAGCAGGTCGGTGACGGCCACACCACCACCACCATCCCACCTGCTACACTGTCCCACTACTACAGTCATCGTTTCAGATCTTCACTTCCTTTTGTTGTACATGTATTTTATATTCTCCACTGATACACAGTTGCGTTTTTCTTACATTGGCTTGAAGCAGCACATTTGTCAGCAACTATGGCTAGGTAACATAAGGCACCCCCCCCCCCCTCAAAGATAATACCTCTGTCCGTTTTATATCATTACAAATGTTTAGTTGACCATACAGTCTGAACATGACCCTCATTTGTTAAGATAATTGTATTTTTCCCGTACACTGGCATGGAAGCACAGTTGTTAGCGGAGTGCGTGATGAAAGTTGCTGGTGTGTACAGGATAGAAGAGAGGGTAGCAAGTGTTTGTAAGAGTAAACAAACATGTCTGAATGTAGTGCTTGTTAGTTTTGTGGTACGTATTCCGGATATTCACGGAGAATTGGGAGTAACAGTTTTTCATTGATTAACCATGTGATTTGCTCAGTGTTAAAGGTTGCGGAAAAAAAACTTGGCATAAAACTGATACTGCACTTATATTAGCAAAGACAATACCCAGTTTAGGGACCTGCAGTAACCTGGTAAGCTTAGAAACAAAAACAACCGAAACTACGGGGAAAAACGTCCTTAGTACTCCTCACTCCGTCATGCCTTACGGAGCATAATCTGAAAGACTTTATCTTGTTAAACTCTGCCATAAGGAAGGCATAGGCTAAGGCATTACTGATAAGAACCTTGTTTATATAAGAATTTAAATGACAACCAAATGCTGTTAATTACAGAGTAGCAAATCCGTGTTACTATACAGGGAGGCGCGGGAGTTATGTCATTAACTTCTGGTGATGATTAAAACTAAGCAAAGAAAAAAAAACAATTATGTTTTTTGCAAGTTATACATAATTGTTCATTATTGATTCATAGAAAAGTGACTTTACCGCTTAAATAAAGAAAACTTAAATATTGGAAAACTAATGCAATATTCCACATATACATAATTTCATACAAAACACGCTAGACAACCTGTATATTCAGCAGCCCATTCTGTGCATTAAAAACAGATCTGATGAAAATACTGCACACTCACAACTATGACAAAATCTAGAGAACTATCAGGTTATGCTGAAACTGACAGCTTTGACAAGTATTATCATAGTGTCACTTAAGGGATAATTGAAAAGGTACTGAAACCTTAAATCTTGAATTACCTCTAAAAATATAATGTTCTGAAAACAAAAAGTCGGCATTGGTAAATTACTTACTTTATGATCATGCGAAACAGGATTGCGAATGGTGGTTCCTAGTCTTGGTAGATTTAAAGCAGGGCACGAACTTTGCTTTAAAGAGATTAAGGGATTTAATCATCCCCGAGCTAGGCAACTATGGCCATAAAGCCCCGCTAGGTTACAGGAGCGCTACCACTCCCGGCAACTGTGACCCGTGAGAGGCCCGAACTCGCAACCTCGTGATTGCGAGTCGGGCGCTCTACCTCTGAGCCACCGCGCCCCCTGCTTTAAAGAGAGCTTGACATTGTAATACGACAGGTAAAAGTTAAAACAGATGGGAGAATGGTGCATAGAATAAAGTACTATAGTTTTACTTGCCTGACGTGCGATAGATCTTTTGTAAGCAACCAGCCATTTTCGTAATAGTGTTGGTTTCGCGGAAATACATGAAAAAATATAAACTTCCTTCTGCTTCTCGAATTAACTTGGCATGTAGCGAGTTAGCGACGGCACAACACACCACTGCTACAAATGTAGAATGTAAACACATGCAAACCACCTTCCCGCCATGACGTAACGTGTGGTAAGGGGACGAAGCTAGTGATGTCATAACAGCTAGCCAATCAGGACACAGATGGGATTGCCATATACTGCTATGTTGAGAATTATTATTCGATGCCAATAGAAGCATCAGGACTACAACAAAAATCCATCTTTATTTTAACGAAGTGTTTAGTCTACTAATACACCTTAATTAAAAAGTCCTTAGGCAACAAGTAATTTTCAAAATGTGTTACTACAGAGCTCAGTGGGGGTGAAGACATCTCTCTTTATGCACACCTCGAGTACACCAGTCATAATTCGAGTGTGTGTTGCAGTGAGTGCACGCTCGGGTGATAACTCCGTGTTATTCCTAGTAACATCGTTCAAAGGCTAAAGTTTGTATAGTTGATACACTTAAAGCTTTATATATATAGTATACTACATTAGTAGTTTACAATGTTGTCTGTCGAAGTCCTTTATGGTCCGGAGGGAGACCCGGACCCAATGATGCCGTTTGTGGAGATGCAAGTTGGGGACCACACATTCCGGATGCTGATTGACTCAGGCATTGACACAACAGTGTTACCTTTGTCGCTGGTCAAGCAGTGTAGTCTGCTGGAGAGTATGGGACCGGCTGACGAAGAGTGTCCAGAGGTGATAGTGGGAGACTTGGGTAACATTGAGTTCCAGTGTAAGACCGTCAGTGGAGAAATGATCACTATTTACCCGTATGTTTTGGTGGGTGAAGATGGTCCCACTATACCGCTGTTGGGAAGGGATGTGTTGGTGAATTACCAGTGTTGTCTACGGAACTTCTTTCCCTTAAAGCCACAGGATTCGAACCCCCTACCAACCCTAGACTTTGTAATGACTGATGACCTGCCGGAACCAGTACAAGCTCAAATGGTCACCTATACCATTAATGGAGTACAAGTGACCGGCCTCCTGGATACCGGCGGAGAATACAATTACATTACTGAAGAGGAGGCGCGACGGTGTGGACTGGAGATTGTGGACTTGGACTCTCCAGCAAGGGCGGAAGGGTTGGCCGGTGTGAAGGAAATTACTCGCTATTGTCCGAGTGTAACCATAATGGTGGGCTCAACTGTGGTTGATACTGTGGGCATTTTTATAGAAGAGAACCCAAATAAATATAATGTCTTTGGTATGCA